>NW_005841838.1:6058450-6085833 GCF_000455745.1 Alligator sinensis | reverse complement strand
CATCAATGAGACCTGCCACGAGGCTGGCGGAGGCCAGGCTCGGCACGACACGTTGCAGGGCCGGGTTGTGGACCAGGGGCTCTCGGAGCATTTGCGGGAACCGCAGGTGCCTGGCCTGGGGACAGAGATGGAAGGCCTCCCGCCAGGCCCGCACCATGCTGCGGTAGAACGGGGGAAGGACCGCCCCGTTCAGGAAGGTGAGGTCCAGTTGAAACAGCTCCCGGTCAAAGCCGAGGCCCCCCACTCGCCTCAGGAATCGGCACGCCAGCTGTCACCACGGGAGGTGGCCTTCGGCGTACAGGAGCCGCTGGAGGGCCTGCAGCCGATAGGCGGCCACCCTGCTGGCCAGATCGATCAGGCCCTGGCCCCCCTCGCCGGTGGGCAGGTAGAGGGCAGCTCGTGGGAGCCAATGGCGTCCGTCCCACAGGAAATCCACCAGGAGTCGCTGCAGTCTCTCCAGCGGCTCCAGCGGAGGGTCCAGCACCACGCAGCGGTGCCACAGGGTCGCCGCCGCCAGGTTGTTGCTGACGAGGACATAAGCACATAAAAAGAAAGAAAGAAAGAAAGAAAGAGGATGGAGTAGGAGTTTGATATGTGGGCACATTCTTGTAGGTAAAAGACACACAGACAAAGATATTTTGCATCCTTAGAGGTATGTTTGAACTGAACATTCACAACCTCAATACCTTATGTCTACTCTATGAAAAACTAATACATATCTAGGAAAATATTAGGAAAACCTCTTTACCTGAATGTACTTTACAAATATATAACTCTTTAATACAAAAGCATTTGAAATTATTAACAGCATAGCTCTGGATCATAGATACCTAGCAAATCTAAGAATCCCCCAGCCTAGGATCTATCTGGAATATTTCTTGCTGCAATTGCCTGTTTATGGAGGGATAAAATTTAGACCACTCTGGGCGTGTCTACATGAGACACTATGCCAATGTACCTTGTCACTATAGTAATGTAGCATCAAGGGGCACGAACTGTGATGCCACCGCTATTGCACAGTAGCAACAAGCTACTGCTCAGTAGGGTCAGTGCCTGGACTGTGCAGTATCAGCAGTTACTGAGCAGCTGAATGCAGTCATTTAATACTTGCGAGTAACAATTGTACAGTTGGACACATGAGTAGATACTCCCACTGGAGTACTACTTCTCATATAGTGAAGGCATGTCAGGCTGCGGCTAACATGCTTTCTTTCTGGATGATAATATTTCAACAGGTTTTACCTCATGGGTTCCTAAAATGCAGAGAGAGCTGCAACCTATTCATCAGATATATATTTTTTCATGCTTGTAAAATCTGGGAATCTCTTTCATGCAGGGGACTGTCAATAGTAGCAATAGAAAAATCCTAAATAATTGTAAACAGAAGAATTTTGAGCAACATTAATTCTCATTACCACCTTAAGAGGCTGAACCAAAGCCCATTGGAGTTGGGAGAGCGATACCAATTGACTTCAAAGAGTTTTAGATAAGGCTTTTGTGAGGGCAAGATCTATCAAGTGACTTTTAGGCATCTGATCAAGAAGCCATCTTTTCATGAGTGTAGTCTTGCTCGCTATCAGTGAGAATCTCTTTGCTTTTTTGGGGAAAGACTGTTGCCAAGCAACTAAAGTCATTGGCCTCTCAGAACTCTTAAACTGGGTTTAACATGGGTTGGGTGCAGAGGCCCGAGTAGTTTTACTAGATAACCTACAACGTCTTGTTTTCTTGGTTATTCTTATAGATCTGTCAGTTGCTTACAATAGTAACCACCACAAGTTATGGTTGACCACCTGCAGAGCACAGTCACATGCTTTCCTCTGAGAAAGACATGTTATGATACTAGTCAGGAAAGAGACATGTCTACATAAAATGAGAAATGCTGCTAATTTTCCCATGGCATGCCTCATGCTTTTGTTTTTACTAATAGGTAAAGATATGCAATAAGGTTTGGTGGGTGGGGAGGCTATAGGATCATTGTTGGATGCAAAGACAATTATGCTAAAGCAAAATTCACCCATGTGGAAAGGATATTAATAACTTACCCCTCTTAGCATAGGGTAAAATTTACCAGGAGTAACTGTCTTTATATAAAGAAAAAGGATGAATTAATGCTAAAATATGGTACTAAACAATATTCATAAAGATGCAATTGGGGTACATGCACACATACCATGAATACAGAGAAATGACTGTTTTACTAGAATAACGTGTTTCAGACTTTATGTAAATGTTATCACTTATTACATTCTGACAATCATAAAATGACTGATTATGATACATTACATTTCCAGCAGTAAATTGGAGACTATTATTAATATAAGTATTTGTAAAGATGCAATGACAAATTATTAATGTCCAAAGGGTGCCTTTGTCTGTTCCAAATATGATGATATTTGTTGTCATTTAGGGATTTTAGCAAATATAGCTGTGACAGGCTCACAGCCATTGTATGGGCCAAAGGGGTGTGCCCTGCTGCCTCAGGTCATGTCACTCCTGAGCCTATCACCCACCATGACTTGTTGTTCACTGGTATACCTTTCAGGGTAGTGCTCAGTGGTTCCTTCAGGGACCAGAAACAACTCTATTGGTACATCTTCTGTGGAGCTCCTCCTTGCCTACACGCCAGCCCTTTCCTTTTGGGTGTTACAATCAATCCTGGCAGTGCTTTGGCAAAATGACAGGGCTTCTTCTGCTATGCTGAGGCCTGGTGAGAAGGGATGCTGCAGGGTTGTCGCCACTGTTCTGTAGATTCTGAAAATCCCAGTGCAAACAAGAACTTAACCTAAATAGCTTGGACTGAGTGGTAGGCAGTTGCCCCTACACTGAGCAGTAGGGCTGTGTGAAACAGCACCATTCTGTTTTGACTTTGAGGGGGCAGTGTTTCATTTAATTTCAAAATTGCTGTTCCATTTCATTTTGTCAAAACTGTTTTGCTGTTTCAATGTTTCACTGATAGGCTATAATGGGGAAGCACAAAACAGCCTATAACTTTGTCATTTCTTGCCTGATTTGGATGAAACTTGCAGAAATGCTAGCCCCTTTCTGAGGCCCTGAAGCCTGCCAAGTTTCAAGGAGATAGGTGAGGGGGTTCTGGGAAACTGCACCTTGGGCTGCTGACAAGCAAAACTCGTGACATGGGCGACACTGTGTGTGTGTGTGTGTGTGTGTGTGTGTGTGTGTGTGTGTGTGTGTGTGTGTGTGTGTGTGTGTGTGTGTGTGTAAGTGTAAGGCACACCCTCACTGGCACTGGGGCCTCTACACAACATGGTAATATGCCTCAATGAGGCCTACTCCTCTTCTATTGCCTCAGTCCATCCACCACTTTAAGTGACAACAGGTAATAAAATAATTTAGTGAGTAGCACAGTAGCACTAGCAGCATCTCAGGCAGCCAAACTGTATCAGATCCTTTCTTTCCTCTCCTGCAGGAACTTCTTCTCTAGCGTGCGTGTATTATGGTGCACCCTCACTGGCGCTGGGGCCTCTACATGACACAGTAGTGTGCCCCCATGAGGTCTCCTCCTCCCCTACAGCCTCATCTCAGTCCACCTTAAATGACAACAGGTAATAATCTTAATAAGCAGCACAGTAGCACCAGAAACATCTCAGGCAGGCAAACTGTAACAGACTAGAGCTTTTCTTTCCTTTCCTGCAGGAGATTCTTCTCCAGCAGCTGCCAGGGAACTCTCCCTGCCAGCCCCAAGTCTGGGGCTTAGATGTGCCCAGGGCCCTGCGTCCTTCCAGTCAGGTGCTAGGGGTGTTGGTCTAAGGACATGGCACTGGCCCACAAGGTCCTTTGCTTTGGGTCAATATAATCTGGTGTGTTTTAGCAGACCAACTGAATAGTTAGTTACAGAAGTATATCATAGCAAGTTTTGGGGTTGAAAAACCCTATGTCAGGCTGAGGAAGCACGGAGACAGAGACAATATTGGAGTCTGAGTTTCTGTATCTAGGAGGTTGATGAAGTGAATGTTGTAGGCCTGGCTCTGAAAAGTGGTTTCTAAATTCAAACAAGCACCCAACCTTGCTAACCTAACCTTATCACCAGAAACCAACTTCCTACAGCTCTAAATCTGCTAACAACCTCCAGTAGTACCACAAACTGCATACCAGAATCTATCAAAGACAAGAATACCAAACTACCTGGCAGGGCACATTTCTCACAAGAAAACCACTGTCTCCCCAGTCCATCAGGCCTGATCCTGAAAGGGAATTTATGAACTAGTTCTTACAGCCAGCCCTACAAACTTCACTTCATCAGCCTCCCAGGTAGTAGGTACAGAAACTCATGGACTCAGTATAGACAGCGTAATTCTGACACTACAACCTGCCGGACATCTGACTCCCTAGGTACCTCTTCACTTTTATCTGCACTACTACATCCCCCCTCCCACCCCAACCTGTCCCTCACCTCTTGACAGCCAGTGTCCCCTGCTCAGAGGGGGCAGGCAGGAGCGCTCGTGCCCCCCCTCCCTCCCTCCCCGCAACTCAGGAGGCACCAGTCATCCATGCCCACCTTTGAGCTCAATTCTCTTCCTGGTAAGCTGACTTTCTGTTATGGGTTCTCCCTGTCTGCCCACTGGGCCAGGTATGCCACCGCCTTGTGGCACTCTCCACTGCACTTTTATGGGACCTGCAGTTCTACTAGTCCCCTATCAGCATGCTCCGAGCTCATGGATACTATAGAGGGACATACAGGGTAAGCGGGGGCTCCATACTGGGGTTCCCCCTCATCTGATAACCGCAGTGTCCACTGGGCTGCCCTCTCCCAGCTCCACCTGACCTGAGGGTTTCCATGTGGTCCTCAGTCTGTGGTGGCAAGTGAGCTTTTGTCCATAGTGAGCTGCTCAGTGGTGACATTGGGCATGCTGATGCCCAGTCCAGTCCTCTGGGCTCCATAGGTGAAGAAGCCCTCCTGGGTTCACCCAGGTCTTTTAGCCCTGGGTAATGAAGCTGGCTTGTGACTGTCTGTCAGGGATGCCTCCAAGTTTTCCCCAGCCCCTCTGCCACAGAATGCATGTGTGCTGCTTCCCTGGGCATGCTGGTCCTCTGGAGAAGCACTGGGTCTCTTCCAGCAGTGGAGAGAGCATTTGGCTCCATTTATGGTGCCTGGACACATCCTCTGCCTGCCTTAGCCTCTGAGCCCATTTTAGGCACATGGCCTGCAGGCCTCAGGCCAACTGGGGGTGCTCTTTCCTGCCGCATGGTGCTGGCTGTTTTAATTGCTGGACTGCTAAGGTAAGTTAGGCACAGCCTGTCAGAGTAGCCTATGAAAAAAAAGCTATTTTACCCAATTTTTTTGTTCTACGAGACTATTTCTAGCAGTGAAATCTTTTAAGGAGGGAATTGTAAGCTGCAGAAACTGATATATTACTTTCAGAAGAGCAATGCATCTTAATGGGGTTATTAAAAGAATGTGAAAAAAATCAAGGCAAAATAAGATTCCCCTATACTATTTCTCTTGTGTCTCCTTAAGATGTCTAATACTCTCATACTGGAAAAGTGAAGTGACTAGATCTCGATGATTCCCCCCCTCCAGTGAATAGTAATTTTGCCAAAAATAGTTTTTGGTTGACCAAACTATATCTATGAATTCATTTGTTAATATAGCAGCATTAAAAATGGACCCACCTGAAGGAATAGGAAGGGCTGCACTGCAGAGGGACAGTGCAAAGAGGCAGAGTTTGTTCCAGTAGGGATACCATTTGCCCTGAGGGCAAGTGAAGGTGTTTTGGAGGTAGCCCTCTTGGAAGTGGGGGGGTGATGTAACCCCAGCAGAGTTTGAATGAGACATTAGGAAAATCCCGTGAAGAGTCCTGGCCTGGGATTGGCCGAGAGGCTTTGTTAAAAGAGGGGAGCAGTTTTCCTGGTGGGGAGAACAAACGAAAGAGAGGGAGTGGGAGACAGGCTGGAGACCAGGGAAAGGATCTCCCCATGGCCATCTCCCCCAAAAGCCCCTGGCAGAGCCCTGCAGAAGAGGCAGTGAGAGGCTGCACCAAAGAGAGATGCACCATGTCCATTCTATTGCATTGGTTATATGTTACCATGTAAATAATTTTATAATAGTCTGCAAGGTTGTTTGATTGTAATGGGAGGCTCTCTGCTTGGGGACCCTGCAGCAGCTACGCAGAGAGCTGAGTGGGGCCACTGGCTACTGGGTACCCCAGGATCCCACTGTTCAGGTGAAGGCATGGGTACTGTCATGCTCAGAGTTACATTAGGGGGAAAAAAGCTACTACCTGAGGAGAAGGAGTCTAATATGCAACATCTCATTGTGTAATGAGTTCAACAAGGGCACAGAACATTCTAATTCAATTTTCTCTTCTAACTGAGGTGATTGATCTGAACCCACTTTTCCCAGAGTGTCCTAGTCATCAGGCTGTTGAATAATCCTCAGGAAAAGCAGTAGTTATCAATCCCTCCTATTGATTCCACTCTACTTTGAATACAGCTAGAAGTCAGGTGTTCTACCTCCCAGGTTCAGTGTTCTAGCCAGTAAGGGGCATTACTCCACACCTAAGTGTCTCCACACTTGTGTTTTAATGTGCAGTAGCCTATTTTACTGTGCATTAGTGTCATGGGAAAAAAACCTGCGCTAACACGCTAATGCACAGTAAGATTAGGCTACTGTGCGTTGTGTCACTAAAAAAGTATCATCTTTCACTACTGAGCATTAGGACAGACTGAAGTGCATTTGGCCTCAGGATTAAGTCACAAAAAGCATCCATCCAATGCACTTAAGTGGAGCAGAATAGGATCCTGTTCCTAAAGCCACTTAGATGTCGAATATGTGGAAAAGAATATGGATCTGTAATTAGTGTGTTGGAGCAGACTCAATTAACCAAGTCTGTTGGAACGTGGCAATTATGGCATTCCAGCAGGTTCCAGCATCACGTGCATCGGCATTCCCATACTGAAAGAATGGCAGTGGGAGTGCTTCAACTAAAATTTGTCCTATGAGCTTCAATTAAAGTGCTCCCACCACCATTTTTCAGCACAGGGATGTTGATGCATGTGAAGCTCCAGGTGCTTCAATTATAGCATCTCCCAGAGCCACTCTAATTAACACCCCCCCCCGCCCACACACACACACACACACACACACACACACACCTCTAAGCACATCTATAAACATCCATTGTTTTTAAAATCAAAGGCAGAGACCCATTTCAATTTCTGTGTCCTAATAGCAGGTTTCTAGCCAGATTAGTGGCATTTTTTTACATTGATGTAGTTTGTGAATCTATTACTCATGCCCTGTGTCTGCATAAACACCTACATGGCTACTAAACTTGTTCAGGAGGCTGCATGCAGGCCAGGCAGGTATGCAGCTACAGATGTGCATGATAAAATTTTGGCAAAACCCCATGACTAATGGAAGGAGGACAGCACCCATTATCTGCTTGAACCCCAGCAGGAGAAGGTACATACACACATACCAACTTTCTGACAATTAAAGCAACTTAACAATCAGAGTGTACTATCAGAGCAAAGTAGACTTTGGTGCATTATCTTGAGTCGCATTAGTTAAATCAACTTAGCTCACAAGATAGCTGCCATCATGTCAAGGAGATGTGTGTGTGCACGCTCCAACATGGCTTAAGTCACCTTATTTTCAGTTGCTTTATTTTAAGTTGCCTTAGTACATGCACCCTGAGTGGTTAGGTTACTTCTTGCATGAAGTGGGAGACCAGGTTCTAGGTCCCTTCTTATCCAGATGGGGTAGGACTCTGCAGTGTGCCAACCACCACACCAGATGTCAGGCATTATCTAGTCCTGTCTCCAGCTCTACTTTTGAAGATGAGCTTTGCATTGATTGGATAAAGATCAGCCCAGTAGGAAAGCTTCTGCCATAATGGAAACAAGGGTCTGGACTAAAACTTAAAGCCTGCTCTATTTTAAGGAAGCATTCATTTCACTGAGCCACACACCCTCTAGTTTGTTCTCTTCCTCCTGACCCCATATATTTCTGTCTCTTGGCTGCCCAACACCACCTCCTCCAGGCACGCAGCTACATACCTTATGGCCAGTGTGCAGCTTACTGAGCATGTTCAGTAGCCATTAGGATTATTACATGTCCACACTGTGGGAGTAACAGAATCACAAACGATATGCAAGTGAGAAAATGCCAAATGGCAGTTTTCTACATGTACATGTGAGAGTGTAAAATGAAAATAATTCTGTCAAAATCTTCACTCTTGCCCAGACTCACCTCATCCTGGGGCTTGAGTAAAGAAATTTACACCATTTAGCTCCAGCCTCTACCCCATGGCTTAGTAGTCCTAATGTTTCTCTCTGGACTGCTCAGTCCACACTTATTTCTCTGGTCCCTCCCTCTTAATTTTTTGGCGAGATAATGAGACACCTACTTTAGTCAGACCCATGGAAAGGAAAGTACTTAAGCATTTGCCAACATTTAAATATGTGGTTTACTCCCAATTTCATTCAGGAACACTTTTAACACATGCTAGATAGACCCTCATTCAGAAACTGAGTCAGAAGAACCTATATAACCTTTTTCACCAAAATCAGTATCTGCTACCCCAAGAATGGCTTATAACAGGCTGATAGTGTTTGTCTATATAGATGATAAAGAAAACAACAATTAAATGTGAGACTTTCTTCTTGAGCCTCAGCTATCAGAGTTTTAGTGATTCCACCATTGGGTCTTACCTGAACATGAAATCAAACCTCTACTGTGATGGGTTCTACCATGCGAGATGAAGAGGGGAGAGAGCGCAAGATTTTAAATAACCTCTAAGAATGTCACACAAGGACTCTACACTCAATATTTAAAGTCTTTTTCCTTTTTCCTCCTTTTATCTTATTTAAACTATTATTTGTTCTTCTCATTTTCATATAAATGGTATATATATATTATAATGTATACTTAGTGGTCTTAATTTTTTTTTTTCTATTATTGCTCAGTATTCTGAATTCATTGAGCAGAGACAGGGAAAGGACAGCTTCATGACTAAGATAATAGGTATTGGTATTACTACAAGAGCTACAACATAATATCTCTTTTCTACTAAGCATATTCTCAGATTGGAAGCTGGTGCAGTAGTTTCTTAATGGACATATCATTTTCTTTTCCATTACTTTCAACCAATTGCAAGTAAATTTAGATAAAAATGCCTAGACAATTGCTTAGCAAAAATACAGACAGTAATTCATCTGTAAAGAAATAGATTTTTTTTTCCTTAAATAAATATAAAATATATGTAAAAGATGGCATCCCAATGCTTGATTTGAGTATGTGACTTACAAGTTTAATTTAGCTTTCAACAAAGTGCAAACGCTGATATAAATCAGACAAAAAACAAATACTGGTATCTTTAGGAAAGATAACTAGTACAGAGAAAGTCATTTAATTAATGATTTAATTGCTCTATATACAGTAAATACATATGTGCTACACTTCCTTCCACAGTCTATTGGAAATTGAATAATATATACATAAAAACTATCCTCAGCACATCATTCTGCATCTTACATTTTAAAAGCATTGTTTATGCATTAAATAGTAATCCTCAACCAACTCTGTAATGGTGTTAATGCTAGGAGAAATATGAGGAAACAGAAACACAGAGAAGTTAAATGACCAAACCAATGTCAGCAAGCAATTGTCAAACCAGCATTAAAACCTAGGGATTCTGACTATGAGCCTCAGATATGGTCCAATACACTAATCTTCCTACAGCAAAGGAAGAGGAAAGTTATGCTAAAGCAGTGCATGGTGAGATAAAGACAGGAAGGCAGACATCATACATTAAAAGGCAGGCAGACATGCATCAAAAGGGAATCATATGAGTTTAGAGTAAGGAGAAGTTTAACAAAATAGAACCACATAAATTATCTTCATACCTTGGAAATTCATCCTAAATACATATACAGTATGCAATCTTACTTTATACATCTTAGCTTCTTATCTTTATCAAAACTAATGGGCTAGGGGGGAAAATGCAGTCAGGCAGATGGACTTAAAACCCTAATTAAATATCATGAATATGATAGATGAGTAATGCCTTCAACACTGCCAGCTAGATAAGAGAACCATTTTAGATGTGCACAAAATACTAGCTGGGAGCTGTAAAATAGCACTAGACAGTCATGCTAATCCAATCTCCTCTAGAAAGTAACCAGTGATCTGTCTATTTTCAGCAATGGCTCATTTTAGAGAGCAGAAAACCATACTACTAGCATTAGTCAGGCAACCATATCATAATGCCTTACATAACTTCTGTATGCTAGGTTCCTTTGTATTAGGTTTCCTACTTCATTTCTATTCAATATACCAAAAAACAAACTTATTATGGAATGAAGAATCATTTTCACTGACTGGTTTATGATTACAATGTTGCCAGATGAAGAGTACGCTATGGCTATCCAAATAACTTAAGAATCCAATAGTTTGTAAACAAACAGCATCGGCAATCTGCACTAAGTCTAAGGACAGAAGTTGCACATAAACCAATTTAAGTGATCGGAAACTGGTTTAACCTTGTAACAAAATAGAAGTTCAGCACACATTAACTAATTGCAAAATAGCCAAACCCAATTTAAGATAAAACCTGGACGGATGTAGTATCAGACTTAAATGATTTAGGTTAAACAGTCTATGGAACTTCTGTCCCAGATCCCCTCCTGACTCAAGGCAGGTCACAGTCCCCCAGTATCCCAGGAGTCTCTGTGGGCAGGCAGTCTAGCCTCCATTGGTGCTCCTCTGTTCTGGCCATCTGGGCAGGCCATGCCCTTGGCTATCACAAAACAGCAGGAAGGGGGGCAGGGGAAAGGAGCCCCCAACCCTACATGGGCTTCCCCCCTCCAGCTGGGGTCTGTCCAGCTTGGGGGAGGGGGCATGCTGTGAGTGTTCTTCCCCAACAAGGCTGGGCTGGCTACACAGCCTGTCCCCTGCAAGTCTCTGCCTCTGATATGGAGGGGCAAGGGAAACACAGTTCCCCGTCATGTTGCCCTGGCTTTGAGGCAGCATGGCAGTTGCACAATGGAGGGCTTCCCTCAGCCCACCCTTTGATGGAACGCGCCCATCACTGCCACCCAGGACAAGCCTCCAGGCTGCCTGGTGTATCTTGCCAGCTGCCACTGGTGCTAGGCTCTGATGGGATGCATGGCCCAGGGTGGCTTGCACTGGGTGGCAGTGGGGACAGGAGCACTTCATACAGGGAAGAATTGGGCTCTTCTGCTTGGCCTAAGCCTCCTGGTCTTCCCAGTGCATCCCTCTGGAGCCTGCAGCAGCTGGCAACCCAAGAGGTTTGTGCTGGGCAGGGACAACAGGAATGCTCCATACAGGGAAGGATTGGGCTCTGCTGCCTGGCTTAAGCCTCCTGGGATGCCTGACATGACCCTCTGGAGCTCAGAACCAGCAGCAGCTGGCAGGATGCAGTGGGCAGCCCAAGGGGCTTGTGCTGGGTGGCAGGGCCTGATCCTTCTTTCTATGGAGCCTGGCTAGCTGGCTGGGAAAGTGAGAAGTGCCCTCAGGGCCCACCTTCCCCTAACCCCCAGCTGGGACAATCCCAGCTCAGTGGGGCAAGACCAGGGTAGGGAGATTCATGCCCCTCTCCTCCCTGTGTTTCAGTGACGTGCTGGCCCAGCTGCAAGGAGAGGGAATTACCACCTCTTCCTGCAGCTGGGCAAACCGGGACTTGGAGGCTAGCCCCAGGAGTGGGGCCTCTTTCCCCCCTGCCCCCTGTGTATCAGTTATGCCAGCCCAGCCTGCCCGTGGGGGGTTGGAATTATCATCTCCCCCCTTGCAGCTGAACAGACCAGGGCTTGGGAGATCCTGGGGCAGCTGGGGAAAACCCCTGGAAGTCAGGGGCTGCCCTTACATGGGCAGACACCTAGCTTGGAGCCAGCTGGGATGGGGGACTGCCCCCCACCCTGGGAGGATAGCAGGGGGTTGCAGGTATGTGCCAGCCACCCAATCAGGAACACAATGGCCAGCAAGCTGGGAGGTATGCTCTAGTACCCCTGCCTTTTGGCCTGGGCCGGTGCAGGCCTCCACCTGCCCTTCCCAACTCAAAAGTAGACTTCTATTCTGTTCATTATCAGCTCAATCTACTCAGCTTAGAAACCTGCAAAGATTGAATCAACTCTGCCTTGAACTTTTTCACTGTCTATACTTAGCCTAAAAGTACAGTTGCATAGAAGACAATTCCTGTGCTTCTTGAGATGGGCTTTATACTTCTATTAGAAAAATGGGCTTTACACTTCAAGGCTATTAGAAAAATCCCCAAACCTGAAATTTCAAAAGAAATATTACCACAAGTGCATATATACACATAAGTGTTCTGAGAAGCTATATGAAGTACAAAGTAGGTTTGTTGAAATCCTATGGGTAAAAGGTCAGAAGGGAGAGCTGAAGGGGATATATCAGAGTGGGCATCTGCTATAGGCCTCCAAATCAGGAGGAAGGTGGCCAAGGCTCTCTTTAAACAATTAATAGAAGTTTCCAAATCAGGATATGGTCCTAAAGGAGGACTTTAATTACTGGGACATCCGTTGAAAGGGAAACAGCAGTACACAAGCAATCCAGCAGATTGTTGGAGTGCACTGGGGATAACTTTTTGATACAGATAATAGGCCAATGGGGGGAGCTGTTCTCAATTTGCTGCTCAGATACAAGGAGGAATTGGTTGATGTAACCACATAGGCATCGTGGGACCGGTCAGTTGTTGGCCTGCCCACTTGCCTTAGGGCTAAGTGCTCACCCATCTCATCTCCCATGCCTTGCTGTTACATGATTATATGCTATTACTAAGGCGAGAGGCTTCCCATATATGTACCCCGATGTCAAGGGGTGTACACACAACTCTGACTTTTCCTTATGTCCCATGCCTCGCAGATGTTTCTCCAGCTGGCTAGCACTGGGACCCAAGCTCTGGAGTCTCACGTGGGACTCTCACTCCTCCCTGGAGCTCATGGTGCCAGTGCCCTCATGCTGGGTTCTTGTAATTCTCATTCTGGGCTCCAAGCCACACCCTTGGCCTCCAAGCTTGCACCCTATGCCTATGAGCCCCACGTCAGGCTACCCCTTATCCCTTCACCCAGGAGCTTTGTTTAACCGCTCCCCAAGGCTCAGGACCCTACCCCCGTGGAGCCTTACTTCCAGCTCCCTCAGCAGCCTCAGGGCTCATGATGAGCCTGGGTGCTGCTCCAGGTCTCTCCACCTGACCTGGCCCCTGCCTCAGAGTCACGGTGAGTTTTGGCTCCCCCTGCTTGGTGCTGTTACCCACCAAACACCCCATACTCACCTTTCACTAGGGAGGTAACTGGCCTGGCACTTCTGGAGTACTGTCCCGCCACGGACAGCCCCACCAGACCAACCTAACCCGGCAGGGTGCAGTTTCTGGTCATGCCCAGGACCAGGAGCCTCCAACTACCCCCATAGCACCTCCTTTACATCCAAGGTGTTGAGCAGCAGCTCATCCAGTGGTGTCTCTCCAGCCGCTGGCAGCAAACAGCTAGCTTGATGGTCAGGGCCCAGCCCTTATGTACAACAGCTGGGTCCTCTTTCTCAATCAGTCATCCCTGCCTAATTGGGATTGCTGCCAGCTACCTTGCTGCTGCCCAGGCCCCTGCAAGTAACAGAGCACCCTGTGCTCTGTTACATATCTCCCCCTCCTACCTCCACTCACTAGGGAGGGGTCCCTGGCTCAGCCAGTCTGAAATTCTGGGCCAATACACCAGTATAACCATGTGGGCATCCCAGGGCCGGTCAGTTGTTGGCCCACTAACTTGCTTTAGGGCTAACCACGCACCTACCTCCTTTATCTCCGAAGTGTTGAGCAGCTCAGCTGGTGGTGTCCCTCTAGCCACTGGCAGCAAACTGCTGGCTTGATGGTCAGGGCCCAGCCCTTATATACAACAGCTGGGCCCTGTTCCTCAATCAGGCAACCCTGCCTAATTGGGATCATTGCTGCTGCTGCTGCCCAGGCCCCTGCAAGTAACTGATCATCCTGTGCTCTGTTACAATTGAGAACATGAAGATGAAAGGTAACTTGGGTGACAGTGACCACAAAATGAAAGAGTTCAAGATTCAAAGGGGAAGAAGGAGAGTGCAACAGAATAAAAACACTGGACTTCAGTAAAGCAGATATCAACAAACTCAGGAAACTGGTGGGCAGGATCCCCCAGGAGGCAAGGCTGAGGGGAAAAGGAGTCCAGGAATGTTGTTTGTAAGGAGGCCATATTAATGGCACAGGTACAAGCTATGTTCATGAGACAGAAGAAGAAGTACAACAGGAGACTAGCCTAGCTAGACAGCAATTTCTTCAACGAATTGAATTCAAGAACAAATCCTACAAAAAAAGGAAAAGTATAAGAATATTGCATGGGCATGCAAGGAGAAAATTAGGAAGTCATGGAAGTCACAGAAAGTGATTTTCCACTCTATTTGGTATTTGTGAGGCTTCTCTTGGAATATTGTATGGCTTATGAGCAGGGATCCTGATTTTCTCTGGTAAAAAAAAGATTCCCAATTTTTGGATTAGCAAAAGTAACCCAAAATCCACATTTTTCTGTGATTAAAATGAAACACCACTAATATATAGATTCTATATCTATATCTATATTAGTGTTTCACTTTTATCACAGAAAAATGTGGATTTTGGGTTACTTTTTTAAATCCAAAATTGGGGGATTTTTTTTTAATCAAAGAGAACTAGGATCCTTGCTTATGAGAAAAGGTTGAAAGAACTATGGTTATTTAGTCTGGAGAAGAAAAGACTTAAAGGGGGATTTGATTATGGTCTTCAAATCTTGCTTTTCTGTTCTATTTTCAAATTATATGAAAAAAAAATTTTTTGCATAATTTTTTTCTCCGATAGAAAAAAAAGAAATCCTATTGTTGTCTGTTACCTTACTGTTTGCTTGTAGTAAAGCATGATCTCAGGTTGAGTGATACACCATGCTAGCCCATTCTAAGGAAAGGGGGACATACATTTTTTTTTTCACAACCCAAAGGAAAACTACTTGGAGCTGGCAAAGCTCCATTCTTCTCCTGCAGCTGTGGGATCTAGTATAATGACTAAGCATTGGATGGTGGAGCTGAGGCTTGTGGGAATAAGGAATTATCCCAGGGCAAATGTTGACCTGTTCCTTAGGACAATTAGCAGGACAGGGAGGGAGAAACTTTGAACTCCAGAGAGACCCTGAAGATGGGTTTGTGACAGGTGATTTTAAATGCATACCTTTGCAATATTTTTACTGTCAACATTCCTTTGAAATAGGGTTAATAATCTTTATATTCTGGAACTTTTTAATCTTCTTTTTCATCAGCTCCTTCTTTCAGACAATGCTGAAATTTTTTCATTAAGTGGGAACAAGCTAATTTTGAAACATAAGGGAAGTTGCATCCTAGAATACTGATAGTAAATGGGATATGCCTGAGAGAGACCTTTCTATCTCTGAATACTGTCCTCTGTTACTGTGGGCAAACATGAAATATCAAGCTTCATCTCAGAAACTAGTTAGTTTTTCCCCTCTCCATTACTCCTACAGGAAAGCTGTTCCAGATCCTCACTCCTCTGTTAAACACGTTTTCCTAATTTCTAGCCTAAATTTATTCATGGTCAGTTTATACCCATTTGTTCCTATGCCAATATTGTCATTTTGCTTGGGTGATTTTTTTTTTTTTTTTTTTTGCTGACTTTATTCAAATGTATTGATTTTGCAGGTCTTTTACCGATCTCATTCCATGCTTCTACTTTTACTTCTCAACTAGGGCAGCTACATAAGAAGTTTGGTGCCAAACTTTTCTCAGATGGTGAGGTTATTTTTATATGGAAATCATCTTTTTCACTTTGTTTCTTTGTTTCACTGATGTGATGAACAGATTCCTCCTGCTTTGTAATAGAATCTTGATCCTTCTATTTTCTGAGTCATAAGCATTCCCCCTCACATCTCCATCATCCCTATAACATATTCATCTGTGTCATGTTAGAGTATTTAAAAGATGAAGCAACTAACATTCACATATTGTTATGATAGATGTGAAGGGCATGTACAAGAATAAGGTCTAATTCCTTGAACGTTAATATCAAGATTTATCTTCATTTCAGTAATCATCAGTTCAGAATGAAACTGTCATTACTATCAATTTTACCAAATAGCCACACTTAGATCCAAAATTTAAGTACCATGAATATACTATACATATATATTCATGATTAAGTAATTTATTCTTCATAATAATACTGGAGTCCTATAATCATTTCTCTTTTCTATTCATGCTAAATAGCAGAAATCTTTTGTTCATTAAAAAAAATGACTTAAAATTTGACCAAATTACTGGATGTAAGTTTCCCTTTGGCAACACTAGGCTCCTTTATTACCTCCCTCTTTAACAACGCAATACAAGAGAAGAGAATTACTGCAAACATTTCTTAATAAATGGCACTTTTTAAAATGTCAGCTCAGAGCAGATCTACTGTATTAATTTCACTTGAAAGCAGCTGTACTGTGGTTCCTAAAATCTTTTCCTCTTAATGTTTCAACGTCAAATGATAGGGAGAGCGAATTATTTTCAGAAAGGCAAGTAGGACTTGACAAGCACTTCATCCATTTGACTTCTTGCTATTCATACTTCTTTTTATTCCCCACCTTTCCAACCAGATATCAAAGATAGCATGTATGGCACATAAAGCCCATGATTGTGAATGACCTATAAATGGGCTTCTCTCCCTTTAATTTTTTTAAAGATTCTCCTGTTGTATTGATTTTTTTAAAAGACCATTGCTTAGTCAATTCACTCTTTTGTGGGTAAGTGCCACACTGGCTACACTGATGACACTAGAGCTGCTGCCATACTTCCTCTCAGTTAGCTCCTTGCAGGTGAGCCTGCTACAATTAATCCAGTTATGGTCTGTAGCCGTTAGAATATCTTCATGGTGTAAAACAGGGATGGTCACCTTTGGCACACATACCACAAGTGACACAGACACTCTCTGACCACGGCACACAGAAAACCGGGAAGGGGACAGGCAGCAGAGTGTTAGATTAAGAAGGAAGCAGAAAACAGAGTAGCAGATTGGACAGGGAAAAGGGATCAGACTGGCATTCAGGGAGAGTGCTGGGCTAACTAGTGACATACCTGCCGAAAAGATTGGCCCCCTGCTGTTGTGCATAGACAGAGAGGTTGTTAATCTCTTGTATCAGAAGACAGGGTGATCTACATTTCCCATTTCTTATATTAAAAAGTGAACTGGCTCACTGAAACTACATAGAAACCTAAAACCTATGCAAGATGATCTCATACTAGAGAAACATGGTCCCAAACGGCAATGGTCCTAGAAATATATCATTGTTCATGTATCACGAACTAGTTTTGGGGCTGAATTTCTATATTTTATAAAGTAATGAGGGCTGGCAGAAAACAAGAAATCAATTTAACTAACAATTTCAGAATTTGTGTCCATGCTATATCAGGGTAAAAATAAAAACTATCAACATTTTTCATGCAAAACAAGACAGAATGCATAAATCCAGAACAGTCAATAGGCAGGTGGTTGGAGTCAATAAAAGTGGTTGGAGACTGAACTTTAGTATCTGGACACTAGGTGAGGGCCTGGGTTTCCAACCAAATAATTTTTTTTTAACTGACAGTCTGAACTTTTTTACTGACAACCAAACTTTTTTTGCTGACACATGTTTTTACTGATGGATGCCTTACCTAATGTAAATGCAACTCTTCTTTTAGGCCCTGGGTATCAGTAACAAGGGCCATATTAAATTTAAGGGTTTAACAGGAACTTTCTGAATCTGGCTCAATCCTCCACCCAAAATAAAGTCTTACTTGACTGCAGTTATAGTTTTATACTATACTGTTCTGTCCCCACCCCAGGGCCCTCTACTCACCCCTACCCCCCCTGAAACTTCTGACTGCACCTTACATTGTGCTGCTGCCACCCCAGGCCAATTCACAGCCTTACCCCAACTGACCCTGCTTCCCACATGCTAACACAGACCCTACCGCCTCCCAGACCAGAAACTCCATCCTGGCTGCACTGCCTCCCCTATCTGTATCACCTAGTTTCTAAGGCTGCCTGGAGCCATGTAGCCCTACCTGCCTTCCAAAAAGCAGCCATTACAGGCAAGCAACAGGATGGGGGAGGGGAAGGGACTATGGAGGGTACTGTGGGCCAAAAGACATGACACAGAACTCCCAGAAGTGTGCTGAACCATGCTCCTGCCCAGGCACAAGGTGGCATTCTTTGCTTTGTCTATCAACACTTGCATCTAACCTCAATCAAGGTCACTGTTAGATGTTTTTACTCACAGTTCATTTTTTATGAACTGTTATTAATAAGCATATTTAGCCTTGTTTTTTTAAGGACTGCCTGTAAATTTATGGACAGTTAGCAGCCCTGGTGGAAGGTCTAAATAGCAGGCTATAATGTCAGTATCTCCCTCCTTCTCAGTTTCTCCTGTTAAAGCTTTTTCCTTTAGGTACATCTTTAAATTACTTATCCTAAAACCAGCCCTGTATAGGATGGTGCAATATAAATTAGTAAATATCCGTTGGGCCAAAGAGAATTTGAGACATATCCCAAGTTGGCTTCACAGTTTTATTCCTCAGTTTTGGAAAAAAATTAAACTCATCAGAAGCTGGAGAAAGACCTCCTCTGTAAAATAATATATATAACTTTGTGCAGCAGCAATTAAGCAGCAAAAAAGATGAATTGACACTAGCTTTATTTTTGACAATTGCAGGAGAAAATGTGAAACTCAGATGGGTCTAGTTAGTGTTAAATGCACTCCTACTGACTCCAATTTGTTTTGTCCTATTAATTTATCTTCTTACATTTGGAATGATTTTATAGTCTGCTAGGAAGAAGTCTCAGAAGCGTAAAGCAATAAAATAACAGAATGAAGATGCAGCTAACTGGGAACAGATATCAGAACAAACTGAGACCTATTTGTGAATACTATTGTCAAAGTACAATATTCTTATAAAAGAAAGCCTGAAACTGTATGTGTCCATAGCAGGCCCAGTATTACTACTAACTTATGCATATCTTGCCAAGCCATGCCACAGCCTTGTTGGTAAAGAATTCAGATGCTCTTCCAAACAGAATAGAGATCAATTTTCTATGGTGTAACCATACATATTTACTCAAATCTAAGATCAGGTCCCCGCCCCCCATTTAACTTGGGGAACAAAGCCCCTCATCTTGGATTTGAGTCACAGGGAGTGAGGGGCATGCAGCTGCTGTGGTTCCACCTCTGGCCCTAGCCCAGGTTCAGAGGCAGAGCTGTAGCTGTTACCTGCCCCCCCCCGCCCCCCCCCCCCCCCCCCCCCTCAACCTCTGCTTAACTTTTTGACCCCTACCTCACAGGCTTGGGCCCCCCTACCTTTCCACTGCCTCCCTCTACCCTGGAGCCTCTGCCCCCCACCTGTCCCACTCCCCTAGTTGCTTACTTTTGCTCTGGCTCCATCTCTGGCTGTGGCTCCAGTATGCTCTGGCTCTGCTCCAGCATCGGGCATGAAGTATGTTTTTGCTCTGGCCTAGCCCAGCTCAATAGCAGTGGTTGAAGTTTGGACTGGGCCCCAGAGCTGGGGCCAGAGCTGCCATGCTACTACAGCTGCTACAGGCCCAGGTTAGGGCCAGAACAAATGCATGTTCCAAGTACCAGACTGGAGCAGGACTGGAGCAAGGGTGAGTGGCAGTGGGGGAAGGGAGGAGATGAAGGAAGGGGAATGCAAGGCTGGGGGTGTCAGGCAGAGGGGAATAGGCAGGAGGTGGGGCAAGTGGTGGGGGTGCAAAAGCAGCATGAGTCAAATTGTAGGGGCAAGGGGTAGTGATCACACTGACCACCTCCACTACTCCCTAATTCCTCACCCACTGCCTCCCCTTCCACCTCCCCCACACTGTCTGCCCCTACACTGCCTTCCCCTACTACCACCTCTCCCACCATCTGTGCCCTAATGCCTGCCCTCATACTGATTCCCCCATGGTCTACCCCCCTGCTGCCTTTCCACCTTTCATCACTGCAGCAGTGGGGAGGACAAATTTAAGATGCCCCTCCAATAATTAGATTGTATACATGGAAAATTATAACAAATATATACATCTTTCTTGTACAGAATCTAATTATGGGTGGGGGGAGGTGTCTTAAAAAAATCAGGGTTATCTTGAATTCAGGTAAATACCATCATTATAGTTTCATAGTTTCATAGTTTTAGGGTCAGAAGGGACCTAATAGATCTTCTAGCCCGACCCCCCGCCAGGGCGGGAGAACAACAAAAAAACCCTAAAAACAAAAACGGGACTCAAATGAGTCCAGCCAGGTAGGCATCCAGCCTCTTCTTAAAGACCCCCAGGGTAGGGGCCAGCACCACCTCCCTTGGAAGTTGGTTCCAGCTCCTAGCCGCCCTGACTGTGAAGTAGTTTTTTCGGATGTCCAATCTGTACCTCCTCTCCATCAACTTGTGCCCATTACTCCTTGTTATGCCAGCGGGGGCTAGGGGAAACAGCATCTCCCCCAAACTCTTCTGGTTCCCCCTAGTGAGTTTATAGACAGTCACCAGGTCCCCCCTCAGCCTTCTCTTGTGGAGGCTGAATAGGTTCAGGTCCCGCAGTCTCTCACTGTAGGGTCTGCCCTGTTGTCCCCGGATCATGCGAGTGGCCCTCCTCTGGACCCTCTCCATGTTGTCCACATCCCTCCTGAAATGGGGCGCACAGAACTGGACACAATACTCCAGCTGCGGCCTGACCAGCGTCGCTTAGAGGGGGAGGATCACCTCCCTGGCTCTACTCGAGATGCACCTGTGGATGCACGACAAGGTCCGGTTAGCCCTGCCAACCATGACCTCGCATTGTCGGCCCATGTTCATCTTGGAGTCAATAATGACACCAAGATCCCTTTCTGCCTCCGTGCTCTCAAGTAGGGAGTTCCCCATCGTATAAGTTATAGGGATAGTTATAGCCTGTTATAGTTATATCAGGCCATGTCTGCAGTTCAGATTGTCCCCAAATTCCTATCTGTCTCCTGCTCTGACCAACACAGAAACAATCCATGTGTCCAGAAGCACAAGGTTACATGTAAATTTGGTTACTAAATGATAGGGTTTTTTTTACAAGGAAGTGGTTAGTCATTCCTGAAGAGCCCATTCTCTCTACCAGCAAGATGTCAAAAAGTTATCCATAGGGGATTAGGTAAGGGTCAAAGTGATGCAGGAACTGCAAGGCAGGAGTTTTTAGTATTTGATACCATTTTAACTGAAACAGACCCAGTGATACATTTGTTTATTGTGCTATACTATCATGAGTTGTGATCAGGTCAGATCTCCAGAGTTTGGCTGAGGCAGTGCAGTACTGGAACAGAAGACTTACAATGTGCTATAAGAAGTATAAAGGTGATTCACTAGGTTTCATACTTCCTTCTGAATTCATAATAATGCCCCAGCATAATACCAGAAGGCACTGTGCTGCTAGACATGTAGAATAGGACAGAAGTAGAGTGTTGATGAAAACAAAAGAAGGGGAAGTAGAAATCCATCTACTTTAAAAAAAATTAGGTTGTTGCCTGTTGATGTCCATATTCTACCTAAATCCCCATTTCTCTCTCAACGGTATACAGCATTCTTCATCTCTAAAAAGCATTTCAAACAGGGTAGAGATAGGTAATAGTAACTGGGCCTCAAAGCTGTCAGGAACATGACTTTGTGCACTGAGGGTGCTGACAGATGTACAGTTCCCTGCTCTATCTCATGGTACTTTAAAGAAAGTGCAATGAGTTACAATGACAGACATCTGCTGTTGGGTTGGAGGGTAGGGAAATAGAGCTCCACTTTGGAGCTGATCCAGGAGGAGCTGCCTGCCTGCTGCCTCTCTCCCCTAACCCTGCCCCACCCTCTCAGCTCTGGGCGGGAGGGATGCGGGGAGAATGGGAGGGAGCTGTGATCTGCAGTTTGTCCAGCCTGAGCTGGAGGGGGTTGGAAGGATTGTAGCCCCCCTGCCATATGGTGGATTTGAATACCATCTTTCAGTTGTTTCTAAAAATTCTTGCTATACTTTAATATAGATCTCAAACTTGATAGAGTTGAAAGAGTAAAACATTTAAAAATGGAGCCAACAGGTAGATGATACATTTGGCCATTTAGAATGGAGAGAGGTAGTTACCCTGCATTAGTCTGGATTAAAACCCATGTATTCCTCAGTGGGTTAACTGCTTTATTTTTCTCTCTCCTGCTCACCTTGCCTATCCCAGCACTGCCTAGTAGGGCTGTGCAAGGCTTCAGACAGAGCTTCAGATCTGGAGAAGCTTTGGACGCTTTGGGGTCTGAAGCAGCATGTCTGGGTCGAAGCACTGGCCTCGTTAGGCTTCCTGAAGAGGTTCGGAGCCACCTCTGAGATCCGGCCATAGGGTATAATGGGGAAACAATAAAGTATCTATAACTTTGTTGTTTTTTGTCTGATTTGGATGAATTTTTCAAAGATGGCAGACTCTCCAGAGAGGATGAAGCCTGACAAGGTTCAAGAAGATTGGTGCAGGGGGTTGGGGGGAAGGGTGCCCAAAATTCTTGAAAGCAAAACTCATGTCATGTCTAGATGTTACAACATAGCATGGTGAAAACTACAGGAGTGGTAGCTCTTATGGAGGCAAGAAAGTCTGCCAAGTTTCAAGAAGATTAGTGCAGGGGTTTTGGAGCAACTGTACCCCAAATTATTGAAAGCAAACTTCCTGTCACGTCTATGTGTTACAACACAAGGGAGTCAAAACTGCCAGTGTGATAGCTCTTACTGAGGCCACAAAGCCTGCCAAGTTTCAAGAAGATCGGTGCAGGGGTTTGGGGGGAAGTGCCCCTCAAACTGTGGACAAGCAAAACTCGTGACATGGGTGCTGTGGGACTGACTGTTTCTGGCTTGGGGCCTGGGAGACACTACTGCAGGCCTGGCTGCTAAGCTACTGTATTACCAGTTACCAATCAATCATGATTCACTCAGGGACCAGCTTAATACACAGGACCTAGCTACTACATAACAACTTAACGAGCATCAATTAGCACCTACAAAACCAGGCTAAGGAGAGGAAAGAATCAATACAGACAATCAACTGCCCCAAGACAGAGACAGTCTTGGAACGAGTTTTGCCTGTCAGCAGCTAGGGGTGCAGGGCCCCAGGACCCCCCTGCACCGATCTCCTCGACAGCTGGCAGGCGTCACAGCAGGGGCCACCATCCCTGCAGCTGTCATCCCGCTGTGCCTTAACACACAGTGTCACCCATAGCAAGAGTTTTGCTTGTCCGCAGCTTGAGGTGCAGTTCCCCCCAAGGCCCTGCACCAATCTCCTTGAAACTTAGCAGGCTTTGTAGCCTCAGTAAGAGCTACCACCCCGGCAGTTTTGACCCCCCTGTTTTGTAACACATAGACGTGACATGAGTTTGGCTTTCAAGAATTTCGGGTCCAGTTCCCCCCAAGTCCCATCACCGATCTTCTTGAAACTTAACAGGTTTCATGCTCTCAGCAGAGGCTACCATCCCTGAAAGTTTCATCCAATTTGGACAAAAAACAACAAAGTTATAGATATTTCATTGATTCCCCATTATACCCTATGGATGGATCTCCGAAGTGGCTCCGAAGTTTCAGAGCCACTTCAGCCGGATCAAGGCGGAAACCTGGTCCGGAGTTCTGGATCAGATCGCAGCCATCCGAAGCAACTAGATCCGAAGCCGGATCGGATCACTGCCGACTCGCACAGGCCTACTGCCTATCCCACCTTTGTTCCTGCCCCTTCCCTACCCTTTGTATTCTAATCACTGCTTTCTATTTAGAGACGTTGTCCCCTTCAATTCCTTCATAGCATCTGATGAAGTAAGCCTCTGCTTTGGAAAACATGCATCTCTGATTTACTTAGTCTATAAGGTGCAAATCCACCCTGCCTTCATTTAGAATGGAGGCACACTGTCCATTGTTTTTAATTTTCCACAAGCAGCAAATGATTTCTAGGTGGTAATTTTCATGTTGAAAAATCAATTACTGAAAGGTCACCCTTCCCAAAAACAAAACCATAAAGAAAACAACAAATTAAAATCCATTTTTAGCAGTTTATAAAGTCTTTTGAATTTTTTGAAGTGTTTAAAAACAAAATCAATAAGGAAATCTACTTGTTGGAGGAATGCCAATGAAAGTAATTCTTAGAGGAAGCCAAAACATATTACTGTTTTATAACAGCAACCAACTTTAATCCAGAAGAAGGAATAAAGTACAAAAAGCAAAACTGAACTGTTCAAGAGAGCAAGAGTGACAAATACTCAGCAAACTAACTCAGTATAAGCTGTCTGGCAAACCCGGGTAATGTTGGGTATAGGACACCACTCAGGATTCTTGCTACTATGTTGACAGGGACTAGCACTCCAGGGGCACATTTGGATGAGTGCACACATGCATGGCTGCATGCAGTGGCTGTTATTTGCCCATGGGAACACCCATGCATGTGTGCTCTGGCACATGGCTAAGTGACCTGGGTGGAGTAGGGGAGGCTTGGCCCAGCACTTATGCTGGCACTAGGATCTCTTAACTGGGGTCCTGAGGGTCACCCAGGGCAGCAGCAGAGTCAACTGCTTGGAGCCTGGCCAGCAGCCACAGCATGGCTCTGGTGGCGAGGCTCCTTTTCTGGAGGTGCACACTGTTGCTGAGTTTGCTACACCACTTTTTTCACCAGGGGTTTTTCTAACACCAGGATCTCCTGGTGTCAAACCCCCCACCCCCCCCCCCCCCCCCCCCCCCGCTGTGCTACTAATTAGAAGCATGGCTAACAGGGCATATGTACCATGTGTGGTTTTCAGTGCCTCAAACTGCTTCGAGGCACTGCAAACTGCATGTGTGCTCTCATCAGGACGTGCTCCAGTGGGGCATGGAGCATCCCTTTTGTCTTGTATGTGTCCTTTCAATCTCAGGTTGGCTTTATGACTGTATACGGCTTTAATAAGTGTGGAATAAAATGTAATTCATGTTAGCCAAGATTAACTTGAACTTGAATAGAATTGACTTGTTTTTGGTTCAGTACTTTGGAGAGGTTAAAGGCCTCCAGGTCTTGGTAAGTTCTGGAGAGCCCACTCCTAGATGTTTCAAGAACAGCCTTGGCAAAAAGTTTTGAAATCCTCAATTAAGTTTGGCAGGCAAGGTTCTTTGTGTAGATATGATATCTTTTATTAGACCAACTGAGTAGTTGGAAAAAAAGTTCTTTGCAAGCTTTCGGGCACAATCACCCTTCTTCAGGCACAGGAAGTCTTTGCTGTTCTGAGACTCCACGGAATGAAAGAAGCTAAATGTGTGACAGGATGTCACTTAGAATGCAAATGGGTGGAAAGTTGCAAACAACTTTTTTCCAACTATTCAGTTGGTCCAATAAAAGATATATTTCCCCAGAAAACCTTGCCTGCCTATGCATTTAGACCAACACAGCTACCACCAAAAACTCAGCTAAGTTTGCTTATTTATCACCCTCCCTCTAACGGCTCTAAGGAAATTACACTCCATATGAATTAGAAATCTCTTTTTACCAATCATTGTAAAACATTTGCCTCTGTAGTAACACAACAGCTCTTTAGCCAAGTAAGGATAAGAAATAAGAGTAAAGTTTGATACATTTTTTGTGTATATACAAGTAGCTTGCAGCTTTGCCTATATTGAAAAATATTCATTACCAATTAGAAGCAAAGATGAGTCTTATCGAATAAGATCAGGCAGAATATCTTTTCATTTGATATATCCTGGGAAGTATCACATCAAAACCCAGTTAAACAGACATTTTTAAACTTTCTAGTGTGTAAAATTATTTGCTGCTTTGAAATTTAGGTTTCAAAGAAATGTCAGGGTCTAGCACATTGTAGCAGAGGTATTCAGATTTTTAAAAAAAGGCATTTTCCTCTAGACTTACAGATTCTTGATGGAGCTACTCAACAAATAATAACCACAAAATTAATTTAAATTCAGACATGATCCTTTTGAATAACACTTTTATCTCAATGTGTGGGGATTCTGACACGGTTATGAAAAAAAAATCGCCAGATTTGGAACATGACATAAAGGAGTTTCTGTCAGCTCTTATTTTAATTATTAGTCTTCTGTTCCTGGATATTTATATTTCCTTTCAGATCATACGCAGATGTCATGCAGCAATAATAAAGTATCATCATCTCTGAGGATATCTTTTTCAACTGAGCCCCCATGTAAATAGGTTTCTTCATTCATTTTTAAAAACTTTAAAAATCCTTTTTGAATACTTAATGGTATTTTCTTTATTTTTCAGTATTTGTTATATTACATTCTGTCTCTCTCATTATGACTTCCATAAACAATTTTAAGGCCCACTTTTATCCATTACTAACCAGTGTATGCTTTTCATTCTGTTCCATTCCAAATTTTAATTTTATTTAACCATTTTCTCCTTTCTTATATTATTGGCTGCCAAGAGATGGTGCACAAATAAATTCCAAGCAAGTGCACATCTCAGAATTCAGATTTACTAAGCACTGTTGTCAATTCATTCTCTATCAATTTACTTAGGGTCCCTCTACAAATGCAGATAAAGGCATGATGAGATTGAATGTGTGATCCACACAATCCTGTTTCCTGTCATGCCACAAATGCATAGCAGGAGGTGCAATTATGGGATCCAGGATCAAATCCTATCATGCCTTATTGCCAGTACTGTGAGAGCCTGGGATCGCCATCCCAGGGGCTCTCCTGCACCAGCAAATAGCAAGCTTCCACATCTGTGAGTTCTGTAGCTAGTGGGACTCCTTATCCTGGCTGTGCCTCATGGCTGCAGGGGCTGATAGTCCTGTCAGCTGCAGGACTCTTGGTCCCAGCTTCACCCCATGGTTGCTGGACTGAGTTCCATCGCCTGTGGGACTCTCGGTCCTGGCAGCTGTGGGGCGTCGCAATGGCTGGGAGATCACAGCAGCTGTGGTCTCCCAGTTGCGGGGGTGTAGGGGGCACAACCTACATGTGCTCCCAGCTATGGGGGCAGAGTCTACACATACAAATTAAAGTTGGATACAAACTAGCTTAAAAGTTAGTATGCATCTTCCAGCAATAACTGTAGCTTGGACCTTTTCAAGGTGCCATAGCTAATATGCCCATGTAGCCAATCTAAATTAACTGCACAGTTACCTAGGTAATTGCATAATGGATGCAATGTGTAGCGAGGGCCTTAGTGTTCATACATAGTGCACTCTTTCTCAGATGGTGAATTTGCCAAGCACTGCTGTCATTTCATTCTGAATCAATTCACTTATTGTTCACACTTAGAACACCATTTGAAATGGAGAGAGAGCACAATGAGGTGAGAAGCAGCATCACACAGGGATTCAAAGACAAAGTATGGCAGAAAATTAAAAGCAGTGGTCTCAGACT
>NW_005841838.1:6026227-6058419 GCF_000455745.1 Alligator sinensis | reverse complement strand
CGGGCAGGAGCACGGCCCCCCCCCCCCCCCCCCCCGGAGAGAAAGATAACAGTTTAAAAACCAATGCTAAACAAGAGAGAAGGAATTGTCAGGCAACAAGAGATGGCAAGCAGAACCTAACAGAAGGGAAAAGGAGGGCAAAGAGGAAAAAACTGAGAAGAGAAAGGAAAAGAAAGCATGTTCTAGATGCACAAAACCAAAATATTCTGTGACACTGCCTGCTATGCATCTTGCTATATTCCAACAGGAAAGCTGGGGCTCTTTCTGAATTTCTCCATAGTGATTCCATGTTAGGTAATCTTGGCATCTTCTGGATGTTCCCTTCACAAGCCCCCTGTGGAAAGGCTAGCCCTGCTGTGAGGTTGTATAGCCCAGCAGCCAGCTAGCCTGCCACCCGGACACTAGCTCCTCTGCGCCACTGCCCTCTATCTCACCTTCATTGCCTTGATGAAACCAATGATGTGGGAGGTGCTCTGAGCCTGGGGTGGCAGGAAGACCTTTTGAGCCACTTGTCTTCCCCTTTTCACACTTGTCCAGGTCCTGACCCTCTGGACCAAGGCCTAATTTGGTCTAGTTGCTCCCTTCAGTCCTGGGCCCATTTAGTCTGGCCTTGACTCTTCGGTAGTAGTGGCAGAGCTAGGAATTAGGTTCCACAATAGGGCTCTGGGCCCTCTGGGTTGCCCAGCCTTAAAGGGCTTAATCTCTCCTCCCCCACCACCCCTTTCTCTCTCTGTATGATGTCTCATCATCAAGGCTGAAAACACGCCAGCCCTTTTCAGGCACCTCCAACACAACTTTCACCTCCCCTCACAGTCACTTTTATTTTTCTGGGCAAATGGAAACAAAAAATGCAAGCAACCACTTTCAATTGAAATGCCCACCTCTCTGGGCTCTCACAAGCAAGCACACCCTGAACAGCATCCTTTATCCCTTGTGGGCCCTGTACAGGGGAAAAGCCACACACAAAAAAATCCTTTCAGCCCTTACTTGCCAGGGCTCCCCTTTTTGCTTCCAGGCCCCACTGCAGACCACATGGAGGATCCTTCCTCTTCCTCAGCCAGGGTCAGACTACCCCTCCAGTTTGAGGGCAAGCCTATTTACCCCCTAAGCCCCGCCTCTTCCAGTCAGCTCAGCCTATTATCAGGTCTAAGGACAAGGGCTGCTTCTTAGTCCCAGCCCTGCCAGTTGCTTTTGCCCTGGCCACAAAGACCCTTCGCTTAAAGGAAGCTGTGCTTCAGTGACAGGGGAGGGTTCCCTGTTATACCACCTCCTTCGCCTTTTCTGGGGTGATGGTTACCTATGTGTAGCTCTGTTTTTAGCATGTCTTAAATCTGCTGATGATAAAGTACATTGCATGCTACTGTAAAGAAATACTTAGCAATATGTGTATTACTTGTTATAAGCTCTTCAGGGAGCTTTAAGTGTCCAAAGTATTACATAGGAATTAAAAATTGTGTCCTCTCTTTTATCCCCAAATACCTTTTTTACAAGCTTTCTAACACCGGCAGGTATGAAGATGTGATTATCTTAGAGGAAGCTATTTGCATAATTTCTTGGTCACCATTAGTATGAGAAATGCAAATGTTTGATTCATGAAATGCATCAAAAATCTTGTATCGACATTCCAGTAATGAGTATATGGTATATTCTTATCTAAAATGATAA
The DNA here is from genome assembly GCF_000455745.1 of Alligator sinensis. Taxonomy (NCBI): domain Eukaryota; kingdom Metazoa; phylum Chordata; order Crocodylia; family Alligatoridae; genus Alligator; species Alligator sinensis. The sequence goes on along the minus strand of NW_005841838.1, from coordinate 6,056,754 downwards.
TCCACTGTGACAAATATATTCTGTACAATTCATTTAATGGTTTTGGTCAATTTGCCGTGTATTATAAACACAATGCAAAGCAGCAAAAAGGGGGGAAATTTTATATATGCATGTGTATATAAATATATCTATATCTCTATATATCTGTGTGTGTGTGTGTGTGTGTGTAATAAAGGCTAAATCCTATTCACTTTATTCAGACAAATATTCAAACTGAAGTCTGTGGGACTAGCTGCACGAGTAAGGGAGGCAAGATTTGGCTCCATATGTATTATTTCTAAGCTGCAGTATTTAGATATATTTTTGCCCATGGCATATTTTGAGAATTTTTTATTATAAAGAAGATTAGTTTGATAACAAAAGAATAAGGTTGAAGTTTCTATCTGAATCTAAAATAGCTGTAACAATCACTTTGTTGAAAATGTTCTAATTTAGGTTTCCTCATTAAACACTTTAAGTATGGTATTTGCATTCTAACTACCAATAATATTTATAGTCGCAAGTCTTTTTTGAAGCATAAATCTGCAAATAGTTTAAGAACTGGATTCTGGACCCCAAGCACCATCCACTCTGCCTGCTTCTCCTGAATAGTGACTCTCAGAAGATATATGATGAGAAAAGATGGACCAGTTATTAGCATATTAATCTGGGATTTGGAAGAAATGGGTTAAATCTCTGCATTTGGTTAGCATTGGCCATATGACTTAGGGTTAGGCCCACATCAACCTTCTAGGCACCTAAAGAGAACTGAGATGAAATGTAGGCAGAAGTGAAGTTCAAAAAAGCAATGCAGAATGACTCTAACTGGGGAAGTGGGAGATGTAGGTTTCTATTGCCTCAGAGTGAGAAGGACATATATTCCCAGGTGAATTCAGTTGGACAAGTTGGGCACTACAGGTATCTAGTTTATACCCAAGTCAATGCTATTATCAGTTAAGCAACTTAAATAGATGATGGAAATGCTTCCTTGAGTTGAACCCAAAAGCTTTGTTAAAGAAGACGCATGCCCCTATCGACAATTTCCGATAAGCTCCTAGTAGGCTCATCCCTGCTGATCAAATCACCAAAGTGATAGTTCTTAGGACACACACAGTCTCCCTCTTCACTGTTTAGGAAATATATGCCTAACCCTGCTAATTCATATCACCTTTCTGTGGCAAAAGACCTATGTTTTAGGTGTCCCAATGCCTAAGTGGAGGCTCTTAAAAGATAAATTTGGATCTGGTGCACAGTTTCTCTGTGCTTCAGTTCTCTATCTGCAAAATGATGATAGCACTTTATAGCTCACAGGGATTTAGGTAAGGAAACAATCTACTTTAAAGTCATATAAAACTACTAAGGAAATGGGGGCCACAGAAAGAACTAAGATTCACTTCATGTGAGCTATGTGCAACTTACACTTTTCTCCTCTACCCTGACTCATAGTGGAAATTTGTATTTGCATGATGGCAATACAAGATGCTTTGTCAGTTCTCAGTTATTAGAATGGGGTTTGCTCTGGCTAAAGCAATTTAGATCAGCCTTTTCAACAGCTTTCATGTGGCTCCAGAACTGTGGGAACAGGGATATACTTTATAGGCTCTCTTTTCTCTACTTCTGAGTCCTGCATCAATTGCAGTTCAGAGAGACCTGACAATTGCATTGCATTTGGAAGCTTGTCTAATTCTATCCCAACTCTGCAGTTGGTTCAATAAAAGATATCACTCACTAAAATCCTTGACTCTTGCATATTTCCTGGTTCATCATTGCTAAAATAACACTCCAACAATTCTTTTTGTGTATTTTCCCAATTCCATCTTGCAGTTTTTGACACCCACTAAAGCAATGCTTTCAGTCACAGAAAGGAAAGCCAAATCAAATAATATAAAAACCTCAGGTTTAATGCGATAGCTTAGAAAATGGTATTTAAAGGTTTGTTTTTTGGGAATTGACTTATAGGTATAGATATATGCATTAGAATGGTTTAGGATGGGAAGCAGAGATTAATTGATTTCTAGGAATCTGGGTCACACAGTCACACAGTTGTGGCATGTGGTTGGAACTTTAAATAATTAAGTTGAATCTAGGTTAGAATATTTCAATATGAATTTAATGACTTGATCTTTGTCTTTTAGAAAGTAGCTGCTTGACTCCATTCTGTAGTGATCCTGGCTTAACACTAGTGAATGAACTTTGTATGCCCTGTGCATGAGAGAGTTATGGGTGAACGGGTAACTGAAAAGTGAATGGGAGTTTTTGCATGAGAACAAGGAGAAAGGATGTAACTTTATGTAAGCAACAAGGCACTATATGTATAAATTACCAGCCAGTAACTAACTAACAAACGGCTGAAGAATCCCTTTGAAGCCCGGGGGCACAAAGGAGATAACAGAAGAAGGAATGCTGCCATGTGGGCAACAAGAACACTTCAACGCTATTTTTACAACCAGGATGACCTCGAGTTGAGATAAGAAGATGGATGCGAAACAACTGTTAAAACACAGACTAAGCATGGAAAACCCCCAAGATGCTGAACAAAGACTGGCAAACCCTATAAAAGGGAAACCCAAATGATGCCAAGTGGGTGAACTTTCTGTCTTCCTTTCTAGAGCGCAGATGCATCTGCTTTCATCCCGCTCCAGCTACTGTCTTCCACCACCACCATCATCAGCATCACCATCTCATCTACTCAGTGAACACAGGGTTGGCCACCCTGTGTTAACATTGAGCAACTATTACTGATAACTATATCTGGTGTCTGTTTGTATGCATGAAATGGTTGTTTTGTGTGTGTGTGACTATGCATGATGATGTGTATGATGATCAGTGTGTGCTTGTATGAATGGTGTGTCAGAACCTCTATGTCTAATTCATGTAATCAATAAACGTGGCTTTTTGCCTTATCCCCCCTTTTAAAGTCTCACTTGTGATTTGAGCAATTGGCAGTTTGTGTAACACAGTTTCACACAGCCTTGGAAGCAGACAGACTGTCTAACACAACAAGGGCAACAAAGACACATAGTCTGGAAAACACAGGAGACGTACTACATTGCCCATAACATGAGATAAAGTGGTACCAGTAACAAGACCCCAGAGCGGGGGGGCCTGAGTCCCAGTTTTGGGGGAACAGACGATATTAGAAGGCCCAGAAAGATCAAATTAGCATGTGTGCATGTGATAAACTATGTGGATTATGACAACTACACAGAGGGACCAACCAGTGATAGCCATGGATGAAGAGTCATAGGAATCAAATCATCAGGAGGGAAATAGAATAGAAAACCAGAGACTTGAGAGTAACAAAGGATCCCTCCCCATTCCTCCCCATTCTGCCTTGTCGTCCATCCTCCTCCTGCCTGAGAGGGGCCTCTGTCCTTGTCCTCTGGAAAGGGTCCCTGAGGCCACCATAGACAGAGGGCATACCACCAACCCATCTCATCCACCCCACTGGGAGGGTGGTGGGCCTCGGCATCCCACCTCCAGATTGCTGACACCTGACACCTAAGAGAGAGTCTCAGAGTGAAGACTGTATCCTGGCCAGATGTACTTTGACACTGATGACAGTCCTAGGATTTGGTACTTATATAGAATTGCTTGGTTGTTTGTATTGCTTCTTTTCTGTTATCATTACATATCAATAAATTTGTTTATTATCAAATGGAAGGGTTGTGGTCGGTCTGAGGGTCCCCCCTGGAACAAGGCCTCTGGGTCCTAAATCCAGAGCCAACATAATCCAGGCAGATTATCAACAATCCTAAATTGTTACTGCTTCTTACTAGCTAGTAAGAAATGAGTTGGGGAGCCTTATTGGACATTTGTACAAATCATCAACACTGCAACAACTGATACTTTTCACAGTCTTGGCAGAGAAGCCATTGATTCAATGGATCATGAACGCTCTAGTGACTGTGGAAACTCCACAATTTCAAGAACCAATTTACACAAAACTCACCCTCAGTTTCAAACAAAAATGTGACTTATCTATTCAATATTTTAAGGTATTGTTATATAAATCACACACACACACACATGCATATATTCTTTTTCCCACTTCTTCCTATTTCTTGGGTTAAACATGGACTGAAAATGGGTGAACACAAAAATTGTGAACTACCTGATTCTAGAGCCAAGAGCTTTCTGTAATCTTATCTGAACTGAACCTCAAACATTCACTCATCCCTAATTTAAATGGCATATATATACACATATGTATAAATTATTTGTGTGTGTGTGTGTGTGTGTGTGTGTGTGTGTGTGTTGCTACAAGGATGTATTGTATATTACAAGCAATTAAGCCCTTGATAATAAATGGTTCGTCAGTCTGCAGGTGATGTACTGTAAGTGATTGCTCCTGTAGGTAGTAATCATCTAGTGCAATTGCCAAAATTATAAATTCCCTCTGGGCTGACTGAATTTTATCAACAAGAAGCAATGAAGTAAAAGAGGGTTTCTTTTCTTTCCTTTTTTTTGATAGGCTGAAGTCTAATATTAGAAATTTGCCAAATGGAAATGAGTGCCTTTCTCTTGAAGACATACCCTCATTATGACTGAGCAGCTGTCAGAATAATGTATCTATTTATTCAGAACAGGCTTCTGGACTTTGGTACAATCTAAGCATAGGTGAAGATGAAATAAAAAATGTTCTTCCCTACTAAAATTTATTTTGCTCTTCTGCATATAAAAATGGAGATACTTCCCTCAAAAGGCATAGGGATAGAATGGATTATATTTAATATTCTAGTATAGTGCTTAGAGCGACAATCTGGGGTTTCTTTCTGTACAGTTTGTGGATTCTGTGTGAAATTATGAACTCTTTGTGCATCAGACTGCAATCTCCATTTGAGTATAAGGCTGGTCTTTACCTTCTGTTTATATCCTCATCTTAGCAAAAGACTAGAATAAAGGGGGGCTTATAACTTTGTGAAAGTCTGGGAAAACTGGATTTAAACTTTACTGAGAGCACAAGGAGCCAGCACAAGGCCTGAGCAATAGACAGTTAGATAGTTGGTACCTCTATTCAGAAAGGGGCAACTGACAAAGTTCAGCACCTTGAATTGGGCCTAGGAATCTCCAAGATTGTAGGGTAGTGCAAAGACTCTGTTTAAACACCAAAAGCTTAAAGCACCTGGGGATCCACTGTTGGGTCACTTGATGACAACCTGGTAAGTGACCAACTAGGGATGTTTGGCTAGATAACAACACACAAAGGGACAAAAGGTAAAAAAAAAAAAAAAGGAATACTTCAGTCTATATTTGTATGCTTATGTTACACATGGGATAAAGTTGAACTAGTATCCTTAGATTTTAAAAGAAATCTTATTGCACATAAATATTGCTGTGCATGTGTCCAGTGAGTTCTTAATTTCATCATAGATTTTTATTAGCTTCCTTAAAGTTAATAAAATAAAGTATTAAAACGATAAAGAAGAGGGGGCTTCGATGGGTATTACTGGATGTAGAAAATGATCCAACAAACCAAGAAGATTCCAAAGATACTATCACAGGGATGACCTCCGCAAAGGGGGCTCTCTGCCCTGTGGAAGGGATACCTCCCACTTACCTGCCACGCCTCAGTTGTTACAATAAAGATAAGGAGGAGTCAGTCATGTAATTCTGGGTGTCCCAAAGGATTACTCACCGTGTGAGGTCCCGGTGATCTGGGGATCTGCCTCCCCTGCACCCCATCCACACGCCAGCTGTTGTGTTGTCAGTTATGCTTGGTTCCCTTGGTTTGCAACATCAGAGTCCTACAGCTCGATTGCTATCAGCAGGATATCGCAACTCTCGAGCCCAGCCCAGGAAACAATCAAAAGAAAATAATAATCTAAATAACAAGCATCTGTCCACATGAGCTGAGTTGCCCTTTTACTTGGGCACGACCACTTCCGGGTGCCCGATGCCTCTCGGGCTAGGGCTATACCCAAAGTCCTACAGGTCCCAATGGTTCCTCTTGTCTTTACCTCAGGACAGGACAGTGTGGAGCACCAAGTACACAAGTCTTCAAGTCTAGAGACTTCCCCACAGATTTCTAGGCTCCCTGGCTCTGCTGGTGCTCCCCACCCCTTCTTCACCCGGCTTTTAATTCCAGGGCCCTTTCCCAGGGATAAACATGGGTCTACCAGGCTCACTTTGGCCTCCCTTCTTCCTACTCAGTCCGCTTCTGCCAGGCCTTGTCCTTTCTCTAATTTCTTGGCTCAGGGCAACTCTTTTACATCATCCGCTGGGTGAACTCCTGGCCGGATGATGCAGGAGCTGATAAAACACCACAGCGATAGAGTTTGCCACACCTAGTCTGTCCGTCCTGTTCCTGCAGGTAAGTCTCTTTGGAGTCCTACCTTTGCAGGACTCCACTGTACTGGAGCTTGGCCACTGGCCTCAGGCTCCATCTCATAGCAGCACCAGGCAGATCCCTCTCCCTGGGCCACTCTGTCACAGATACACAATATTATATCTTTAATTTTTACCTTGTGTTAAAGTACTGCAATTTTCTTTCTTGTGCTTCACAAAGATCCATTTACTGCAATCCTTATGCAGCAAATTCATAGAATCATAAAAGTGAAGAAAATAAGGATTGGAAGAGATCTCAGGAAATCATCTAGTCCACCCTCAACTAGATCATTCAATCCAGGGCTTTGTTGAGCTGGGCCTTAAAAACGTAGCAGGTAGGTCATGCCTGACTAATCTAGTCTCTTTTTATGACCAGGTTACAAAATACCTGGATGCAGAAGTAGGGGTTGACGTCATTTACTTAGACTTCAGGAAGGCCTTTGATACGGTATCCCACCCCATACTAGTGAACAAGTTAAGAGGCTGTGACTTGGATGACTACACAGTCCGGTGGGTGGTGAATTGGCTAGAGGGTCATACCCAGAGAGTCGTAGTGGATGGGTCGGTATTGAACTGGAAGGGTGTGGGCAGTGGGGTCCCACAGGGCTCGGTCCTTGGACCGATACTCTTCAATGTCTTCATCAGCGACTTGGATGAGGGAGTGAAGTGTACTCTGTCCAAGTTTGCAGATGACACAAAACTGTGGGGGGAAGTGGACACACCGGAGGGCAGGGAACAGCTACAAGCAGACCTGGACAGGTTGGACAAGTGGGTAGAAAACAACAGAATGCAGTTCAACAAGAAGAAAAGCAAAGTGCTGCACCTAGGGAGGAGAAATGTCCAGCATACCTACTGCCTAGGAAATGACCTGCTTGGTGGCACAGAAGCGGAAAGGGATCTTGGAGTCCTAGTGGACTCCAAGATGAACATGAGTCGGCAGTGTGACGAAGTCATCAGAAAAGCTAATGGCACTTTATCGCATATCAGCAGATGCATGACAAACAGAACCAAGGAGGTGATACTTCCCCTCTATCGGGCGCTGGTCAGACCGCAGTTGGAATACTGCGTGCAATTTTGGGCGCCACACTTCAACACAGAAGGGAATTGGTGAGGCTTTACTCACCAAGGCGCCCCTGGGGGTTACAAGAAATAATGGCCACAAGCTAGCAGAGAGCAGATTTAGACTAGACATTAGGAAGAACTTCTTCACAGTTCGAGTGGCCAAGGTCTGGAATGGGCTCCCGAGGGAGGTGGTGCTCTCCCCTACCCTGGGGGTCTTCAAGAGGAGGTTAGATAGGCATCTAGCTGGGGTCATCTAAACCCAGCACTCTGTCCTGCCTATGCAGGGGGTCGGATTCTATGATCTATTGAGGTCCCTTACGACCCTAACACCTATGAAAACCTGTGTGTAGTTCTCAAAAAATTAAGGAGTTAAGCTTGTTATTCAGAGAGTGGTACCCTGCTTCCAGTTCTGCTGTTCCCTCCTGGAATCCCTGGGCAAATGTAACAACTTATACATAACACTCTTAAAGGTATCCACACATCTTCCTCCTTTAAATGTAACATATTCCCATATAATACTAACATTGGCAGTTTAGTTTAGTTCAACCCATAGTTACAGCACATTTTAACACGTCTCTATTAGTTTTTGTGTTGGCTTTTTAGCTCTAAATGACCTTCTCTGCAGTCTCAGTCCTTATGGGTTCAGTTTTTGTTTGGTTTCCTTTGTCAGATGTCTCTACTTCTATGTCATTTTCAATCTCCTATGCCATTTTTGTTGCTTTGATGTTAGCTCTGTTTCCTTTGGTGAATCTCGTGATGCTGCTTTTTTTTCCCCCTTTATGAAATGCAAGTGTCATCCGTTCCTTCTTAACACCTGTTCTTCCAGTGTGACTACTTTATAGGATTTGGGAGCTACTTGATGGGAAAATAGTGCTTTTTCTTTCCATGTTGTCCATCTGAAATAAGCACAATATCTTTGTTTTGCAGTTATGGTAACTCCCTGCAACCCTTGTCATAGTACCATTTTTATTTAAGTTTGTCAATTTTAAAAAATATTTTCACATCTTGCTTTTCATTTTGATGACCATCATCCACAAGATTTGGCAGCCTGGTGTTGAGTTCCCTGTTAAACAACATTTCTGCTGGGGATAATCTATGTTTCATGGGTGTTGCCCTGTAATTTAAGAGTGAAAGGTAAGCATCGGTGTGGGAATCTGTAGCTTTTTAAAAAAAATTCTTAACTATTTGTTCTCTATTTTCCACCAGACCATTGGATTGTGGGTATTTAGGACTTGAAGTGTTGTGATGGAATCCATATTTGTTTACAAACTCTTTAAAAGCAAGACAGTTGAATTGAGGTCTGTTGTCTGATCACACAATTTGTGGAATCCCATGTGTAGCAAAAATCGATTTGATGTGAGTTGTGACATGGTTTGCTGTCGTGCTTTCGAGCAATGCAATTTCAGGATAGTGAGAATAATAATCCAGCAGTAATATATACTTTTTCCTGCATGCATGAATAAGTCAATGCCCACTTGATACCACAAAGCTGCAGGCTCCTCCAGGACCATCATGGGTTCTTTTCTTTGTGCTGATCTGTACTGTAGGCATGTTGTATAAGCCTTTACAGCATCTTCTATATCATTATTTATGTTGGGCCAATATAGAGCACCCCTTGCTCTCCTCTTGCATTTTTCAATGCCTAAATGCCCCTCATGTATTCTGTTTAACATGTCTTTCTTTAGCACTGCTGGAACAACAAGTCGTGAGCCTTTGAACAAAATGCCATCTGGTACTGACAGCTCTTCCTTGAACTGAGAGTAGGGCCTATGTATATGTTTTCCAGGCCAACCAGCACAAATAGCTGTTATCAGTTTTTGCAATGTGGCGTCCTGAGCAGTATCTTCTGCAATTAGTGCCCACATTTTATCTGTGACAGGAATCACTCTTTTAATTAGATGAACATGCACTATGTCTGTGTATGGAATTGGGTCATTTTGCACTGTGTCATATGCTCTAGATAATATATCTGCAATAAGTAGATGTGTTCCTGGCATGTACTGTATGTCTACATCATAGATTTGCAGTTGAAAGAAAAGTCTCTGTAATATGGGTGGCATGTCTGATAACCGTTTCTCTACTATAATTACCAAAGGTTTATGATCAGTTTCAGCTGTCTCAGCTTCCCATAGATGAATATATGAAATCTCTTACAGCCATATACCAGAGCTAAACTTTCTTTCTCAATTTGTTCATATAGACACTATGACTTAAGGTGTTTATAGACATGCTCTGGAAGGCAGGGGCACTTTAGTGCAGTTTTGAGAGCCATGCTAATTAAAAGGTCTGGGAGCATCATGTATATCAGTGTCCCTGTGCTGAAAAATGGCAGCAGGGTGCTTTGAACTAAAGCTCATTGAATGAGGTTTAGTTTAAAGTGCCCCACTGCCATTTCTCAGTGTGAGAACGCTGATACATGTGATGCTGGAGTGTGCTGGAGCACAGTAATTACCATGCTCCAGCAGACTCGATTAATCAAGCCTGCTCTGATGTGCTGTCATTACAGCAGATTGGAGTAGCCTCTAAGCATGTGTATAGGAACCCTTTGAGAGTGTCCTAGATGTATATGTTACTGATCTCCAGCTATCCCCAAGTTTTTGAAGCAAAGCTGCTACAATGCCTTCTTTAGAAGTATCTGTTGACAATTTAATGGGTCTTTTAGGGTCATAGTATTTTAGTACTGGAGCTTTCATTATTTTTTCCTTCAAGTTTTTAAATTCAGCTTCATTTTCATATTCCTATATACACTGAAAATTCTCTTGTAGGAGTGATCTAAGGTGTTTGATCTGCTCTGCTAATTAGGTAGATATTTCCCGACAAAATTGATCGCTCCCAGTAATCTTTTCACTGCTCCCTTATATCTAGGGGATGGTATGTTTGTAATTGCTTTAATCCTTGAAGGATCAATTTGCACCCATTTCTCAGAGAGCTTTTCTCCCAGATATGTTATTTCTTTGACCCTGAATTTGCATTTTTGTTTGTTCAATTTCAAACCTGCTCTGAAAACTCTTTCTAGTGCCTTTCTTATCATTGTTATGTTCTTCCATAGTATTTCCCCAAACTAATATACCTTCAATATAAACCATAGCTCCATCAAGACCTTCAAACTTTTGTTGTACCTTTTTGTGAAATACTTCAGATGTAGAACCCAATCCAAAAGGAAGCCTATGAAAGCCTTCTGAAGGGTGTATTGAAGGTATATAATATAATGTTATTCTTTTCTCGGGAACTTGCCAAAACCTAGAAGAGGCAACCAAAGTGAAGAAATATTTAGCTTCTGCCACATTGCCGAAAACCTCTTCTCTGGTGGGAATGGGAAAATGCTCCCTTTTGATGTATCTATTCATTTGCTTAGAATTCAGAGAAAACCTCAAGGATCCATCTTTTATTTTTTTTATTATGACTCTAAATGAACCCAAGCAGTCGGTTGCTCTACTTTTTCTATTATGTCCATGTTAACTAATTTATCTAATTCCTTTTTCAGTTTCTCCCTTAGTACCAGGGAAACCTTTCTTGGAGCATGTATGGTGAGAGTATTTGGTTGTCTTAATTCTATCTTGAACTCAGTTGACAGTTTCCATATCCCTTGAAATGCATCATATAACTCTTCTATGTTCTTGCTTTCTAGTTCCTCAATGGCATCCATTTACAACCAAATAATTGGCACTATGTTTCCCGGGACTGTTACAAATTGAACTTTTACTATATTACCCTTGTGTCTAACATGCAGTGCACTGCACAAACACCCTCGGTTGCAATCATATTCCCATTATATGCTCTAAGTTTCACTCTCTTATTCTCCTAGTACATGGGTTTAGTTTTCATTTTTTGAATACTGTATTCTGGTATTACATTGAGCTGTGCCCCTGTATCTAATTTTAAAGTTACTGTTAGTCCACTGGTATCCAGGGTGATTGTCCAGTCCCCAGAAGAATTAACTTTTTGTATTGTGCCCATGAGAAATTCTTCCTTTTCCTTGTTGCATAGAGCATGCACCTGCTGTTTCTTGTGTGGTGCATCCTGCTTCTTTCTGTAAACTCTTTCAAAGTGATTGAATCTTTTGCATTTATTGCAGTGCTTACCAAATGCAAGGCATTGCATGGGTCTGTGGCAACTCCCACAGCATCTTCAGCCTACCATTGTTTCTTCAAGCAAATCTCTTTGGGCTCTGTTTGCTTACTTCATAGTGAGGTCCTCCTTTCTGTATTGTTTGTGTGTTGCCTTATGTTTTTGCAGTCTTGTAATCCTGTTTAGTTCAGCTGGTTCTGTTTCTTCCTTCCACTTCCACTGTCTGGAATTTATCATCTCAGCTTCTTGGCACATTCTAACAGCTTTTTTCATATTAAGCTCAGGATTCTGTAGCAGTCTTTTCCTGAGGCTTGTATCTCTTATACCTAATATTCTTTAGTTACTGATGATGGACTCTTTTAGGTCTCCAAAGTTGCATGTCTGGCTCAGCAGTCTTTAGTCTTTCACAAATTCCTCTATTGTCTCTCATTCTTTCTGCTGTCTCCTATGGAAATTATACTCAAGGTTCAAAGGTTTCATTTTGCTTGGGTATACAATATTCCTCAAACTTTTTTATTACTGTGCCATAGCTTTTCTGTTCTGCTTCTGACAGTTGTAGGCTATTATAGAGACAGAGCTTCTGAGCCTGGTATATTTTAAAAAATAGCTACCTTGAGTGGACCTTCCATCTCTGTAGCTCCACTAGACATTATATATATGGTGAAACCCTGCTTAAATTTCTTCCCATTTTCTACTTCTTTGCTGGACCGCTTTAACTACTCTGGAATTCTGAGATGCTCCCCTTTTTTCCCTGTTTTTCATGCCCCACTCCTGGTACCATGTGTACTTCTCAAAGGATTAAGAAGTTAAGCTTATAGAATAATAAAGTTTATTCATTCAGAGAGAAGTACACCTTGCCTACAGTTCTGCTGTTCCCTCCTGCAATCCCGGGGTAAATGTAACAACTTATACATAACACTCTTAAAGGTATTCACACAACCTACAAGGATGGAGATTCCACCATTTCTGTTGGAAATCCATTCCAGTGCTTCACCACCCTCCTAGTGAGAATTTTTTTCTTAATATCCAACCTAAACTTCACTTGCTGCAACTTGAACATTGCTCCTTCTTCACTTATCTGCCACCACTGAAAACAGTCTAACTTCATCTTCTTTGGAACCACCTAGTAGGTTGTTAGTAAATCCCCCCTCAGTCTTCTCTTCTGCAGACTAAGTAAGCCCAGCTCCCTCAGCTTGTCCTCAGAAATCATGTGCCCTAATCCCTAACCATTTTTGTTGACCTCTGCTGGAGTCTCTCCAACTTGTACATATCCTTTCTGTACTAGCAGGGTCCATAACTGGACACAGTACTCCAAGTGTGATCTTGACAGTGCAGAATAAAGAGGAATAATTTCCTCCCTCAATCTGCTGGCAGTGCTCCTACTAATGCAGCCCAGTATGCTGTTAGCATTTTTGGCAATAAGGGCACACTGTTGATTCCTCTTCAGCTTGTTGTCCACTATAATTCAGCCATGTCTGAATTTGAGATGCACATTTAATTTATATGATCTGTAGGCCTGTGAGAATAGAGAACTATTCAATTCGGATTCAGATTTGGCCTATTCAGATGCCAGTGATTTGATTCAGAAATTTGAATCACTTTTCCAATTTGATTTGGCTGAATTGGCTTTGGAAGATTTGAAGCCGATTTGGAGAGATTTGGCCATAGAGTATAATGGTGAATCAATTAAATATGTATACCTTTGGGGTTTTTTGGATGATTCAGATGAAACTTTCAGAGATGGTAGCCGCTGATGAGGGCATAAAGTCTGCTAAGTGTCAAGGTGATAGGTGTAGGGGTTTCTGGGAAACTGTACCTCAAATTCCTGAAAGCAAAACTCAAGTCGTGTGTGTGTGTGTGTGTGTGTGTGTGTGTGTGTGTTAAGCCACAGTGCGGTGATAACTGCAAAGATGGTAGCTCTTGCTGAGGCCACAAAGCCTGCCAAGTTTCAAGGAAATAGGTGCAGGGGTTTCTGGGAAACCACACCTCAAACTGCTGACAAGCAAAACTTGTGACATAGGTGACACTGTGTGTCTGTTAAGGCACAGGGGGGTGAAAAGTGCAGGCCTGCTAGGGCCTGCTGCAGCCACAAAGACTGACAGCTGTCAAGGAGATAAGTGCAGGGGGAGTCTGGGTTCTGGGGCCCCGCATCTTTGGCCACAGGCAGGAAAAACTCGTGACATGGATGGGTGACACTGTATGTGTGTTCAGGTGTGCCCTTTCTGGTGCTGGGGCTTCTGCACAACGCGGCGTTGTGCTTCAATGAGGCCTCTTTCTCCCCTACAGCCTCGGGCTGGTCCACCACTGTAAATTGCAGCAGGTACAAATAACTTAGGTGACAGCACCAATAGCATCAGCAGCACTAAGGTACCCAAACTGAACTGTCACAGAGCCTTTCTTTTTTTAAAGGAATTGAAAGCAAGAAGTAAAGACATTCTGTTGGATATATGTTACTCGTGGTGTAGGATGGCTTATCTTGTGCGTTTATGTTTATATGTTTATTATGAAAAAAGCCAGAATAGTTAGAGAAATGTATCTTAGGAAGCTTCCAGGTGGAAAAACCCTTTATCAGGCTGAGGAAGTACCTGCAGTTGGTGCATCTCCTGGTCCTAGATGGGAGGTGGGGGGGAGGGAAGATGGATGACTACATCACAAGTTAATCCTAGGGAACATAAATTCCCTAAGGTGCTCCAAAGTGGAGCACCTTCATCTGATCCTGCATTTGATAAGGACCAATTTGTCATATGATTGACCACTTTAGAAGTTCTCTGTAGCCATGCACATGTCACAGCATGGCTGTAGAGTGCTTTCAGGGGCCCAATTATGCAACAAACACAACTTCTGTCTGCCTCCAACATGCCAGCCTCCTGCTGTTACAGGCAGACACCAGAACAGGAAAAAGACACAGCTGAGAATTGTTTTCTTGCAGACTCAGCTAGAACACAGTTTGGGGGCCAGACTTGGCCCATGGGTATCTTCATCTATGCCATATTACATAGGATCCTGGGCCTGTTGAGAATGGTGGCCGACAGTTCTTCTGCACTGCTACAACTCCCAACCTGAAATGGGGATGGGGACATAAGAAGCCAGTGCAGCTCAAAAAGCAGGCAGTCCTTGCAAGCAAGGAAGGGTGAGCGCAACGACTGGGCAAGAACATTCCCCGAGCGGCAACTAGTAGGATCCTACAATTTATCATTTTCCTTCCTTCACAGGGGGATCCTGTTATGGGATGGGGTCCTCAGGGATGGCCGTGATATCCCTAGGTCCCCTTGACTGTGCCAATCCTGCCCAATGGGCACCCTCTTTCTCGCCTGCCATTTCTTGCTCGTAGTTATAATATAGGGATGCTACCCTTGATCTCATTGTCCGGACACGGTCCTGCTAGACCCCACTGAACATCATGAGTTATCAGAGCCCGTTATGGATCCTGCCCAAAATGGGTGCCTCCCAGAACACCCTCCGCCTTATGGGCTAGATGCGTGGCTGCAAAACTCCACCTCACGCCTCACAGATGTCATACCAATGTTGTCTCCTTGAGTTGCAGCCTCAGCTTAATCCAGCCTCTGCAACTGTGCCCACACTAGTGCTGGGGTCCACTCTCCCCCCAAACACTGCACCCACACTGGTGCTAGGGTTTCCCACACTGCAGTGGGTCCCCAATGAGGCCTCCTCCTTCCCCAATAGCTTCAGCCTGATCCTCCGGTTGGACGGCAACTAAAATCTGAGCCCCTGGGCTATAACATAACATAAACAGCTCAGGGTATGGTCTGCCCCTTTAAAAGAGTCCAACTTCTTCCCTGGCACTAAATGCCTACTAGGCAAGGGTACCTGGTGAGCGCCTGGAGCCCCATTAACCCTAAGTGCAGTATATCAGGCAGCTGCGGTGTCTCTGGGCAATTCCTTCCTAGAGGTTCCTTCCCCTTCAGCTACTGGCAGGGAACTGTTTCTCTAGCCCCAGCCCTGGGGTTTATATGGCCCCAGGGCCCTGCCTCTTCCGGTCAGCTGACCAGGTGCAGGTGCAGGCTAATTTGCTTGTTAGCTCGTTGCCATGGTAACCTGCACCAGTGGGCTTCCGTCTGGCTCTTTGGGCTCTCTCCCCAGGCAGTTTCTTCTTACAGGAGAAGGCACCTTAATGCCCTGTGACAGATCCATGTAGGAAAAGGATAATGCAGTCTCTCCTGGATATAGCAAATCCCATGAGCACAGGGAGATAAAATTTACTTGGCCCTTTCCAAGAAACAGGGACAAAAATCAAGACTCTATGAAGTAAAAGGAAACTGCCTTGTGTTAAGCTGAATGTTAAGACCATATGGGATGAGCTCAGCTGGTTCAGGAACTAATGCAGCTGTACTGGTCCCAGTTCAGAAAGTTAATGCATGGAGAATCAGTGTCGCAGAACAGGGCTGCTTTGTGCTGAGTACACACATCCAAGAGAACTGGGATGTAAGTCAACTATTGTGAACCTGGGTTGAACTGTACCACTGGTAATGTCTGTGTTGCTCCTGAGAAGCATGTATAGCTGTTGCAAATACCTGTTGCAAAACTAGCGAAGGGTGCCAGAGATAACAAAATACTAACTCCAGTACAGGAACTCACAGAGTGATGCAATTATCTACCTATCTGAGTTACTGCCTTTCTCCATGTGCCCTATTACCGCTGAGCAGATCAGCAGAAGTGCCTTTGCTGCAGCAACCCTAGTATGAATGAGAAACAGCTGCTGCCAGAGTCTTGTCCTGGAGGGTGCTGAAGCTCTGAAATTTGCTCCCCAGGAGCCTAAGTTCTCCAAGGTATGCAGCTAAATTCATCTCTTTTACACAGTTCACAGAGAATGGACTTGAAAGAATAAAGGCGGTGAAATTGTAGAGGGAGGATAAAGACTTGAAAATGGGAATTGTCTGGCTTGCTGGTGGCAGGCTAAACTGACTTGTACTGCACTTTTAAGGTAATTTCTCTGCTATATTTTTCTGTGATGCCAAGGGCACCTAAAGAATTTGAAGAGACTTTTTTTTTCTTTCCTTCTGAACAAATATAAAATACATTGTGACACTTCATCACTGTGCCAAATCTCAATAATTTGATACTCACATGCCATACATCAGACCTTGAATTGACAAATAAGCCATTTCATTATGTGTTATTTGTAATGCAGTGCCACATTTTTTTTACATTATTTAGAAAATGAGAATAAAGAATGGCCCCAGTCTTAAAGACAAACTTCCACATACTCCCAACGCGGTAGAACACTGTAAATTCAAGAAGTAACCTGAATATTTCTAAGGAAATATTCTTGCCAAATTATTTCCATTTTACTAAATGAATGTTTACGAAATTAATCTCAAAAAAATTGTGTATACAAAAAGAATGGGAAACAAACTTACAGTATTGTACAAGGTAGGGCAAACACATTTACCTATCATATAGGCCAGGTACAACAGATATTATACTTTTTGCAGTATAAATGATCAGAAGCTGGTCTATACCTGTAACAGAATAGAAGTTTGGCACACATACTGGTTTAAAAATGACAGAACGGGTCTAAGATTTGCTTCCCCCTCTCTCCGACCAAAGACTGAATGTGTGTTCTGTTTGCTACTGATCTAAACTATGCTACTTACTTCTGTTCCTTAGAATCAATCTAAGTAACCATGTAACTTTGGCTTTGGGTCTTTTGAATGTCTGTACATATTGTGTACAGTCAGTTTGGCTGTGAGGCCAAAATTTACTGATAGACACCTAAGTAGGAAGTTCTATACCTTATGTGATATAGAAGTTCTATATATTTAAGAACCACCAGAATTCAGGCTCCAAGAGAGGGAAAAGCATATTCCCTGTAGGCTAACTGGAACCAATTTTAGGTATTTTTCAGGGTGGGCTCTCCCACATCTCTGATTGGCTGATGGAGCCCACCATGGGGCTGATTACTAAGGCTGTGTGAAACGGCAAGTATTTGCTTTGGATTTGGCCAATTTGGAGGGACAGTGATTTGATTCATTGATTCAAATCACTGTCTCTATTTGATTTGGCCAATTTGGATTTGGAGATTCAGCGCCAATTTGGGAATTTGGCCATAGACTATGGATAGAGATTTGGCCATAGACTTGATGACACTGGACACAGCTGCCTCCAGCTGGTAAATCTGTTGTGGTGGCCAGAGGGGGGAGGGCAGGGGCATGGAGCAGGCAGATCAGTTTGTCCCAGCCCCAACCCCAATCCTTCCCTCACTGTTGGGGCATTGATCTGCCCCACCCAACACCCCTTCCTCCCTCCTTCCACCCACCACAGCAGACTTATCAGCTGGAGGCAGCTGTGTCCAGCATCATCAAGGACTGCCTGTATAGTCTATGGCCGGATTTCCAAATCTCTCTGAATCAATTCAGAGGCTTCCGATTCGATTCAGACCTTTTAATGGGTCTCTCAATTTGATTTGGATTCAGAGATTTGGCTGGCAAATTGGGCAAAACCTCCTCCAAATCGAATCAGCTACTGAAGCTTGCACAGCCCTACTGATTACCATTGAACAGAAGCACACAGGCTGTTATTTAGCTGTTTTAAGAAAGTAAAGCTCATTACTTATTAAACAAGAACTTTTAAGTAAAGCTCACCACTTAGAATTCTTATTGAAACCATAATAAACTCTATTAAACAACAAACTTTTTTGAGTGCTAACTTTTGTGGAACACTGACCCTCAGGCAAAGACCGCTGCTGAAAAAACATGTTAACAATTGAAAGTGAGCATGAAGCAGCTGCTGACATTTCCTGGCAATGTAGCCTGTCTTTGTGGAGTGTTCACTTGGCCATAGATAGAGATGGCATGCTCTGCATCCCTGAAATTCATGGGGATTGTGACGTATTGTTTTGCCAGAATGTATAGGTCTGGGAACCACTCCCTGAAAGAGTCCCAGAATATAGTTATATTCACAGACAGCTGGCATGCTTTGACGCTGCTTACATAAGTGGGATTTTCCTGCTCATGCTATTTTCCCAACCCGGGGATGGACCTGACCAGCTGAGCATCGAAGTTCAGTAGAGCTACCAGGTTCAGGTAAAAAATTCTCACTGCCCTAATGACCGAGGCAGCCAGTTGTTTGAACCTTGGCAGATTGGAGAGATCGTATCTGTAATATTGGTGCAGCTTGGCAGCTACTGCCTAAAACACCTCCCTTCTCCACCGGTTTTCTTGTTGACACTTGGAAAGTTCATGTGGTGATGCCCTGGCTTCAACCCAGCTTAGTAAATCCATCACTTAGTTGTGAGCCTGGTGGATGGAAGGCTGACAGGACTCAAACAAGCTAAAGAGCTCCATGAATTTTGTGGCATTTTCTGCCACAAAAGCCACCTGCTCTTTAATGTCTCTCTTTTCCAGGAGATCTCTTAGCAGCTTCCAGTGCATGCACTGCATTCCCAGTGTTATGACCAGCCCTTCAGCCTAAAACTGTATGCTGGATGTGTTCAGCATGGTATTAGATGGCAGTCAAACCATGAATTCCAGTGGGTGAGTATAGGCTCTGGTGGCAGTGGAATAGTAGCATGTGGCTCCTCACACTGATTGGTGATGAGCTCCCTGTACCAGAGCTTACAGCTAGTACAGTGTTTGAAGACTTTCTTTGAGCAGGACACCAGGCTGTCTATATCATGGACTGCACGTGTGAAGCTATCACCTGCAGAAAATATTCTTCCTGAAGTCAGTTAGCCATGGGAATACTTCCCCCATTTGGCACTTTGTTCTGCAAGTACTATCTCAGGATCAAGTGGTCAAGCTTCCGCAGAGGGATATTTAAAGCTGTGAATGCCCTTGACCAGAGCAAAGGCAAACAAGGTTCATAGATTCATAGATGCTAGGGTCAGAAGGGACCTCAATAGATCATCAAGTCCGACCCCCTGCATAGGCAGGAAAAAGTGCTGGGTCTAGATGACCCCAGCTAGATGCCTATCTAACCTCCTCTTGAAGACCCCCAGGGTACGGGAGAGCACCACCTCCCTTGGGAGCCCATTCCAGACCTTGGCCACTCTAACTGTGAAGAAGTTCTTCCTAATGTCTAGTCTAAATCTGCTCTCTGCTAGCTTATGGCCATTATTTCTTGTAACCCCCGGGGGCGCCTTGGTGAATAAAACCTCACCAATTCCCTTCTGTGCCCCCGTGATGAACTTACAGGCAGCCACAAGGTCGCCTCTCAACCTTCTCTTGCGGAGGCTGAAGAGGTCCAGGTGCCCCAGTCTCTCCTCATAGGGCTTGGCCTGCAAGCCCTTAACCATACGAGTTGCCCTTCTCTGGACCCTCTCCAGGTTATCCACATCCCTCTTGAAGTGTGGCACCCAAAATTGAACGCAGTATTCCAACTGCGGTCTGACCAGCGTCCGATAGAGGGGAAGTATCACCTCCTTGGATCTGTTCGTCATGCAAGCTTTTGGCATTAAATACCTTTTGTCAGACTGAGGAAGCGTCATGAGGATGATTCCTTAGCCTGACATGGGGTATTTAAATCCAAAAGCTTGCTAAGAAGAATTTTTCCAACTATTTGAGTTAGTCTAATAAAAGATATCAGATTTACCCAAAGAACCTTGTCTGCGTGCCTATGTCCTTAAACCAACACAGCTACAACCTACACCCTTGACCAGAGCAAATATAGCTTCTCCTTGCCAGACTGCTTTCAATGGTCTCTTTCAGCATTGAGGACATGGTGGTTTATTGCTTGCTCTGTTCTTCAGCCTCTGAAGCAGACATTTTATTCTGGTGTACTTCTGACTTTAAATGGTAGTCACTATTTTTTCTTGCCAGATCCAGAGTCACATTTCATGAGGAACAGAAGAGCTCGTCACTGTCTATATGAAGAGTACCTGCAGGAAACTGCTTCAATTGATCTGCAGCAGAAATTTTCTTTGCTATGTGGGGTGCCTTCACACTCCTCTCACTCATCTTTTCAGCTTGCACTGTGCAAAATGCTGAAATCATAGGATCATAGAAATTTCAGGTTGTAACGGACCTCAGAAGGTCTAGTCCAACCCCCTGCTCAAAGCAGGACCAGCCCCAACTATGTAATCCCAGAAAAGGCTTTACTTAACCTTGGGGTGAGTGGGGTAAGTAGGGAGAGCCTGGGAGAGAATGGGGAGGGTTCCTTCCAGGTGCCTGCTCCCACAGCTGGGTGTGGGGTAGGGGCTTCCCCTGGCCTGGTGCAAGGTCTCTTCAGCTCTGCTTTGCTTTGCTGCCATGCAGGAGAATTTCCTCCTCCCCATCTCTGTGCCTCTGTGCAGTGGGACAGAGCAGAGCTCAGGAAACCCATGCCAGGTGCTTGCCCCCACAGCCAGGTGTGGGATGCTTGTCCCCACTGTGGGGGCTTCCCCCTGCCCAGCATGGCTCTCCCAAGTCCTGCTCTGCCCCACCATGCAGAGAAGGGGAGTAGGCAATTCCCCTCTGCTTCCGTGCAGCAGCAAAACAAAGTGGGACTCAGGAGAGACAAGTCGGGTCAGGGGAAGACCCTGTAGTGGGGGCACCTTGCACCCTATGCCCAGCTGTGGGGGAACACATCTGGCATACCCATGGCCATAGCCCCTGGGGCAGGGAGTACATACCTGCTCTGCTCTGTGCAGTGCTTTTAAACTCTCTGCCAAAGTGAGAAATTGAACAACCTGATTGGCTGAGCCCCAGCAGGAGGTCAGGCTGTAATAGGCTGCCCCTGGATACACATGGGGATTTAGTCTTTCTGAGGCTCTGCTGCCTTTCTTCTCTGCTCTTCAGGTAAGGTTTTTGTTTGTTTTAACTTTTCCCCGCCCTTCCTCTCCACTGTGGTTTAAGCTATTTCCAGACAAATCACAGCTTTCTGGGGTTTGGGGAAAAACTAAATTTTGGGCTTTCTCCTGAAGCCTAATTACAATGGTCTCTCTCTCTATATATCTCCAAGTGATTTTCAAAGCAGCACATGTTCTGTGAGAAGAAATATGGTTCAACTGCAACAGTGCTAATATAGGAACCTAGGAAGTCCATCAGGATACTGGGTTCAGTTCCCTGCTTAATCACAAACTTCTTGCACATATCTATTTTTCATCTGTCACACCTCAAAAAAAGACACTACAAAGATAAATATTAAAAGTTACTATATTAATGAGTGGCATGTAGGTACCAAAGCTCCAAATATAAGCTGTGAGAGGATGCACCTCTCCTGGGCTTATTAGCACATCCATTAAGTTAGGCATTCTTCTGGAGCTGGGCTAGAGCACAACAGGAGGAAAATGTTGGAAAGTCTGGCCATTCTTATGCCCATCTCTGAGGATATGCAGTAGAAACTATTCCTTCTTGGAACCAGATCCATGGAGATGTGACAAAGGGCTGCTATACATGTGCAGGGAGGCTGCTCTGGCACTCTGTAATTACAGCATGTTGGAGCTCATTTGATGAGCTTTAGTTCAAAGCACCCTGCCACCATTTTTCAATGTAGGGACACCGATACACATGAAGCTGCAGGCACCTTAATTAGTGCAGCTTTCGGAGCTGCACTAATTGAAGCTCCCCTAAAGACAGCTGATGAGGGAGGAAACTGAGTTAAGTTCAAGAAGATTAGAAAAAAAAGGTGCAAGAGAAATCTTTCCTTTGCTAACACCATAAGGATAGACAGAAATCTGGGGTGTGGAAGGAAATCTATAAGGATAAGGAAGCATAAGGGCAGCATAGATGTGTGTTAAAATTATAAGGCTGCTACAACTGGTGCCAAGCGATGAATGATGCTTGCCTTTAATATCACAGTATTCTGACGGACTCCCCAGTGACACCTGCATATACAATCAGTCACTCACACTTAAGGACAGATTGTTTATGTCTACAAGTGCACCCATGGGAAACAATTATGGGTGGAAGGGATTTGGAATTCAGTGAAGTTCATCTGGTTGACTTTCCTTGAATTTTTCCCCCAGGAGGAACAGCACAGATACTAGCACTACTATAGACATTTCATAGATTTCATAGACATTACGGCTGGAAGGAACCTCGGAAGATCATCGAATCCAGCCCCCCGCCCAAAGGGCAGGAAGTCAGCTGGGGTCATAGGATCCCAGCAAGATAAGCATCCAGTTTCATCTTGAAGGTGTTCAATGAAGGCGCTTGAACCACCTCCGGTGGCAGGCTGTTCCAGACCTTGGGGGCTCGGACAGTAAAGAAGTTCTTCCTTATGTCCAGCCTGAAACGATCTTGAAGTAGTTTGTGACCATTCAACCCCGTCATCCCTTGGGGCGCTCTGGTGAACAAACGTTCCCCCAGATGCTGGTGGTCACCCCTGATAAACTTGTAGGTGGCCATCAGATCACCCCTGAGCCTGCGCTTTTTCAGGCTAAAGAGCCCCAGGGCTCTCAGCCTGTCATCGTAGGGTCTGCTTCCCTGACCTCTGATCATGCGCGTGGCTCTTCTCTGGACTCTCTCAAGCTTCTCCACATCCTTTTTGAATTGTGGAGCCCAAAACTGGACACAGTACTCCAGCTGCGGCCTCACTAAGGCCGAGTACAGGGGGAGAATGATGTCCCGGGATTTGCTTGAGAAGCATCTATGGATGCAAGCCAGTGTTTTGGTCGCTTTACTAGCCGCCGCATCGCATTGCAGGCTCATGTTCATCTTGTGGTCAATGATGACCCCCAAGTCTCTTTCTTCCATAGTGCTAGCCAACATAGCACTGCCGAGCCTATAAGGATGCTGCGGGTTTTTTTTCCCAAGGAAAAATCATGCTGTTTATTGATTAATAGCCCCACAGAACATGAAATCCTGGCTTCAGTAAAGTCAATGGAAGTTCTGCTGTAAATTTAACTGAAGGCAGAATTTCAGCCATACTGTTCATATGTTATGAGTGGGAGGACCAATGTGCCAAAAGGCTCCTGGTACTATGAAGTCTATAAGAAGGAGGAGGATGCACTCTCTACCAAATTGCCTCTTTTACTCTCTTTTACCTCCTACTTGTAATCTCTTCATTCCCCTAACCACAGAAAATCTTCTGGGGGTGTAAGAGTAGGGCTTACCTTTCTACAGGTGGAGAAGACATAGAAGAGAGTGGAAGGAAACTCAGGGGAGCCTTTGAAAGGGTGCAATAAACTAGATAAATGTTATTAATTAATTAATTAATTAATTAAATTAATCCAATTATCTGCTGTTTCAGAACTCACCATCCTTTAATTCATTTGACAGGTGCCATCTTGTCCAATACACCAGGGACTGACGCCGAAACCTGCAGAGCTAACAACTCAAAGCTGCAGCAGCGCAGACCTATGACTCCATGGGTAAGGCTGCAACGTTTTTAATGGAGTGTTACCCAGTGTGGGTTGGGAAAAGAAGAGTGCTGATAAACATTGATAAATCCACTAGGATCTGGAAAAAATTATTAGAGGAGTTTTTTAGCTGCAGTGACCACAACTTATTTTAATATGTCAAAACATCATCATTTTCCACTGACAAGCCCCCTCAATGATTGGTTTACATATTGCAGACTGCGTCTGCAAGGAGATGAGCTGGTAGCTGACTTTTTCATTTCATGAAAGTCCAGCAATCATTTGACACCTTGCACTGAGCCTGTCAGTACATACTTTTCATAGTGACATTCCCATTTAAAATATTAATACCTTTTCCAATTTGATTATCATCAAGGAATCTTTAGAGCAGTCCACTAGATCTGAGCTACAGGAATCCAATATACATGGTTTTATTTCTTCTCCTTTTAAGTTTTGCCCCTTTTTATTGCTACAAAGTGACAAAAACATTGAATCTTTGTATACATATGTGGCCCCCTGTTTTTACAGAGTTGTCTTTTATAAGCTTTTTATTAATTCACTGTCTCTAGCAGAAAACCCCAACTTTGGCTCAAAACTGAACCTCTATACTTGCAATTCGAGAAAGATGACTGATGTCTGTAGTAGCATTTTCTACTTCAGCACTTTGCAAATATTTTAAATCTTTCCAATAGTCCTGTGAGGTATGTAATATTACAGATAGGTAAATTAAGATACAGGAGGATTAAGGCTACTGTTTTCAGTATTTAGACACCTGAGCTAGTGGTCTGATTTAGACTGTCCTGAACACTGGCCAGTGCCACTAACTGGAAATATTGGTACACTTGACATATCCAGGCTCAGAGCTCTAGTTAGGGGTAAATCCAGTACCAGAATATGAGACCTGACTTCAAGGGCTTGATGATGTAAGTCAAGAATAATTTCACAGAAGTGATTGGCTTCACAGCATTGTAAGTGGTGCAAGTGAGACAGGAATGAAGCAATAGGCCATCTGCTTTAATCAGCAGCAAGCACTCCTCTGGAAAATATATTCTCATTCCTTGTATAAATTAATGGTCAGAACTAATTTTCAGTATGTAGATACGGGTATGCATTCAACCTTCTTCAAAGTTAGGGGACATTGCGATTGTGAGGGTTGGACCCATTTTTACAAAAAATGCATTTACTTCAGGAAATACATATACCATTGAGTAAGGTATGTTTGCATCTAAAACAATGTTTAATTCACACTTGAATTATCTTAATTAATGTTGTAAAGTGCTTTGAAGGAGTAAGGTGCTATATAATTGCGAAGTATTACGATTATGCTCAAAATACAGAATCTTTCCTCAGATATAAGCAGCAAAAGAAGTATTCAGTAGAACTTAAAGACTTTGTTGTTTGAAGTGATATCATTTGTAAATCCTATTTCTATAGCATAACAGATTTAGGACAAATGTAAGGGAGTGGGAGGAGGAGAGATCCTAAATGAAGGAGAAAATATTATGCCTCTCTAAAACTAGAGAATGAGCGAAATGAAAAAAGAGAAACATTTACACTAAGTTTTTGAGATGTATAATATATTCAAAAGAGACTTAAAAGCCAGCACCACCTGATAAAGGGGATGCAGCTGACAGTACCCTTGTAGGCTCATAAAGGCATTCCAAAGCTTGAGTTTTAGGTGATCAGAAAGGAAAACAAAGAAGCGGATAAAAACGTGGGGTCAACTGTAAAATGTAAGGACTTTCTGGAATTAGTACAGACAGGCACACACTGTTCTGTTTTTGGAAGTATTCCAATTTTTTAAATAAGATTAGGGTCACTCCTAATTGTTTCAAGAATAAAGACTTGTGATGTTTACTTGCTCGGCTGCTCCTTTTTTGACTGATTAGTTTCATACAGATTAACTGCCAGTACTTTCTGAAATGCCTCACATGTAAGGTAATTAGCCCAAAGCATGTTTCAGCTTGTACTGCTCATTAGAGGAGTTTACAGGGTTTCCACTGAGAGAGGGATTACAGGAGCTATCACAAACATTAGAAGCAGCAAATGAGCAGAGAGTTAATTCTCATCCAAAAGTGGATTCCTTTTGGCTTAAAATATGGTTCTCTGGGAAACCTGTGTAAGGAAGACTGGCATGTCAGTGTGTGATTAAAGACACTTATAATGACAGTATCATAAGGTCTGTATAGATATGGTTTACTGTGTTTGTATTTCTTTTGTTCTTCTAATGAAAGCCGGTGGTGTCACATTTTAAAGGTTTTGTGAATTATTGTACTTAAACTGTATAGTAAATATTTTCTTCATACAGAAGGTCCCCTTCAAGTTACCTTTTAATACAGGACTAGCTACAGCCTCCATTTGGAAAGGATGTTTAATTTACATAATGTGTCCACTTATGTATATGAATGCTAGTACATGTATTAGGACATTTAGGAATGGAGCTTAAGCTCTTGAAATTTTGTCCTAGAATGCTTTGGACATCATACTAAACCTCAGTTGAAATTTATGGGATGGCACTCTCATTTAGAGAAAACTTAAAAAAAAAAAAATCTAAATTCCTTTTTTATTATGAGCAAAAAAACTTTTTGCACTACTTACATAAAACCCCCATCATCACAATACATGTCAACATACAGTGACTCAGTTAATGGGTGGGTGGGAATGTGTGACAGGTAAAATTTGTTAATGGAAAACTTAATGAGAGTATCAAGCAAATTATCTAGCACAATTAGAAAGGACTGAAACATTGAAAAAATACTTTACTTTAAAATAAGCAACGTGTTTAAATAGGAGGTAAGGAATAAAAAGGAGAATGTTAAAAATTGCTTCTCCATAGAAAAATACTATGTAATTGAAACCTAATTCATAAAGGATTTACACAAGAATATTGTAGTTGCCTTAGGCTACAACCAACTATAAGTTGTCAGACTGCTATAAATAAGGTTTGTTAAAGATCTTGGATAGAAAGATAAAATGAATATAAAGTTGAATCTAGGGAGATACCATGGTTAAACATTATAATTATTGAGACCATCTTTATAATATTGTTTTAATTTTAATGACCTCATTTATCAAAAGACTTATGAAGAGGATGACTAAACCTTAAATGGAGAGAATTAAAAGTATTCTGTCTAAAACAACAATGGATTGCAGGGATTCATGGCTCATGTTTATAACCCAACACACGAAGTAATCTGACTCATAGTTCTGCTCTGTAACATTAGAAATCAGGGGAGATGCTAAAATTGTCAAGCAATACTAAGGAAAGCAAAGGATCTAATAAAACTAGAGTTTAATTGTTTTAAGCAGTTTTAGAGATGTATCAGTTCCACTCTGTATCAAAATATAGCCCCCCTCCCCTCCTTTCCTCTTAATTTAATATGGAATATTATTAGATTAAACAGAGAACATTTTAAACAGCAACCTGGCCAAAATTCTTGTCCATGTTCTTAACATCTTATGTCTCAGTTCCTGCGACATTGTTTTTCTGACCTTGACAAATACAGCTTTACCCTTCTCAGACCCATTCAAATTGTTGCTGCAAAGATCATTTTCTTAGTCTGTCACTGGACCATTTGAAACCATTTCTAGCATCCTTCCACTACCTCCTTTGTCTCCATCACATCACACAAGTTATCTGTCCCCACTTTCGTGGCCCTTCACAGCTCTCCCTCCTTTTCCATCTGTTGTCATCTGTCATTTAGTATTAGGAGACTGTCTCCTTTCTGATCTGCAATGCCAACTTCTCTCATCTACTTATTGTTTTTTTTAAGTAAACAGCTTCTTAGTTTCTCCCATGTGACCTCTCATATATGTCTACATAGCTAATTCATGGCATTGCTTAAAATCTTTCCTTAAAAATCTCCTTTCTTCAGATGTCTACACAGCAATTAGGCTAGTAATGAGTTAAGTCTAATATAGTGACCAGTATTATCTTACTATCCTCATTCTCCCCTATTTTCCTACATTCATCAGTTGTCTCTTATCTTAAATTTAAGTTGTAAGTTTTATGGGGGGGTTTTTTGGCACCACAGAGGACAATAGGGACTGTTATCTGGTCTATGACAAAGACTCCTAAAATATAAATAGTAAAAAAATAAATAAAAAATCAGGAATTCCCCAGATAGTTGGAGAATTAGACCCAAGCATGATGAGACTATCAACAGTATTCATAGAACAAAGACAAGAAATTCTATTCTGTTATACTTGTGCAAGCTTGTTGACTTAAATGGGATTATACAGAAGGAACAGACAGGAAAATTTGTCTCATAGACAGAAAAAAAATAATTCTTTATGCAGGGCAAACTGTGTATTTTAGAGTGGCTGTAGTTAAAATTTGCATTCCAATTATAGTGCTATTACAGGTTTCAGAGACAATTTACACTGCATTTCTAGAATTAGCAGTATCAAATCAGTGATAATGTAAACATCATAACTAACGTACTGTGTCATCCTCATCAAAACATGAATAAATGTTCTTTACCAACCCAATGCAGCACCTGCTTCTCTATAGTGCAGAACTTAACAATATGTTCTGTATCTGCTCCACAAGCAGAACTTATGCTGAAATCAATAGAGTTTCCACATGGAGAGCAAAGAAAAAGTGCAAATTACAAAGAAGACAAACACAGTCTATAAAATAGAGATAATTTCTCCCTGTTTTTGAAAACGTGTGTATTGGGACTAAAGTAATTTGTTTGACATTTTTGTTATTGTTGTCTTAATAGAGGCATATATTCTGGACAAATACTGTTCCTGCTGTGTTTGTCCTGATGGAAAATGAAAAAGCATTTGATGTAGTGGATTAAGAGTTCTGTTTCAGATCTTTCATGTATTTGATCTCTTCATTTTGTCTGTTTAACATTTTTTTACCCTAGTCCTACAACACTGGTATACATCATTGTGTATATCTTGGTTGTTTCCATGGACTGTGAAACAGAACAGCATCATCCTCTGTCTTCCTTGCTACTAGCTTAATGTCATTTCTAAAAGGAAAAGAAATCAATGCCAAATAACTGGAAGCTGAACTAGCTGACCATCCCTACTTGCCTATGATCCAATGAACTAGAAAAGAAACAAACCATTGTTTTTGGGTAGTAGATGGTGTTTGGCAGCCATTACCAATTGACAATAGCATGGTTGATATTTAATTTTGGAAACCTTTTTTCTAAATTTGACATTAATTTAAATATAAATGATTTTAAATAGTTAATCTAATCACACTGATAACTGATGATTTCGATAACAAAGGGTATTTATATATTAAAGACATTCAGGGTCTTGTTACACATTACATGGTGAACTGATCAAATGTTGATTGGTATTTCTGCTAGGTCGAACTTGGAACAGTCACATATTTAGGCCAGCAGAGGCCTAGAAGACCATTCTGGGCTATCACCCGAGTGCCTTCCTGCCTCCCTTCCTCTCAGGGTTTCTACCTACCCACAACCCTGAGACTCCCCCCTTTGCCCCGGTGTTTCCCCCTGTCCCCACCATCCCTAGAACTGCCCCTCTGCATTTCCCAACCTTTTCCACCCCGTGGCACACTTACCCAGTCTTCTCCGCCCCATAGCACACTGGCCAAACACAGAGGGGAGAGGTGGTAAGCGGCCGAACACCAACTGGGGAGGGGGAATGAGTGGCCAAACACTGAGCAGGGCAGGGGTCTGACAAGTGGCTGGACACCAAGCAGCAGGGGGGGAGCAAGCGGCCAAATACCAAGCCAGGGGGTGGGTATCAGCATGGGGCCATCTGGGGCAGAGTGATGGCACAGGGCAGCTGTGACATCACTGCCTGTAGCCACGCCCCTGGAAGCCACACCCTCCAAGATTACATGGTACACCTGGATGTAGCCAATGGCACACCAGTTGGGGAATGCTGCCCTAACCCCTGACCTTTACCACCAAACAGCCCTCCCCTTACTCTTGTATATTGTGGGGAGGGGGTGTGAAGGGGTGGAGGGGTATGGGTGGGTGGGTATGGGGTTTGTAGGGGATGTAGATATGGGTGGGGGAGTGTCTGGATATGTGTGTATGAGGGGTGTGGGGGAGGGTTTGGGGGTGTGTGTGGATGTGGAGGAGCATGGGGGGTTATAGGGATGTGTGGGCATGTGCGTGAGTGCATATGGGGTTTGTGGGGGGATGCGTGGCATGTGGAGAGGGAGGGCGGCTGAGGGGGGTGTGTGCACATAGCAGTGAGCAGGGCTCCACCAAGAGGCACATGGGTGTGTGCATGGGGGGTGCATGTGGGGTCTGTGGGGGGAGGGTTTGGGTGGATGCAGTGTTTGTGGGGTGTGTGATTGTGTGTGGGGGTGGGTGTGGTTGTGGGGTTTGTGTGGAAGGGTTTGTGGGTATGGTGGGGTGTGCATGGCAGCCCCTGTGTGTGCCCCCCTGAGCTAGTCAGCACTTGCCCTCACCCCATAGAGCATGGAGCCTGCATGCCCTGTGGCGCCTCCCCACCACTGCCAACAACATGCAGCCCCAGTGTGCCCCATGCCTGCTCCAAACTCACCCCCGCTGGAGCAGATCAATGGGAACCCAGGCACAGCCCTGACCAGGCTCATCCTGCCTGGCACCTACTCTGCACTGCCAGCCCATGGTACACCCTGACACCCCCAGGCACGCAGAGGGGCTGGAGCAGCTTTGCAGCTGCACTGCTTTTCTAGGCAGCCCAGGTGGCGGAGACTCCTTCCAACTGTCACCACCACTGACTGGCCGTAGTTTTGCAGTACCAGTGGGGACCTGTGCTGCAGAGCCCCAACTCCATGTGCCCCATGTCTGCTCTGGGCTCACCCGCCCAGCAGCAGCAGTGTGGGACAGAAGCTGTTGCTCAGCATGGTGGGAAAAGCAGACCC
>NW_005841838.1:6014365-6026196 GCF_000455745.1 Alligator sinensis | reverse complement strand
ACCCCCCCCCTGGCATCTGCTGGGCTTTTCCTGCTGCAGCCACCCTGCACTTGCGCCACACCAGACTGCCCTGAGTCAGGCTGCCAAGCAGGGCAGCAGTGGCAGAGCAGAACAGATGCAAGGCAGCCTGGTGCAGTGTGGAGCGGGCTCCGGGCAGCTGCAGCAGCAACAGCTCGGTGGTGATGAGGGGGAGGAGCTGCTTTTCCCTCTGCACTGAGCAACAACTTCTGTCCCATGCCACTGCTTCTCAGCCTGGGGCAACCCTGGAGCAGGTACAGGGCATGTGGGGTTGGGACTATGCAGCATGGGTCCCCACTGATACTGTGGGGGTGGGGCCAGCAGCAGTGGCAGCTAAAAGGAGTCACTGTCACCTGGCCTGTCAAGAAAGGCAGTCCAGTTGTGGAGCCAACCCAGCCCTGCTGTGTGCCCAGAGGGAGGCAAAATGCACCATGGCTGGATTGTGCCTGAGCCAGGCTGGACTGAGGGACCTGCTGCGGGTCGGGCAAAGACCCGCCACGGGCCAGATTTGGTCCACGGGCTGGATTTTACCCACCCCTGTGTTAAAAGCTGCAGGAGCTGCCCAATATTACCATGAAATAAGGCCCTCATTCCTTAAGCTGTGTTTTGATGTTGTACAAAATTAACACCTTAACAGAAGCTCTTATTTAAACACAGAATTTTGCTAAAAAAGAAATAAATGGATGCTAATATCAAGGACTGGGAATGGAGCTTTTTTCTACAATTTTCTAAGCAACATATCTAGGAAGGGACAATTCTATTCCCATGCTATTAACAATTGAGAAAGATATGCAAAACTATTTTAACGAGACAAAGTTCTGAGTAAAGGAGAAAACAATTCACAGGCAGAGATTCAAGGCAAAAGACAAATTAAAACCAATATCCACTGAATTTAAAGTGACATAACTGCTTGTCTTATTGTACCCCATGTCTCTTCATTATCCTTGGATCAGTCTGTTCCCTAAGTGGGCCAGATCCTTTGCAGAAAGAGCCCAAAGTTATTTCCTACTCCCAAAAGTATACAGCTCTCTCTTCACTTAAATTGTGGATCCCTGGGCATTTCCTGAAATGAGAGCATAAACATTGTGGCAAATTTTCTGCTAGGAGGATGTATAGCCCTCCCCTAGATTACCACTGTCTAGTGTCTAGAAACAACATCATGGATGTTTACTAAATTAATGGAATTCATAAATATTAATGTTCTAAAAATGTCTTTATGCAATTGGAGACAGTCAACTTACATGTCTGTAGTGTTTCAGGACAAAATTATTTCTCCCAGGACAAACGCAACATCTGTCAAAACTAGGATAGAGGTCAGGGTGCAATTCTGCCCTACTGAAATTAACAGCAAAACTATCACTGAATTTACATTGACTTCAAAAAGCCAAGAATTCTTAAGAGTTCCCAGTTTCCAATTGCATTTAAGGCTAAATCCTTATATACTATACCACAGTACTTGTAAAAATAAAATTGTTGTCTCTTTTAGAATTTTTTATTCCAAGTGTTTATTGTGATGTTATGTCTACAGTGAGGATGAAAACAATGGCCATAACAAATGAAATTAATCATAATGTTGTAGAGTTAGGCTGCAATCAATACAACAATAAGGCGTATGCATTGCATTAGTTGTGGTTTCATTTTTAATTTACTCTAACGTGAAGTAAAATGGAGAGAATAACTCCTTCATTTTTTCTTAGCCCATACGAAAACCCACCATAAATAATTTTAAACAGCAAGGAGTCTGTAAAAGTGAAAAGAAAAGAAAAGAAAAGAAAAGAAAAGAAAAGAAAAGAAAAGGCATTTTAATTGTGCTTGTACTCCTTTTTAACATGAAGGCGGGTGGATCAGTTTTCATTAACTCTGCAGTTCTGAATATTTCCAAATTCCCTCTAAACTTCTTTAACCTTTTTTTCCCATCTCTGTTGCAGTGAAGCCACCAGGACTGGACACTGCTACAGCTAAACTGTTTCATAATAGGGTCTAAATATATTTCTATATTACTTTAAATCCTCTACAACAAAATCTAAAGATCAGATAAAATAGCAGCAATTTGATTAAGAGGTGTGTTTCCCCAACATTTTGAGGGAGGTTTGATGATAATTAGTGCAATGAAATTCAGAGATGAAAAAGCAAAACCAGGGTGGGAAGGGGAGGTTTGTAGTTATTGCATTGGATCATGAAATTAAGCTTAGTGGGTAGGGAAGATCCTGTACAAGTTTCCAAAGATATCTCATGCTCTGGTAAACTGTGTCAGCCTGGAGTGGCTGATTAGCATAATTAATCTAAATCTCTGATTACCCAAAGGAGAGAGATGTACCTGGATGCACAGGTGAGATTTTGTGGATGATTCTCTGAGAGAAAAAAATACAGCAGCTCATTACAAAGAATTTTAGAGTCTTATTCTCTCTTTTTTTTAACTAGACCAGAGAGGAGTTGAAACAATGTACTGACTAACCGTGATTCTCTGCAGAGAGTAAGTGTATGAATTTCTTGGTATTTTGGTCTGGGTTGTAGGAGAAACACAACTGTAATGCAGGGAACCACATTTAAATGAATTATGGCCCAAGAACCCTGCTAGAAATCTGTACATCAAAGCTAGTATCAGAAAACCTGACTAACAAGCCCAACTGAGAGTTGAGAATCCAAAATTCCTTTAAGTAGACATGTGTCTGAAAGTATTTTTGTAATTATAACAAACCACTTAATTACTGTAGAACTTAATTGCATCTACCAAGTTTGGGTTCTCATTTAAGTAAAGAAAGCATTTCTGACCTGGACATCTAAATAAAGCTACAAGCCAAGCACTAGAACGGAAAAAAAAAAAGAGGAAAAGACAGGTTGAAAAGTAAACACAGCCAGCCAGAAGTAGAATCCCGGTCTCCTTAGACTCAGCTCTGGGCCTTCTCCACTGGACCACACTTTCCCCAGATATAAGTCACATTGGTCAGTGTACAAAACAACACCTGAAGTATGTGCTTAACAGTAAGTTTGTTTTCTGACACAAAACCATATTACACTGTCATCC
Organism: Alligator sinensis; assembly: GCF_000455745.1. Classification (NCBI taxonomy): domain Eukaryota; kingdom Metazoa; phylum Chordata; order Crocodylia; family Alligatoridae; genus Alligator; species Alligator sinensis. The sequence goes on along the minus strand of NW_005841838.1, from coordinate 6,023,153 downwards.
CATGTTCTATTACAGGTCTCATCTACCTTAGCTTTGAGTGAAAATAACCAAAGGCAGAGACAGCAAGCATCTCTGAAAGAGGCTTGACAAACCATGGAGACCTTCAGAGGAGAATCTAGTAACTATAAAGTTTGCACAGTGGTCATTCAATAGGCTTCTATGTGCAATTTTTGGAAAATCTCCAGATGAGGAGTTAATAGTCATTTTAAATTATTTGCTGAGAATCTGTATTATGTGCACAGCTTCCTGCTGGTATAAATTAGGATAGCATCACTGACTTAAAGGGAGAATCTGGCTCAGTCTTTCCACTGTGTTTATTTCTTTAAATAAAGTATGCATTAGCTTAAAGTTATAATTAGCACCATGCAATATTTTTTTAATGAATAGTTATAAAGCATTTCCTAGGACATTTTTAAGTAAATTTATTCTGGGTGAAAGCAGCCTGACTAGCAGTCCTGAAAACTGAAGTCTTCCATCTATTCCTAGTATAGGCACTAACAACGAAACCCTGCCTCATCTTGGTCCGTCAAAAACCACTTGCAAGCAAATTACTTTTAGTTCCACCAGTCTGAGTCTAGTTCATGCTAGACAAGAGATAAAAGTAAAAGGTCTGCAAATGTACTATGCTAACTGTATGGAATCTTCAAATTTTTGAGTTTATCCATTTAAAAACACACTTGTTGCCCAAGGCCACACTTGTTTGCCTAAGGCAGTTTAACCATGTCTGCTGTCTTTGACAAAATTTACACGTGACATTTTAGAAAATAAAAATTAAGTTTCATTCCAGACAGATCCTTGGCCAGCAAAAGGTGCAGAAAATGGTAGCAGGCACATGCAGTCACATGGCCATTTGACTGATGGATGCTTTGTCAAAGGGTGCAGAGAGATTTTTTTCAAAAGGTGCCCAGTAGCCACACAGTCTTGCTGATGAAAAATCAGTTAACTATAGACACTACATTGATGGCCATAAAGCACATGGAACATCTTCAGACTCTAAAAATCAGCAATTCTTAAGCGGTAGAAAAAGGAACACATAATTCTGCAATAAAAATTGATAGGACACTTGACCAGTTTGTTAAAATGAGGAAATGTTTTACTTAAATTCAAACATCAAGTTTCCTAATGTGGGCCAGAGACTACCAAACCCCTGGCCGCGGCCCGGGACTGGGCCACTGTGGCTGCCAGTCTGCAGGAGGGTTGGCTGCCGGACCGGAAGACTGGAAGTGACCAGTGTACTGCAGACCAGCAGCCAAACCTTTTGTATATATTGAGTATAAAAAAGGGTTGGCTGCCAGTCCACAGTATACCAGTCACTTCTAGTCTGAAGCATGCTTGTCCGCAGTTTGCTGGTCCGTGGTCACTTCTGGTCCGTGATCTGCCAGTCCACAGTCTAAAAAGGTTGGGAACCACTAACTAGGCCACCCTCTGTCTGAATAAATAACAGTTGATCAAAAACTTGTCAGCATTGGAGAGAAACTTTAAAATGAAATATGCTTTTTATCCCAGTGTCCAAAGTTTCTTAAGGAGTAGCTGATATTTTATTAACAATGTACACTTCTTTGGCTTCTAAATGTACACTATTAACTTGCCTTCAAAGTCTTACCACAACAGGTATATAAATAATGGCCTTGTAAAAGCACTTTGGGATGTCCTTGACTAGAAAAGGCTCTGTATAAAAGCCAGCTGAAGTGATTGACTACTTATTTACATGTAAAAAACACTCCCAAGCATCAAGGTAGAGGGCATGCTCAGACAGTATTGGGAAGGACAAGGACAAAACTCCAAGAACTAGCTGCCTTCCTAAGGCTGAGAAGGGCAGTGCCTTGAGGGTACTCCAAGGCTAGATGTCCAACAACTCCATTCCTGTTAGTCAAGTGCTTAACACTCATAGCTCCCTGACTTCCAAGGGGAACAATCAGTCCTGAGATTACTAAGAAATCACAGTGGAGCAGATTGCTGGTACTTTATTCATTCAAGTAGACCCACTGACTTCAGTGAGATGTCCTTTCTGGGAAAAAAAGCCTACCATAATCCCAGCATTGCCTATAGGGCTCCAGCCAGCAACTTGTCCTTCCATGAATTTATTCATAGATGGGAGCACTTGGCTCTTTACTTTCCAAAATTTCCTGGTATTCCACATGAAGTGTCTTTGTGGCAGATACAGCTATTTATGCAACTTCCACTTTGTGGTGCTATTGCTGCTCCATGAAGGGAGATTTGAGGTGGAAACAGGATTTGCTAGCATTAGGCCAAAACATTATGATCACAGAAGTATGCCTCTGCTATGAATTTAACTTAATTTCTTGATGAGCTTTTCAGCGAACCGTCTGTGTTTCTAGGTGATTATTTAGAAGCAGAATAAGGAAGGAAATACCATTTTTCAAGCTATAAATACTACTCTATTTACTCTGTTTCCTGGAGTCTGGATCTCTGAGGCTAATTAGAATAGCTCAGTTCCTACTGATCTTTGTGTACTGTTCAGTTTTTAGCTTAGGAGTTTACTATATTCTTCCATTAGCTCCTTTCAGTTTTAGATACAAAAATTACATAATTTAATTCATTTTAAGGAGAAGTTCCTGCAGTATTTTAAATCTTTTGCCAAACTGTAGGTGATAATAGGACTTTGCCTCATTAAGGTTTATTTTATTTCTCTCTCAACTTACAATCGTATTACATGATACAATAGAACAAAGTAGCCACAATGTCTTAGATATGTTATTGAAGGAAACTTTCCCCTCCAGGTCCTGATTCATTCTTTCATTGACTGCAGTGGAGGAGGAAAGAACATGCTGTTGTTGCAAGAGACTGCAAATAGTCATAGTAGTAGTAAAAATAATTAGTAGTCATACTTAGTGCTCATGTCCTTCAAACATTTACCCAACTTCTTAGTTTCATACTGAGTTCAGTGGGACTGTTCCTGAGCATAACATTATGCAAGGTTGTAGGTATTTGAAGGACTGGGGCCTTACACAAAACTCTTTGTCTTTAGGATCCCAAAGCCCTTTAGCAATAGTCTACTATCTCCATTAGGGAAACCAGGCTTCAAAGAAAAATGACTAAGAAAAGGTTAAGTAGGTCAATACCAGAGCAAGCAGCAAATGAATTGATGAATCCTAATTCCAAAGTGTTACTCCTCAGATCATGTTGCCACCTGGTGTCACTGCTAATGATGTTCTGATATATGCTCTCAAGAAAATCAGCTTCAACGTGAAAATGGCAACCTTGGGAAAACAGCCCAATTAGCACAAATCTTAGTTATTAAAACCTTTTGATAAAATATGATGCCGTTCCTTCTTTTCTGCTTATCCAGCTATGATTTCTGTCATCTCTTTATTTATATGAGTAGGCAGTCACTGAGTCCTGGGGAAAGCTACAGTCCTAGTTGCAATGATAAAGTGATTCTGGTTTGGAAAGGTGGAATTCTTGCACTAAAGCAGGGGTGCTCAATCTGGTCTCTGGGCCAGATCTGGCCATTGGTGCCATGTCATCTGGCTTGTGGGACACCTCACAGGTCCATGGGGAGCCCTGTGGGCCATGAACCTGCATGCTAGATAAGGACTAGATCAGGTCACAGGGCAGCATGGGGCCCAGTTCCAGCATGCTGGGCTGGACGCAGGTGGCATGGGACCCTGGGGTCCCAATCTCAGCATGCAGAGTCAGTGCAGGGGCCTGGGGCCTGATCCCCATGTGCAGGGGCCAGCCAAGGCTGCGCAGGGCCCGATTAGGATGTGCAAGTCGAATCAGGGCACATGAGATCCAATCTAGCCCATGTTCCAGGTCTGTGCCACTCATCTAGGCTACGGGACCAAAAGGTTAAGCAATTGCACTGAACAGAATGGCACAGATGCTTTTGAAGGGTTCAAAGAAACACCAATTTGCATAAACATGTGACAACACCCCAGTTCCATACAAATACCAGATTAGGTTGTAAGGTTTTTGTCCCCAGTTTTCTCAGCCTTAGTGGAACAAGCAAGAGGTCCAGTCTTTCTGGAGGGGAGTCCTCTCACGGAGGTTGAATTCTCCATGCACAACACAAAGATCATTATCAGGATGACCCTAGTACAACACAATATAATGTTTTCCTGGTCAATGTGGCCTCAGACCTTATCCCTATCAAAACAACATATGACAATACCTCTCTGCTGAATACTCCAAGCAATAGTAATAATGTTTATAATAAAAATGTAACAAGTTTAATTGAAAAATAAGTTTCACTTTTACTTCTCCCATAGAAGAGTGAACCTGCATAACATTCTAGGCTCAGACACTATTTGAATATATATAAAGCTATCAAAAGTTATATGACATTGTACAAAAACTTGATGTCATGAGAAGGGATGCAATATAAACATTTAGATCAGTGATTCTCAACCAGGATACCATGGTACCCTGAAGTGCTTTGAGATTTTTTCAGGGGCATCACAGTGTGCCATGCAACATTAGCAATGTTAGGTGTACAAACCAAGAGATTTCAAATTGCAGTCCATAGTATTTCCGACTCATTGTTATCTCTGTGAATGTTTTGCAACAGGAGAATTGCTATATTTCTCTGTAGTCAAAAACCAAGTGAAAATTAAGGGCACCTATACATGTGCAGTGAAGTTGCTCTGATGTGGAGCAGACTCAAATAATCGAGTCTGCTGAAGCGTGGTAACTATCGCGTTCCAGCAGACTCCAGCGTCTCATGTATTAGTGTGAAATGAGGTTTAGTTAAAGCACCCCCACTGCCATTTTTCAGCACAGGGATGCTGATACACAAGAGGCTTCAGGCGCTTTCATTAATTAAAGTGGCTCCAAGAGCTACTTTAAAGTGCCCTGCCCTCCCCCCCCCCCCCGAGCATGTATATAAACACCTTAAGACATTTTCCAAAGGCTGCCTTGAGTCTAAAAAGTCTGAGAACCACTGATTTAGACAGATTAGACCTAAATTATGTGCTGCCATTGGATAAATTTGTTTGAGATATATATCTACATTGACAGCTTGATCAATGACAAATGGCTCATTTGGTAGGAATTAAAACAGGTAATCAAAAATAAGCTGAAGGTTGGGGAGAGAGAATGAAGCAGGAGACAGCGATCTATAAAACCCAATTGTTCCAACTCCTACTTCACAACAGATGGTGAGTTTTGGTAGCCATTTTATTCTGCTCCTATCACTCCGTCTAGCAGACTTCGGTTATTCAGATGCTATAAGAGTTGTAGTATGTTGCTCCTCACACTATCTAGGCTTTGATGGAACTGCTATGAAATATCATTCCTTTTTTTCTCAAAACAGGCAACAGGCCTTTTGCTTTATCTTTTCAAGAGGGTACATTCATGTGCAGAAAGACCAGCTAGCTTTTCCCACTGGGGAAGAAACCTTGCTTTTATTGTAAATGCAATATTATGTGTATATACACACTGAATGATGAGTCTCCTCAGTAGGGGTGCAGAAACTCAGAAAGGTTCACTGCATTATGAAGTGAATCAATCACCAATATTCACAGCTATTACTGTCACTGGATTCAATGAAGCGACCAGCTATATTTTTCACTGTCAGTTCTCTAGCATCATGTAATTTGGTTTGTCTAATTTAACCACAAAGCTGTTTCCTGTATTTAAGGATCAAGCCATGTAGATAGATTCCTGTGCCTTTTCAAAAATCTCTACAAATAATTAACACAACCGATACTGACTGACTATGCAGCAGGACAGTATTCTAGAAATTTGGGAATATAGAAAGTATCTAATGACATTTAACATAGATCCGAGCTCCTATGTTTGGGTTTGTATTCCAGCTACTCCAGCATTTAGAGGTATTCAGACACAAGATACTGGAGAGGAGTAATACGCGGTGCATGAATCCATATGCATGTCTATATTTATGCATAGGTACAACAGCAGTGTGTCACCCAACTGACACAAATACTTCTTTGCACTCTGTTACAGAGTCTGGACCTGTCACAGCAGACAGGAGTGTGTCCAAGCCGCCTCCAGCCAAGGACAGCTTCCCCCTCTCCCCAGCTGGGAGAGAGATGCAGCTGCACTGTGGCCACACAGACTGGCAGGAAGCCCGCACAGCTGCAACAAGCAGCTCTGGCTGGGGAAGGGCCCCCAGCTGCAGGCAACTGGAAGCCTGGCAGCCCGGGCAGAAGAGCCTGCCCCCACAGGCATGGGGAGTTAAAAGCAGTCAGGTATGGCTGCACAGCTCTCTCTCTGGTGGGGGAGCAGGCTGCCACCAGGAAGGATGTGCAGACTGTGTGATCCTTGGGTAGGCTTCCCCTTGACCCAGAGAAAGCACTGCCATCAGCTTGTGCCCTGGTCTGGGCTGCTGGAAGCATTGAACCCCCCCACGCAGAGAGTGGACAATGGGGACAGCAGACAGAAGGATAAGTGGAACCTTGTTTCTTTAATTGTTATTATCAATTTGCGTTAACAGTTATAGACTCTAGGCAGGAAGCCCAAGGCCTAGGGAAAAGCCCGTAATTCTGGGACAAGCCCCAGGATGACTGCCTGAGGAGGCCAGGGTATGGATCAGTGGATCCTCTGCAGCTAGAGTAAAAGGCATCAGAGGATAGTGGTACACCCAACCCAACATGCCCAACAATTCCCTTCTGGGGTCACAACTACCTGGGTGGCTCACAAGTGTTGCTGTGACTCAGATCTGAACAAGTAGTTATGGATGAGAGGCAGCTGAAGCCCAATCTTAGCCACAGCCATGGAGCAGGTATTGCAACTCCTGGTGCAGCAGCAGGCAGCAGCCACCAAACAAACCAAGCAGCAATGGGTCCACTTTGCTGGCTTGGTAGAGCTGCAGGTGCAGGCCACTGAGCAGCTGAAGAGGGTTGTGGAGGAGAGTAGGAGGGCCATGGTGCAGGCCTGGGAACAGAGTGCAGGGGTCTCAGTGGCCAGCCTGGGGCCCTCATGGATGCCGTGGATGACCCAGAAGAATGATCCTGGACTTCTCCTAAAGGCCTTTGGATGAATGGCCATGTAGGTGCACTTGGGCACCCTGGCTGGGACTACTGCTTATGGGGGAGGCCCAGAGAAACTATGAGGGATACCACTGGCTGAGGCCATTGATTATGACAAGATGAAGAAGGACATCCTCCAAGAGGTGGAGGTGGCCAAAGAACTTCATCACCAAAGGTTTCATGGCAGGAAAGCCCCTAGAGCATGGAGCTCCTAGTATTTAGTCCATTTACTCCGGGATGAGGCATGTGGGTGGTTGTAGCTGCAAGACAGAGACTCAGGAAAAGCGATGGAGGTCATAATTTTAGAAAAGTTCATTTGGGATTTGGAAGGGGACATTAAGTTATGAGTGCAGTGGTACCTACCCAAGTCGAAGTAGGAGGCCCTGAAGCTGGCAGACAATTTTTTTGGTGACTGTGCATGACCTTGCCTTAAAGAGAGGCAACAAACCTGGGATCCAAGAAGGCAGGGGCCCTTCCTCCCTGGGTCAAGACTGTGCTACCACAAGCCTGACCGGGTTGGGTGGTCCCTGCTTACAATGTGGGTGGCCCAGGCACTACACCCTTAGTTGCCCCCAAGATGCTACAGGGGGGACCTAGGAGGCTGTCCAAGGAAAAGAATGGGCTGGTGGGTAAGAGCCTGTCTCTGTAGAGGAGATGGAGTGTGGGTTTTGTGATGGGCCATGTTCAAGGAAGACAGGGCACTCAGCAGGAGGCTCCCATATTACAGTTGAGGCCTGGTTTAAAGGCCAGCAGATGACCGCCTTGGTGGACACTGGCTCCACGTGGACAGTGATATGGTGGGAGTTGGTGCAGGAAGCAGATTGCCAGAAGGTAGACCATTTAGAGCTGGTCTGCCTCCGTGGCAAGGCCCAGACCTTTGAGAGGGTTTGGGTACCACTAACAATTGAGTGGCACACCTACCAAGTGCTAGCATGCCTAGCCTGGCATTTGGCTTACCCAGTGCTATTAAGCCAGGATTAGCCCCACCTGTGGAAGTTGTTGGGCACCCTCACTCAGTGGAAGACACCCCAGCATAAGCCTGAGGCAGAGGGGCTATTAGGTGAATCTGCCAGCCAAGCATGAATTCTGGAAGACCAACCTGCATGAGAGAGACTGATGTGGACTGGCAGTGGCAGATACAGACAGGACAAATCACAGTGGTCCAGCCCCAGGAATATGGATTTAGGTGTGTATACAAAGGAGACATTGCCCAGGTGGTGCAGATGGTGCCTTGATTGAGGTAAAGGCAATGGGTATTAAACTGAATAGACCACAGGCATGGGCCAGGGAATGAGGTCACCCAACTCCTAGCACTGAAAAGGTACCAGAGGTTCCTGCTAAGAGTTGCCCATGAGCTCCCTACTGGACGCCACCTGGGGAGGTTAAAATCAGGGAGCCCCTCTTAGCAGGTTATTTTGGCTGGGGATCCGGCAGGCGGTAGGGCAGTTTTGTCAATCCTGTCTGCAGTGCCAACTGGCACACCCAGGACACCCACCAAAGGCCCTGCTGCTTGCCATTCCTCTCATAAAAGAACCCTTTGAGCAAGTGGCAGCGGACATTGTAGGGCCTTTGCCACAATGTAATGCAAGGTTCCAATACATTTTGGTCCTGGTGGACTATGCCACCTGATATCTGGAGGTGGTACCCCTGAGAACAGTGACTACAGGAAAAGTGGCAGAGGAATTGCTCAAGATCTTTACCCATGCAGGGGCTACTGAAAGACATAGTGACAGTTCAGGGCAACAGTTTTATAGCTTGGGTGTTCAAAGAGGTCCGTGCTACATTGAAAATCCATCACCTTTGAACGTCTGTATGCCACCCCCAAATGGATGGTC
>NW_005841838.1:6007614-6013022 GCF_000455745.1 Alligator sinensis | reverse complement strand
AGACTTTGCCAAGGATGGAGGTGAGACTGACTGGCCTATAGTTGCCTGGGTCCTCCTTCCTCCCCTTCTTGAAAATGGGGACCACATTGGCCCTTTTCCAGTCCTCTGGGACTTGGCCTGTGCACCACAAGTGTTCAAATATTCTCGCCAGTGGCTCTGCAATGACGTCAGCCAGTGTCTTCAGTACCCTCGGATGGAGCTCATCCGGGCCTGCCAACTTAAACGCATCCAGTTCCTCCAAGTGCCTCTGCACCATCTCAGGGTCTACACTTGGTAGTCTGGCACCCTGTTACTGCCTCTCTACAATCCCAGTGAGAGACTTGTCTTGCCCCTCGCTTAGGAACACTGAGGCAAAGAACTCATTGAGGAGTTCAGCCTTGTTGCCCCTGTCCGTCACCAATTGCTTATGCCCATTAAGTAGAGGTGCTATTCCATCCTGGACCTTCCTTTTACTCCCTATATATCTAAAAAACAATTTTTGTTATCCTTAACTTGGGATGCCATCCTCAGCTCCATGGTAGCTTTGGCATGTCTAACTGCCTCCCTACAAGCGCAAGCAGAAGATTACTCCTCTTTAGTAATGTCTCCCCATTTCCACTTTTTATATTCCCCCCTTTTAGCCCGTAGGCTGCTCTGGATTTCTCTGGTCAGCCAAGGAAGCCTCTTGGCCCCTTTTCCCCTTTTTCCCCGCATCGGGATTGTCTCCCTCTGTGTCCGAAGGATCATTTCCTTAAGGCACAGGCACCCTTCCTGGGCTCCCATTTCTTCAAAACTCTTACTCTGCAGTGTGTCCTTGACTAAATGCCTGAGTTCATTGAAATCAGCTTTCCTAAAGTCTAGCACTTTCACCCTACTAGTTACCTTACCCACTCGATGTCTTATGATGAATTCTATTATTCATGGCATGGCAGGAGGCATGGCAGGAGGTGCAATTGTGCAATCCCATATCAGGTCCCACTGCAACATTTTGCTGGTACAGGGAATGGCAAGTAGCATGCACACTGTGTACTTCACTGACTGGAAGCTCTGATCGGCTAACTGGTGCATCGGGGCTCCCAACCACAGGAACACATAGTGCACTCCCTGGTGGGGAGGCCCAGTCACCTGGGGGAACACATGGAAATCTATGTTCCAGAGGCTGGGCAGTGGCCACATGTTCAAGTAAAGGCATGATAAAAACCAGCCACAAAATGGCTGGGTCACTATTTAATACATGATTAACTATTTAATCATATCTTAAGTGTAACATCTATCAGGGGCATTGTGAACTCTTCCTTCTCAACCTAGGGCAGTGCAGCAGTACTAGATAGATCAACTGGGCTCTCTGCAGCAGCAAAGAAGATGGAGATGGCTTAATGAGTAGAAAATCCCAGTTGCAAGTAAAACTTAAGAAGCAAAAAAAGTGCCAAATCCCTTATGGTACTTGTACAACAAGCTATGCAGAGGCACTTCTGCTGTTATGACAGATACACAAAGTATAAGATAAAATTAATCAATTTATAGGGGTTATTTTGCTTTAAAGAGAAGCCATGTTGTATAAACCACAAGGTAGTATATAAATTCCCTGTCACAGGGGCTTGTATATATTTCATATAGTTAGGTGCCTAAGCTAAAAAATGGATTTGATGTTGTCAACTGAGTGCATGCATGTTCTCTAAATGGCATTTGTTTGCATAGTGGACTGACAATGTGAATCTTGCAGGCCAACAAGGGAGATCATTCCGAGCATCAGAAACGTCAAAAATGAAGTTCTTTCTAAGATAAAATAAGCCACATTACCAATGGCAATGTCTACCATCACATGCTCAAATAGTAGTGCAGTTTGCAAGATTCCTATCCATATAAACTCACTTACTCTGAATTGTTATCAAGCTTTTTAGCTGAACAGATTCTCTCTATTAAAACCTGTAAGTAGCTGGAGCCAGAGCAAGGAAGGTGCAGAGCACTGAGGAACGATAGTACTGCCCAGGGTTCAGTAGTAACCAGTTATGCCTCCAATCCCTACACAGTAAATGGAGAGACTTCAGAGGTGTTGAACAGCAATTCACATTTAGATGCATAGTATTCTATACAATGAATGGTAAGTAGCAGATTCCCCAAACAGTAACTCAGAAAGCCCACAGCCATCAAGAGGTAGCCAATATGAAGCATTAAGCACAAGATTGTGTCTGCCCTCCTGCCTTTCTAAGGACCAGCTTCAGCCCTGGCCCAGAGCGGGGAGGGGGGGCAGCTGACAGGGCGGGCAGTGGCTATAGCTCTGACTCCCATCCCAGGCCTGGAGTCAAATCTTTAGCTACTACTCCCCTCTTCCCTGCTTATACTCTAATCTAAGACAAGGGGCTTTTGGGGATTTGAGTAAATACAGTATTAGTCTGCCCCAAGACAGGAAAGTAGGAAAGTGGAGCACAGTTGTTATTGGAAGCGTAAATACCTGCCAAAATAATTACCACCCTTCACCCCAAATCCCCCACACCCACCACTGCGTGCTCACATACACATACAAGGCCAGCCTTGTCAACACAGGAACTATCTTAATGAGATCCTAACTTTAAGACACTACTAGCTGTTTTGTATCTGATTTTAAATTTAAAAAACATTGTTTGGAATCAACTCCCACATAGTTGAGATGACCATAATAAAATCTGTCCGGAGGAGCTCTTTTTGGGGAGCCTATTTGCATCTGATTCCATAGATTTTGTTTTAGTCACAAAGTAGAATTTTATTGTGGGGTTGAGGGGAGGTTCTCTTTTTTATTTCTTTTGTTTTCTTTTCCTTTTAATTGTGGCAAACAAATCAGCGAAGGGTTACAAAAAGAGAATTTTCACAGTAAGGAGTTTGGCCAAGTCTTATTTGATTTTTAAAAAGTGCATTAAAAGTTTTACACTTTCCTGCAGTCTTAATGCTCTTCTAAAGAAGATGAAATTTGTTTCTAAGTATGATGGGTGACAGGACTAGTTTTCCCTTCAACTGTAAAAAAATAAAATAAAAAATCAAACAGTAAATTATCATTCTGGATCCAATGAAGGCAAAAGAAAGTAATTGTCAGTGATGCAAATGTGCTGTCTTCTAACTTGGAAAACTGTGTATGATGTTAATAATGAATCATATTCTTAGCCTCATATGTTTTCATAGAAGCATTTTGTGAAGGGTTGACTAAACCCAATTATCAATTTTTATGGGCAAATTACTATTCAGCTGGGGTCACAGCCTTTCCCTAAATGCTAGCTGCTGACAAGTGCAATGAGATGTATTTGCTCACAGTGCTCATCTACCAAGTGCAAATTTGTTCATTTCCATCCTGCTCCATTTTACAGACTTCTAATTCTCAATGAGTGGGAGACCTTCAGAGGCTTCATCAAACTAAGGGCAGCCAATCACTGATGATAGTGGATTTATCTTCCTCTCCTCACTCCCACCACACACACTTTTTTTCTAAAACAAGACAAATGACAGGCAGTTTTGAGTTAGAACTCTGGAGGATCGCGGTTCAGAAGCGTGTGTGTAATAAAGATGAGTTAGTACTAAAGAAACAGAAAGAAAAAAGCAATGGTCTATTAGGCCAATTCCAATAATTCTTTTCACACTAGGGACAAAGGACTGAAAGGGTCCTTCTGGGTCTGCTATCACAGACTAGGTCATGTAATGCCTTTCATAAACTGAGCAAGCTTTACCTCAAAACTAGCTATTTTTGGACCCACTATAGCATTTTTGGAGACTGTTCCAGAATCTCAGTACCTTGATGGTTAGAAAACTTCTATTCATTTCCACCCTGAATTTATTCAGATTATACCCATTTGTCCTTTTGCCAACATTATCCTTTTGCTTAAATAGACTTTTTCCTCCCTAAAGTATTTATAGATCTAATTAATATCCTCCCACAACCTTCATTTTACTAAGCTAAACAAGCAAAGCAATTTTAGATCTCTCACATTAGACCAGCTCTCCAGTTCTCTGATCATCCTAGAAACCCTTATCTGCACTTGTTCCAGTTTGAACTCATCTTTCTTGAACACAAGTGACCAAAATTGTATACAGTATTGAAGACAAGGTATCATCCACACCCTGTACAATAACATTTATATTCATTTTCTTTACTGAAATACTTCACCTTGGATTATATATACCTTTTTCATTTCTGGATCACATGGCTGGCTCATAGACATCTTTCAATCAAGGGAATATATTCAAATCTTTCACCGTGTCTAATTCTAACTGACGAGTCTCCAAAAAACAGCATAAATTCTTGTGATTGGTAAGTACATGAACTTACATTTTGTACTATAGAATTTCATCCCATTTCTATTACAGGCCAGTATCATCTCGTCTTTCTGCACGATAGTTCAATCACATAATGTCCTTACTACTATCCAAAATCACTAAGAACTGGGGTCTCCAATTATTAAAAACATTTGTTGTCCAACTGTATCTAGGAAATGAAACTCTCTTGTAATAACATAAATCCTCATATTTTTTCTCTCTCTCTCTCTCTGGAATGGGATAGAAACAGAACTACTTAGTTATCATAATATATGTGCTAGTTTAATTGGTTAGTCTAAAGAAAATACTGTATACTTAGGATGATGTAAAGCTAAAAGATCAGTATTTCTGGCAAGACACAACCATGAAGGCCATTAACCAGAAGGCAGGGTAGATTTGTACCTTATGGACTAATTAAATCAGAGATGTACAGAATACACTTTCATAAGCACAGGGCTTACTTCATCAAATGCTGTCAGATGCCCTGTGGCTATGAAAGTGGTTGCCATACATCTTCAATCTAGTTAGTCTGTAAGATGCAAATCTATCCTGTCTTCTGCTTGACTTCAGACAAATATGGCTAACTCTCTCTCTCTGCTCACAAATACATTAATGCCATTGACTTGAGTATCTTATTGCATACTTCATCTCTGATATCAGCTTATGGAGTTGCACTAAAAATGCAAAATGGTTAATAATATTATAGACTCCTTAACTTTGAAAAGTATCTGAGGTATCAGAGGCAATAGTAAAGGAACTATTGCAACATGTTTTGAGAATGTATCTTTTTTTAGCCATGGCATACCTTCTTTGTGAAACAGGAAAGCAAACCCTAAAATAGTCATTTCTTCTGACTATTCTGGTAAGTGTGACCATGACTAGCAGGATAATTTAATATTGGTTCTACACTTGCAGATCTGGTGCATCACTCCACTCTATACATATAGTTTTTGCCTTGTCTTAATCTTTTTATTACTACCCTTGCAAGAGCTTATAAGGATAACATTGATAGTTTAAAGTTAAGGTAAGAAGAGAAACTTACAACAGGATGGTGTGGTGTACTCTGCTAAATATAAATATACCAAATGATAAATAAACCACTCAAACACTATTTCAATATATACTATATATACTGAACTTTTGCTAAGAAT
>NW_005841838.1:5998034-6007583 GCF_000455745.1 Alligator sinensis | reverse complement strand
TTTCCCTCTCCCTCCTTTCTCTCTTTACCTCTGAATTCTGCTTTTAAAGGTATTTGTGGTAACAGCTGTTGAAAGCAGTGTAATTGAGCAGCTAGTAGTAAGACACCATCCCCTTTTGAATGCCTCCAAGTTTTAGAGAACTTAATTGTGCCATTTCTTCCCATTGTTAATTATGGAGTATTGGGTACATAGATATAGAAAAGAAATCAGATAAAAATAAAAAGGACAAAAACAATAAATATATAGGCAAAAGAAGAATTGTTGTTTTGAATAAAATAAAATGTGTTAAAATTTACTTTTTTCCCTTAAAGAAGTGACATTTATTTAGATGAATTATTCCTTTTGGGAACATTAACACATTGGATCTAATTTACAAACTTGAATGCCAGCTCATTATTTTAGTGGTCAGACAATAGAGTATATGGACATGATTAACAAAAGATGAATACCAGAAATAATGATTGGAATAGGTAATGAGGTCCAATTTTATGCTCTTTCTTGTGTTTCCTCTATAAAACATCTATAATTAGGCTGGCAAATAATGATTTGCAGTTATATAATTCATGTTATTTCATGCAAAATCATTAACGGTATTCAGTAGTATTTTTATTACCAAAGCTCTTTAACAGCTCAGAACAACAATTTACTTATCTTCAGGAAGCTGGCCTATTTCTAAAGAGGAAACAAAAATGGTCTGAGACCAGGGTTGCCATAGATACAATAGAAAACCCATCAGCACTGTGCTAACACACACCTGTTTTCTTGAGACTTCAGGAATTAACCAGGAAGACAACATTATAAATAATACAGGGGAAGTTCAAATAATGTTCTATTCTAAACTCATCTGACCTGCATTTTTCACACCACAGGTGATGCAGGCTTGGAAGAATCAGTTGGCCAGAAAACAGAATTTAACCATTTATGGTCCGCTTATGTAATTATAACTAGACAAATAGGCCATTGACAGACGCAGGGGAAAAAAAACCCGGCACTTTACCGGAAGAGGAATCACATCAGTTTGACCCAGCTTGCCCAGCGTCTGTATGGATTGCATCCTTCCGTGGGACTTTTTGGCACTTTTAGCTAATAGCTGATTCAAATCAACTGATTCAATCAGTTATTAGAGAAAAGTACCAAAAAGCCCCACTGAAGCACGTAATCTATACAGATACTGGGCAAGCTGGGTCAAACTGATGCAGTTCCTCTTCTGGGTACGTGCTGCGCTTGGCATAGGGGCATGCTGAGCTGAAAGCGAAGTGCCAGGTTTTTTTTCTACGTCGGCCATAGTGAAAAAACTATTAACATTCATTTCATGTTTCCATGTACATTTTTCCTGGAAATTCATGAAGCTCGTGTTCAACAGAGTGACTTATTCAGACCATCCTCTTATTTTAGAGATTACACTCATCCAGTCAAAGGAGAAAAATAACAATATCATATAACTAAGGTAGCCAGTCTGAATATTGAACTACAGATTGCCAAATACAGAAACTCATACAGCAATCAGTTTGCAAGCAAATTCTCTAGCTGCAGTAAGCTGACACAAAACAGTTGAATGATTTTGATTATGGATGGGTATATTTTCTGTCAAATCAAGACAATTTTTTTAATGAATATGGTTAAACTAGGTTCACCAGGGGATAGAAAACAAAGCCCTGAGGTAAGTGGGCAGATTTGGAGGAAGCACAAGCAGGAGGGGGCAATAGGGGAGGCCGCCTCATTCTTCCTGAGAAAGTAGGGCAATTGGCTCATTACCTCCAGTGTCTGTACATGATTGCATGCAGCCTGGGAAATGAGCAGGAAGAACTGGAAGTCCTTGCACAATCACAGAACTATGATGCAATTAGAATAACAGACTTGGTGAGACAACTCACATGACTGGAGCACTGTCATGGATGGGTATAAACTGTTCAAGAAGGACAGGCAGGCCAGGAGAGGAGGAGGAGTTATGCTTCATGTATGAAACTGGAGATAGGCCTTTGAAAGTCTCTGGGTTAGGGTCAGAGGGGAGAGCAACAAGTGTGATGTCAGGGTGGGTGTCTGCTGTAGACCACAAGACAAGGAGAATAAGGTGGACGGGGCTTTCTTCAAACAGCTAGCCAATTACAGTCCCTGGTTCTCATGGGGGACTTCAGTCACCTTAACATCCTCTGGGAGAGCAGTACAGCAGTGCACAAGCAATCCAGAAAGTTTATGGAGAGTGTTGGGTATAATTTCCTCATGCAAGTGTTAGAGAGGTCAACTAGGGGCCATGCTCTTCGACCTGCTTCCCAGAAACAAGGAAGAATTGGTGGGGAATGTAGAAGTGGGTGGAAAAATGAGCAGCAGTGACCATAAGATGATTGAGTTCAGGATCCTGAGGAAAGGAAGGAAGGAAAGTAGCAGAGTAAGGACCCTGGACTTCAGAAAAGCAGACTTCATCTCACTCAGGGAACCACTGGTTAAGGATCCACTGGGAGGCCTGTCTGAGGGGAAAGGAGTCCAGGAGAGCTGGTTAAAGAAACCTTACTTAGAGCACAGGAATAAACAATCCCAATTCACAGGAAGACTAGAAAGTATGGCAGCAGACCAGCCTGACTTAGCAGGGAGCTCTCCATTGAGCTAAAACACAAAAAGAAAGCTTACTAGAAGTGGAAACTTTGACAAACAACTAGGGAGGAGTATAAGGGTATTGCTTGGGCATATAAGAATCGAGTCAGGAAGGCCAAAGCATAATTGGAGTTGCAGCTAGCAAGGGACATGAAGGGTAACATGAAGAGTTTCTACAAGTATGTTAGCAACAAGAGGAAGATCAGGGCAAGCTCAAGCCAGAGGCAAGGGAAGCTGAGGGTTAACTGGGACCAGAAACCAAAAGCCAGAACCAAAGTTCAAATCAGAATCACAAACAGGGAATCAAGTAACACCAAGGGTCTTACTGGTGTCAGAACCAAGAGTCAGAACCAGAAAATGAGCCAGAAAATGAGCGTATGGAAGGTCTGGAGCAAGAACTTTCACCTTTGCCCAGACAAGGAGAATGCTGGATAGACCTGGCTTTCAAGGGCAGGAGCAGATGGAGCCTGGTGCCTGTGACTTTAGGGGACTGGCTGCCCTGATTGCCAAAGCTCAGCTGGGACTAGGGCACTGCTCTGGGCTTGCTGCAGGTGCCACTTGTTCCAAGGATGACTTACCCTATTCCTTGATTGGGACCAGCTGGGTCCAGGGTTCTGGCCTGGCCTCATCAGAATTGGCAAGATTGGGATCGCTGCAGTACTTGAACCCCGTGGTCCCAATAAACTGATCAGCTGGCAGGGACTGCCTGGGGCTCAAGTCCCGGGATAGTCCCTGTCAGCTGACAGATTGTAGATCAGGACCAACCTGGGGCTGGAACTCTGAGGCAGTTCTGATCCTTCCAACAATCAGCTGATCATCAGTAAATGAGGACTGCCCCAGGACTCAGGGTGGTTCCAATCTGCCAGGACAGAAATTAGATATAAACCAGTATAAGTGATCGGAAACCAGTTTAAATCTGTAAAAACAGAACTTTAGTGCACATTGACCGCTTTCAAAATGGCTGAAACTGGTTTAAGATAAACCTGGATGGATATATTATCAGACTTAACTGATTTAGGTTAAATTGGTTTATTGAGCTTCTGTTCCAGATCCCCTCCAGTTTCAAGTTAACTCACAGACCCCCAGAATCCCAGGATGCTCTGAATTTCCCCTAGAAATCTACCCTCACAGGGTGGGCAGGTTAGCCTGGCCCCCCAGCTGTCTGCTCCAGCCAAGCATGTGGCTGTATTTCTGGAATCAAAAGTGAATGTCTGTCCACTTGCTTATTGGTTCAATCTATGCATCTTAGATTAACCTGTGAAGACTGGATCAATTCAGCCTCGGGTTTTTTGACTGTCTGTACTTAGCCCTGATGATCAGCTGCTGTTGGCCAGCAGAGATCACAGAGGGGCTTGAACCCACCCCTTGGGTCCTTGGAACCAATATAAATTCAGCTGCCAAGCACCCAACTTCCTGATGATCCCATGGTCCCCCTGCACCAGTAATATTGCACAGCTGGGATCTGATCCCCGATCCCACAATCACATCTCCTTCAATGTACATGTGGCATGCCAAGAGGCACAACTGTTGGGATCATGGATCAGATCCCAACATGCCTTCAAATGAACATCTATCATGCCAAATTGTTCACAAAGCTGCTCATGATGTGCAGTGGCTATGGAATAGCTGGGCAGGTTGGCAGACAAATGCATGCAAATACATTATACACGTTAGAATCCCCCTGGCAAATTTGTTAGACCCTGGAGAAATACAATAACTCACCTACGTTTTAGTCTTGGCTGAGTGGTTAGGACACTCACACAGAAAGTGGGAGACCCTCTTCTAGACCCTCTCACCCAGAGGAAGTTTAAACCAGCATCTCTCCAATTTCCCAACATAGTGTACAACCCACCATGCCACATTTTTTAATTTATGTAAAAAAATACATACAGAAATTACATAAATACAAAGCACATTCAAGAAAAGATTGGAGTGTTCAACTGATTTGTGACAGTTATAAATGACAGCCCTGTCTACAACTGGTCTCATCTTTTGAAATAAAATGAAAAAGGGCCTTGGTAGCTTCACAGACTCTGTAATAATTCTTCTGTTTAAAATGCATCTTCCATAACAGCATTGCCAACAGCTGCTTCACAGCTACAACAGAGTCTTTCTCTGGACATCAGAAGACATTTCATACAAGTTCCTTTGAATCATACATCAAGAACCTAGATATTTGAAACTTCAATGTATCATGACCAAATCTATTTATATTCTTGAACAGAATACATACAGCACAATTTGCACTATACAGTAAATCACAGCCACTAAAAACAATGATATCTACCACCTGGAATACCACTTTTTGACAGCTGAAATTATGTCTGTGTGATAACGGTGCTTGCTGAAGGCCCTATGAAGATTAGACCAAGTGTTTTTCTGTATTTGTTTAGATATTAAGCTATACGTTGTTGCTAAAAGCCTAATTAAAGTTTAAGATGTAGTGAAGCCTTGTATAAAGTAAGACCTAGTAAATTTTGCAAAGCCTTGAAGTAGTAAGGCCCTGTGGCGTAGTTAAAATTACCTTATCAAAGGAATGCAAGGCTTGTACTGCTATTGGTCAGTCTAAGGGCAGTTGAAGTAAAAGGAATCTGAGTGGTTGTACGTTATCAGAACCATTCAGAAGCTTTAAATTGGCTGGAATATCTGGAAACCAGAAGGAATATACAGCTCTGTGAAAAGGATTAGGTAGCTGTTGCCTGGATCAGTGGGCCCGTGGACCTCGAGGAGCCCAAGGACTGCATTCCAGGGTCCTTCCCAGCACCCTTCGGATAGCGCTGTTTGGGGACGCCTGACTTTGCTGAACTTCGTGGAAAGAGAAGCTTGCTGTGTATCAGGCATCAGAGGGCACTGCCGATAAGTTGCCAACGCAAATTGCTTTTTTCTGTCATTGTTTGTTTTGTTACTATGCATAGTTGTCTTTTTGTTAAGTCAATAAACCTTTCTTACCTTTCTACCCCCAACCACACACAATCCCGAACCCTCCGCAGGCAGGTGGGACACAATTTTCATTGCTTACCCTTCCAAAAAGGAAAGTGCATCTGCTCTAAGGAGAAGCTGCAAATATATTGATTTGATAATGTTTTAATTTCCCACAAAAAAAAGGTAAAGAATTTTATTTACAGTCATTCCATTTAATTCAGTGTCATGGCCAAGCACAGTACCTCACAATAGGATGTTATTTGCCCAATTACAGTTCATCGGCCCTGGTACTGTTTTAAGAGATTACTATAATTTGACCACCACAAATTTATTTTGGCTGCATTAATCAAGAAGCAATTATTTTAATAATTTTAATTAAAAAACAGTTAATTTTGAAATTTTGTGTCACGAATAATATCATGACTCACCAAATTTTGAGTCATGAATAGCCTGAAAGTACCTACATGGCTAACCTGAAATCACTATCTGAGTTAGGGTGTCCTCTAGCAAAAACAATGTATTGTGACGTGAGTAATGAAACACAACACATAAACAGGGTAGAATTAACCCCTAATCTAGATAAAAGGCCTATGCTTTGTTTACATCCTCAAAATATGGATTAAGTGCGTCTATATGATTCACAGGCTTTGTGCCAAGCTTGTGCCCAGGCGTGAATTTCCCCTTAGTGAGCACCAAGACCAATAGCCCCTGTGATTATTTTGTGAGAAATCCAGAGGCTGAAATACATTTTCTATCAACTGCATTGGCTATGGGCGTGACCATGCCCATGTCTAAAGTGTACAAGTGTAAGTCTTTATATAAGGACAAAATTCATTAGTTGGTATCTGGGAATATGATTCCTATTTGTTTTAGGTGAAAGAGGCATAAGTAGGAATTGCTTATGTATGAAAACTTTATTATGAATGTATTTTCTTATTGCAGATGTCAACAAAAATCCAACTTGAGCTTCTGCTTGTCTGACCTTTCATCTTGATTGTAGCTTGGAAAACTGCAGTTCTTGTGGTTTCTGTTTGCATAGTTATAGAGTTCCCTGATGTGATTTCTTTGATATTTTATATATATTTTTAAAATCTAGCCATAGAAAGTCAGACATTTCAGTAAAAAAATTGTAAGACTGTTGAAAAGGGTCATCAGGGAGATAGAGGGATGAGATTTTGTACCATTTGGAGGTAAATATGGTATCTGGAGGATGGCAGCTTCACTCATTTTTTAAAGCAAAAACTTTCATTAAAAGCTTTTGCATTTTCCAAACTCTATCAAAACCCTATCAAACTCTTCCAAATTCTCCACTGCACCTGTTCAGTCTATACGCATCCACAGTGTGGGGTAACAGGATCAAATTCTATGCACAAGTGCCAAAATGCCATGTCTAAAAAACAGCCAGTGAGTTAAACAAAAGAAAATGGAATTCTGCCCTGTATGTACAAAATTTGTCTCCCCTCCCACCACCTCTTACTCATTCCTCTTTACTTTATTTTTCATAATTTCATAGTTGTTATGGGCTGGAAGGGACCTTACAGATCACCAGGTCCAGCACCCCTGCACTTTGGCAGAAAAGACTGCTAGGATTAGATGACCCCAGCAAGATGGGCGTCAAGACATTTTTTGAAGATTGCCAGGGTGGATGCTGTACCATCTCTGGGAGAAGCCTGTTCCAAACCTTTGGAACAAGACTTATAAAGAAGTTTTTTCTTATGTGTAGCCTGAAGCAAACTTCAATCAGTTTTTGCCCATTATTTTGTGTCCTCCCCCTGCAGGGCCTTGGTGAACAGATGCTCCCCCAAGTCCTAATGTATGCCCCTGATATACTTATAGACTGCCACCAGTCCCCTCTAAGTCTTGTCTTCTTCAGGCTGAACAGTTCCAAGTCCTTCAGCCTCTCCTCATATGACCTGGTCTCCAGACCTCTAATCATGTGTGTGGCCCTCCTTTGGACTCTCTCAAGCTTTTCCACATCCTTCTTGAAGTGCAGTGCCCAGAACTGAACACAGTATTTCAGCTGCAGTCTCACCAAGGCCAAGTAGAGCAGGAGGATGACATCTTTTGTTTTGCTAGAGATGCCTCAGTGGATGCATGCTAGTGTTTGATTAGCTCTGCCAGCTACAGCATCTCATCAATGGCTCATGTTCATTTTGTTGTCAATCATGACACACAAGTCTCATTCAGTTGTGGTGCTGGCAAGCATAGCATTGCTAAGCCTGTAAGTGTGCTGTGGATTATCTCTCCCCAGATGGAGTACTTTACATTTCTCTGAATTAAACAACATCAGGTTGAGGTCCACCCACTTCACAAGCCTGTCTAGGTCAGCCTGTATTGCCAGCCTGTCTTTGAGCGTGAACACACTCCCCCATAGTTTGGTTTCTTCAGCACAATTTGCCAGGTTGCTTATAATGCCCGAATCCAAATAATTGTTGAACATGTTGAAGAGCACTGGTCTGAGTATTGAACCCTGAGGGATACCACTGGTCACCTTCCACCATGATGACTCAGTTCCATCAGTCAATACCCTATGGGTCTTACCACTGAGCCAGTTACCTAGCCACTGGACTGTAAAGTAGTTAAGGCTGCATTTTCCCAATTTAACCATGAGGACATTGTGGAAGACCAGGTCAAAGGCCTGTTTGAAGTCCAAGTATATGACATCAACCTCATTTCCCCTATCCAGATGGCAAGTTACCTGATCATGGAAGGAAATGAGGTTGGTCTGGCACAACCTGCCCGTAACAAAGCCATGTTGTCTATCCTTCAGAATACTGCCTTCAATTAGCCTGTGTGTGATGCATTCTTTGATAATTTTCTCCAGGATCTTACTAGGGATTGAGTTCAACTTGATTGGCTTGTAATTTCCTGGTTCCTCCCTTTTCCCTTCCTTAAAGATAGGTACCACATTGGCCTTTTCCCAGTCTTCTGGGACCTCTTCTGAGTGCCACGAGTCTTCAAATAACTTTGCCATTGGTTGTGTAATGATGTTGGCCAGTTCTTTTAGCATTCTCAGGTGTAGTTCATCCAGTCCTGCTGACTTATAGATATTTAGCCTTTGTAGGTGTTCCCCCACAAGATCAATGCCTATTATGGGAGGGTGGTCACCCCCACCATGATCATCCTGTATCCTGTCAAGCAGGCTAACACTCTTGGAATGGTGAAGTATTCATTCAGGAGTCTGTTTTTGTCCTGAGTGTCAGTTATCAACCATCCCAATTCATTTATCGGGGGCGCTATGCTTCCCTTGTTATTTTTTTTTTCCACATATCTAAAGAAGGAGTTTTTGTTGTCCTTGATTCCAGTTGCCAATTTGTTTTCAGTTTGCTTTCAGTATTCTAAGGTAGGATCTCTTCCTCAACTCTGGAGACACAACAGAGCAGCAAAAGGAAAATCTACAATTCTGTACATTTTCAAGAAAAGTTGGAAAAGTATTAACTGGCGGGGGGGGGAGAGAGTGATATTGTGAAACCTTTACTGTATCCTGAGTTGTAAAAATGGTTCAAGGTAGAGGGAAAGGGAATCCAAAACATTCAAATAGTTTTCTAAAAAGTCAGAAATATGGCAATGTAATTTTAAAATTTACAATGTAGAGACAAAGTTGGAGATGGATGCGGATGAAACAAATGAAGCTCAATCCAGACAAGAGAAAGGCAATGGTGCTGTGCAGACCACTTAACTTGGTCCGTTATGAGTACCTGTTATTGAGGGGGGTTCAGCTTCCCCTTGTCACTCAGGTCTGCAGCCTCGGAGTGCTCCTCGGTTCCTTGCTGTTAGGGATGTGTGAAGCTTTGGGTGCTGATTCCATTGGGAGGAGATTTGGCCTGATTCGGAGGCTGAATCTCCAAATCCAAATTGAACCAGGGGACCAGTTAAAATGTACTAATTGATTCAAAGCTCTCTGAATCAATTCTGAAAAGATTTGGAGAGCTTTGGCAATTTGGGCAGTCCCCGCTCACTGCAGCAGGGAGCTGGACCTGGACTTCATGCTGGTAAGTAGGGGGCGGGGAGGGAAGGCTGGAGGAGGGGGGAGGGGAC
>NW_005841838.1:5997801-5998024 GCF_000455745.1 Alligator sinensis | reverse complement strand
CCCCCGTGCCGGCCCCCAACCCCTGCCTGTTCCCCCAGCCCCCCTGAGCATCCCCAACCCCTGCCCGCTCTCACAGCCTCCCCATGGCTGCCCCAGCTCCTGGTTATTTAAAAAAAAAAGCTCAAACTTGCCAGCTGCTACCAGGTGGGAGGGATGATCCCCATTGCCCTCCACTGCCCCATGCTGTGTGGGGGGCTCTGGCTTGATCCCTGCCCATTCTCCC
>NW_005841838.1:5967887-5997791 GCF_000455745.1 Alligator sinensis | reverse complement strand
CAGTGTAGGGCAGTAGGAGGCAGTGGGGTTCATTCCCTCCACCTGACAGGAGCCAATGAGTCAGGGCCTTTTTTTAAGGGTTGGGAGCTGGGGCAGGCGAGGCAGCCATGCAGGGGCAGGGCGTGGGGAAGGAGGCTGGGAGAGTGGGAAGGGGTTGGGAGGCTCATGATAGAACCACCCACGCAGCATGAGGCAGTGGGGGGGCAGCGGGGATTGCCTTCCACCTGGCAGCAGCCGGTGAACCCATGCTTTTTTTTTCCAAAGAGCCAGAATCTGGGGTTGGGCAGGGCTGGGAGAGATGGCAGGGGATGAGACCTGTGTGATTCAGAGATTCGGCTGCTTTGGCAGCAGCCAAATCTCCTAATCAGATTTGGCCGAATCGATTCAGAACAGTGATTTGAATCATCAAATTGAATCACTGTCCCCCAAATTGGCAGAATCCAAAGCAAATACTAGCCACTTCACACAGGCCTACTTGCTGTATCTAGATTCTCAGATTGTACCAATTCCATGTGGTGCAAAGGCTGTGACTTTTTCTTTCAGGTTCAGATTTTTCCATTATCATCCATACTTTTGTAACCTCAAGTCTAGACTACTGCAATGCACTTTATATGGCTTGAAGAAGCTGCATCTCGTACAGCATACAGCACCCCACCTTCTGATAGGGGTGGGTTGCTGGGAGTACATTAGTCCAGTGCTCTGGAGTCCGCACTACAGTCTGTAGTTTTGGGGGTATAATTCAAGGCGCTGATCGTGACCTATAAACCCCTAAACGGTCTGAGTCTTACATATGGGTTTTCCCTTATGCTCCACGATTCTCTCTTAGGTCAGCCAAAATAGCCTTTTTGGGAGATTGTTCTTGGTTGCCGTTGAACTCCCTCAGCTATGGAACTTCCTCCCACTTGAGGCCTATCAGAGCCTGAACCTGGCCATCTTTTAGAAATGGTATAAGGCCTTTTTATTTGGGCAGGCTTTTAGCAGGTGGGGTTATGCATTGGGTATTATTTGGGGGATTTTTTTATTATTTTATCAGTTTGTATGATCTTGTTATTGTAAGCCTCCATGAGGCTTTTTGGGAAGGGCAGCAGTGACATGAATAAATCAGTAAATACATAAGTACATAAATGAGTAAGTACATGGGTCCCTTTTAGTTCTGAAGGCCCCAGCTTCTGCCCAACCCTAGGATAACTTTTTCAGCTGAATTTATCATAAATATTTAACATATATGTTAGTTAAAAAACACATCCTATCAAATACAAGTCTCTCACATTGTTTCAGGCAAGCTACCCATAGCATCAGCAAAGTATTAACTGATAAGGATACCTTGTCTAACAAGACCTTAGTGGATGACTTAACTTGTACAACATTTGAATTCTCCAACTGAACAAATACTTTACCATGAATAATTTATCTTGAATTATCTATCTGTCCATTTGAAAAACCAGCAATCAGACTGCATGGTTCCATCAACCTACTTATTTTTTATGGGTTTTTTGTTCCTCAGGCAACTAATTGAAAACAGTTAACTGAGGGTATTTGAGCTCTGATGGTTGATGGTGAATGGCTGCATAAGAAACATTCTCTAGGAAAACTGGGTCTGTTTCCAAGTGAAAATGGATTTTAAAGTGCCATTATTCAAAGGTGGCTATTTCATTGAAAAAAACATGAACATTTTCACTTTGACATTCCCAATGTATGAACAGTTTGGTTGGGTTTTGCAAATAAAAGCCAGTGCAAATAAAACAAAAATTGAAAGGGAGTAATGCTGCTAAAGACTGAAAACAGTTAAAATACATATATGAAATTATGTGAAACAAGAATTGTAAAATTTGCAGAGCTTAGACTTTTATTTGTAGGTGTTGAATAGCTTATGAGCTTATATTTCTGCATTTTTAAAACTTTAAATACAATTTTTAAATATCCATTTATTAGCCCCTCTCACAGCTCAGCCCAATGTACCTTGTTGTTACTGACAGAAATACACTTCAATTCTTTAATAAATGATTATAAAACTTACAGCACTTGATCAGAGCTGAAAGCATTTTACATCCAACCATCTAGCAGCAATTAACAATCCATCTGTCATGCATAATTATTTCTATAAACATAAGCTTAATTTTAAATTAGGTGGTGAAATTTTTGTAGTATTCACTTAGTTGATAAAGGAAGAATACCTTTCTTGTGGTTTCAGTTGTTTAGTTGGAAATAAATCTCTTAGTTATCTGGAGCTAAGGTCATAACTTTGGAACAGGGAATTAATGCCTGACCATGAATATAATGCTTTTATAATGCTTTGAGTTTAAAGTTTAAGAACAGAAAAAACCCCAGAAGTCCTAGAAAGATTTGGAGAAAATAATCATTAGAAATTAGAAAGTTGATCCACTTATAGACATTTGCTTCTACTCATAAGATTTTATCCAAAGTTCATACCAGTAGAAAAATTTGGGAATCTGGAGCATGCATATGTTACAGCCCCTTTACTAGATAGTTACGCAGGTGAGCTCTCTAGCCAGGAGTCACTACCAAGCAGCTCCCTGGGCAACCCCTGCCCACAGGGTAGTCCATTCCTTGACAGCATGCCCTCTCCTCTGCCTCAGAAGGGGGCAGGCTGTCAATAACCAGCCCTCTAGGTTTTAAATCACCTTGTATGCAGCCCAAATGGGCTGCGCATGAGGTGATCTAAAGTATGCGGCAAAGAGAAGTGGGGCCAGTGACAGCTTCCCCAATCCTGAGTGGAGGCTTCCCAGAAACTTAATTGCTGCATGTGCTGCCCAGCTGGGCCTGCGGGGCCATCAACTGGGGAAGGGATATCACTTGCACGGGCATGTGGTGCAGCAGTGTGGGAAGGAAGGTGGGAGATCAGTCTGGTGCAGAAGCTGAGTGTGGCTGCACAAGCAGGTATGCAGTGCAGAAGTGGGGACATCCATGCAATGTGGGGGCATGTGGCTAGACCTGGTGCAGCCCATAGGGTGCATGGCTTCTGGCTGGTTGGAAGTTGGACAGCTCTGTGCTAGGCTTAATTTTAAATAAATTCTAGCATAAAAAGTTTCTTTGCCAAACAACTTAAAATAGCCAAATATACAAGGGGGCATAGTGAAAGTAGAAACAAAAGATTGAGAAAAGGGACATGACAATGGGAGAGGCAGCACAAGAATACTGCTCTCCAGCCTATAGTGGTGTATCCTAAACTGTGGAGCATCCCTTGGACTTCTTGGTCTTTTTAAAGCTATCCTTAGTGACTGAGTTTGTCTTGATTGGACAGGTCAGCATTAAAGATACATTCTTTCTGGTTTTTGCCTAAGATTCATATTCCAAACAGATTTCCATAACATTTATGCTACCTACTATCCTGCTAATGAGAAGCTCACTACTCAATAAGACCTGACTTAGATATCCCTGAGCTCAATATCTTAAATCAATATCAATATGCTGCTATTTATTAAGAATTGGGTGTTGTTTATGTGTGGGTCTCAGGAAATGCTGTTACATCCTCTCCTTCACAGTTGTACCTGATACCCTAGCTCAATCTTACTTAGCCAAGCCTAACGTTTTAAAATAGACCACTGGACTTATTTTTAAAAAATCAATTCAATGTTAATTTAAACAGTTTAATCTAATATATCACCTTGGATTCTTGTACACTGATATTTGCTGACTGTCCTCATTTGTGTCCAGTGGTTTAAAATAACCACCTTGATGACCTGATGCAATCTTTCTTGGAAGATTTCAATTAGAAAACTGAGCTCCACTGAAGTCAAGTTGCATAGTGAATTCTGTTATATTATTAATGTCATCCAATATCAAGATTAGCTCCTACTCAGTACTAAATCTATTTTAGTAACATTTGTCCTCTTCTGAAAGAGTCAAGATTTCACCCTCATTTTACAATGTATTGCTTCTGATTAAGATTAAGCTTTTGATTAAGATTTTAGATATTGTTCAGTGCATTTAAATTTCCTATGTAATTCAATGAAGGGAAGAGAAACAGAGCATCATGCAGTAGCCCATCAGCACTTCTGGATTTTATTTTCCTGTGATAAATAAAGAGTTATATAGGAAATACTACATGATCATATAGTTGAGAATTTAATCCCTGTACTTCTCCTGCATTGTTTCATTCTCTCCTTAGCCATTTTAAAATATATTCTCTTCTATTTTTAAGGTCACTGAAATGACATGTGATGTACTGTCAAGGATGAGTTCCCTAATGTATCAGTTCTCCCACATGGCTTGATGCTGATCATCATGGCACATGGAGGTTAGCCCCTGGCAGACATTATTTCTATCAAGCAAACTGGCTGGTCATTATTGTGGCTGGTTATTCATGTTTATTGTGCAATAAATATGTTGCATTGTATAACACGTCTACATTAACTGTACAATTAACCAGTTCATTGCATAATAATGTAATGTGTCAGGGGCCAAAGACATGAAACAACAAGTTATTTGATTAGATGTAGGTATCACTGGGTAAATCTATGGGCTGTGGTTCAGCATGAGGTCATAGCAGATAAACAGAACATTCCTATCTGGCCTAAAAATATATTCAAATGATGTTATGAACTCTAAGGGCCTGCTTCAAAGTCTACTGAAGTCAATGAGATTCTTTCAATGCACTTTAGACTATGAAGTGTTTGGCTGTTTGTTTGGCTCCTTTGTTCAAAGGAGAAGCAAATTTAGTTTATGTGACGGCAGTAGCACCTACTATAACTAAAAAAAGCCTAAACTTATGAAGAGTCCAAAGGTCAGGAAAGGACCCAGAAATATCTATCAAAACAGAAGGTTATGCCCCACTGAAAAGCTGGAAAAGTCCCATCACTAATCAATAAACATATTAGTATTAATGTAAGCATTTTTTGTATTCTGTTGCTTAATGAACTACCCTGAGGAGAGAGCTGTGAAATGTGAACTTGAGTGCATGGATATTGTCTGGACAGAATTAGCTAGCTAATTTGTCCCATTTGGGTGCAGACAGAAATGCAGCTCTCCAGTCTAACTCATGGCACTTTGCAGAAAGGCAGGGGAGGGAGCTCATTCTGGGGGTTCCCTAGCTGCACTGGAGGGGGGATAGGTGGACTGGGGTCCCCCACCTGGGGGGGGGGGCTCCAATCCACCAGCCCCACCCTCCAGCTCTGGCTGGGAAACTCCCTCCACTCCCTTTCCTCCCTCTTATTCTGAAAACAACACAGGGAGCAGAGCTGGGCTGCCTCAACCAAGCCCTGCTCCCTGTGCACACAGACAGAAATTAGTGAAGGTGTTTCAGTTTTGGAGTGCCTTCATCTGAACCCTCATGCAGTGAGGGTTCAGATTGTCACAGCATAAGGACCTTTTAAGTGGTCTGCAGTTATGCACTTTTGTTCAGTCATGTCTGTAGACTACCTTCTGGGGCCAGGCTGGGTGAAAATTGTTATGTCTGTCTGTTTCCTTAGTTACGGGGGAAGCAAGAACAGAGCAATTCTGGTTTAGTAGTTTATTTGGTCCTGAACATCTGTACATAGTTCCATGTGAGATAAGTCAGAGAACTAGCCCATTAGATGGAGAAGAAATGAGGAAAAGAAAACATCAACAAAAGAAAAAATAAAAAAAGAGCAAAGAAATAAATTATACATAAAGAAGGCTATAGTTAAGGTCAGATGCTAGATC
The DNA here is from genome assembly GCF_000455745.1 of Alligator sinensis. Classification (NCBI taxonomy): domain Eukaryota; kingdom Metazoa; phylum Chordata; order Crocodylia; family Alligatoridae; genus Alligator; species Alligator sinensis. The sequence continues at coordinate 5,992,148 of NW_005841838.1, read as the reverse complement.
TTTAGCAGTTTTAAAATGAAGCTAATCCATTTTGGGGGTGGTGGGGAATATTATAGCTCAGAATTATTTAAAAGAACTCTCACTTTCACTTTATGGTTTTTCTTTATTTCTCTTAGGTTTTATACATTTCATTTACCACAAGGAAACACCACTGCAATGTTTGTAGCATTTGCTCCAGGCAGCAACACAGTGCCACCACCAAATGGTTCATCAGCTTTGTGCATTTTACTGTCAGTCATGGTTCAGACAGACTATTTACTATAAGGAAGGACATCCAGCAATATACGTAGAGTCATATAACTGCCCAGATGGTGACAGGATAATATCTTTTTGGAGTGACTACAGCAGGTGACATATTCACAGTCCAATTGTTGCCCAGCTTTTACTGCTTATTTGCAGTAGTAGAAAAAAGCTGTGGTAGGTAGAGAATAAAAGACATGTGGTAGACATATCCTCTACCTGCAAGTTTGCTTGTGGTAGGTAGAGGATAAAAGACATGAATACAGGTCTCCTTTTAAATTACCTACCTTTGACTGACTCCCACCCCCATTGGCTTTATAAAGGTGACGAGCATGGCAGAGCTCCCATGAAATTTAAAATAAAATACAATAAAGATGAGAGAATGCAGTCTCTGACAAGCTCTGCAGAATGTGCTGTGGAGCCTAAGACGATATGGCATCAAGGTCCTGACACTCAGGATAGCTCTGGGGTTCTGTGATTATTCTGCTGGGCAATGCTTTGCTTGAATGAAAAATATAACCCTGCCTTCTTAACTGCAGGAGTTAATGTGACTATAATACACTTAGCTGTAAAAATATGTTAAGGCCAACAGAGTTCATGTACAATCCTTTCCTGTTTACAACAATGATCACAAGGAGTAGAAGTCTGTCAATCTCTGGCTAGTCCCAATAAATAATAACTTACTGGACAATAAAAATGACAAGCTCCACAACTGCAAAATAGAAAACTATCATTTTAAATATACAGTGGGTGCATCTATACTAGATGTGACATTGCCATATCTCATTGCAATGGTGATGTAGCGTCGGTAGGCATGAACCATGATGCTGACACTACTGCGCAGTAGCAACAAGCAACTACAACAAGCTCATTGCTACTGCACACGAAGGTTGGAAATGACCTGTGTGCTGTCAGGACTGCGCAGTAATTTATACTAAAGCAAGGACTAAATGACTGTGCAATAACAGCTGCATCACTAGGGGCATGTGTAGATGTGTCCAGTAAGTAGAAGTCAGGAATTCCATATGCAAAGAAAACTCTGTTTTCATAGATATTAAAATACAAAATGTAACATGGCACTTTTAAAAATGATCTAAATATCTCAGATAGCTCTGATTCTGCAAACAGTGGCCTGTACATCCACAAAGCTACCTCTAAGGTATTTAAACAATTTTGTCAAATGAGCTATTTATACAAATGGGCATGTATCAAGAAGATGTTCCATATCCAGTCCTGCACCCCTTGTTCAGCCAAGGCTTGCTGCATATCAGGGTCCTTAGCACGTATGTCTGATGGAAAAGTTGCACCAGAAAAAGTAGTAAGAAAATGAAATTCTCAGGGAAGGAGGAACCAGATAAGCTCAGAGAATGATAGACTAGGTAGCTCAATGATAATGCAAATTCAATATCTGAGGAACACAGCAGGGACTCCTCTCAAAATTCTAAAGTGTCTAAGGAAAAGCAAAGAGGAAGCATAAGATCAGGGGGCAAAGAAGACACTGCCTTTAACTGAACTTTATTAATGAATAATTCACTTTATGTATATGCTTCAGTTTTTAAATGCTGTGCCTTATAAATTTTTCTGTGCACATTTATCCTAAAAATCCTCTGAGGGCCTTGTTACACATTACACCTAGCATGTGGCAATGGTAGTTATGGCACTAGCGTTCCAGCATTCAAGCAATAAAACATGTGCCAAGTGCCATCCTACCATAGTAAAATTAGGTCTTTTCTGGTGATGAATATCTCCAGATTGTATTATTTAACTCATGTTGAGCTAAAGTCAGACTGCAGTACAGAGGTAAGTTAACCAGGAGACTCTGGTGTTGCAAGGGTAGGGGAACCTTACAAAGCTGTTTGTCAAGCTTCCTTAGCACAAGAGAGTCTTGAACTGGAAAGGTTCTGGTGTAATGTGCCAGGGAGAGGGCAAAGAAATCCCAGTATAGCATGGAAGCTAGTCCCAGCCCCTGCACCACATGGGAGCCTTCAAGGCTCAAGAACGGTACTGGGGCTGAGAGCTACACAAGCACCCAGGCCCCATATTGTATGGGAGCCAGTTCAAGTGAGGTGTAGAGACCTGGGGGCAACACCGGCATGGCTTGGGAGCCAGCCCCTGCACCAGAGCTTTGAACCAGCTCTCATGCCATGCCAGTGTTTCTTTATACCACATCAGAGCCTTGGAATGGCTCCCATGCCATGCTGGTGTCACTCCCAGCTCCTGCAGTGGACTACAGCCTTGAATCAGCTCCAATGCAATTCCAGGGCTCAGAACAGAATTCAGCACCCATAAGTACGGTACAATGATCTATATTTAAATTATAGTAAGCATTAATGTGTAACTGCTCAGAAAACTTTTTAAAACATAGTAATGTTTACTAATATGTGTGTAAGCAAATCATGTATGCTATGTGTGACCCTGAGTGTAGCCAAATCCAAAATAAACCACTTGACTGTTCAAATGTAATCACCACTGCCCTAAGCCAGTGTTTCTCAACCCAGAGGTCATAACCCAAAAATGAGTCCCCAAAATATATGAAAGGGTCACAAAAAAACTTTAAAACTGGATTCTCCTTGAAAGGAGAAAACTGTAGCTTTTCCCTTGCAAATTGTCAGGGTTCCAGCCTGCAAGAGCTGCTTGCCTTCCCCCCCCCCCCCCCAACCCCCGGGGGGGGGCAGGCAGCAGGACAGGAGTGAGTGAGGGGCACTGGATTGGGACTGGCCATCTATGTTTACAAATGGGTCCTGGTACAAAAAACGTTGAAAACGACTGCCCTACGCCACATTATCCTCCTGTTCTCCCTTCTTAAAGACCTAGAAGAACAGTAGCACTTTCAGGACCTATCCCTGTCAAAAGCATGATGCTTAGTTGGGGTCCCCTAAGAAGAATATGCCAACTCTTCCTCCCACTGAAGCAAGGGACTGCCAGCTGCAGAATCTTCTGTTGCTGATAATGTAAAGATAGATGACAGACTTGCCGCTCAAAAGCAATAGGAAACCTACAGGTCTAGATTCTTCACTGGCACAGATCCATTGAAGTTATGCCAGCAGAAAATCTGGCCCACAGTCTAGACTAGATCTTAATGTAAAACATTATTCTATGAAGACACAATCTGCAAATAGGTAGCAGAATTCATTTTTTTTTCAAAGTAAAAAACTTAGGCTGTATATGTGCCCTTATATTTCAATGAAAGTTAAGGGGAAAAAGTACTAGTTCCAGTTTTGTAAGCTAATGCATTTTTTCTTTTAAAAACCCCATAATTAACTTTTAGGCTAATGGGGTGAAGATTTCTGTCAAAACAGAAAGTTTAAAATAATACAAGTAAAGGGAAAAAAAAGAAGTTTATGCAAGTATCATGCAAGCCTCTTATTAGATAGTTTATGGTGTGTGGCATTTTGATAATGTTAATTAGCCCTCCCAGATGAATTATATAAATATTATGGCATAAGTAAGTACTTCTGGTTTTAATTCCAATTCCCTAATTCTCAAATGGTCTTAATAATGGCAGTGTCTAATGGTAATGTTAAAATAGGCTGCTGACAGATGTGGAAAAAAACCCAAAAGAGTGCTTTACCAGAAGAGAAACAGCATCAACTTCTGTATAGATGCATCAGTTTGACCTGGCTCCTCAGCATCTGTATAGATCACGCATCTCAGCAGGGCTTTTTGGTGCTTTTATCTAATAGCTGATTCAGTCAGCTATTAGATAAAAGTGCCAAAAAGTCCCGGTGAAATCAATGTGCTATACAAATGCTGGGCGAACCAGGTCAAACTGATGCAATTCCTCTTCTGGGCATGTGCATCGCTCAGAAAGGGGGCGTGCCAAGCTGAAAGTAAAATGCTGGGGGGTTCCCCCTCGTGTCTGTAAGCAACCCATAATGTTTACATCTAGACATTTCATTCCATTCTAAGCACAGCACAGCAAGATTGAAAAGTGACTAATGATTTGGGTGTCCATGTTGGCACACAGGAGCACCAGCTCCCTGAATATCTGACCCTTCTTTCCCCTTCAGGTTGAATATCCAAAACACAGGACAGTTTGGAAAATGTTGACTTTGAAGTCTTATTTGAAAAATGCCCGACACAATAATCTGAATTATGTTAATTTGGTTCCTCTTAAAATTACTGTGGGCTGATTCATCTACGTTACTATTTCTTAGACTGCCAGGAAGCATGTCTTCATATTTGTGCAGTGTTTACCTCTAGAGGACCCTGATTCTGATTGAGGCTTCTATAGTACTGTAAGGATAATGACTTGCATGTATAATTAGAAAGCCTTCTAAACTTGTAACTTAGATCTCTGAGCTAAGTAACATAATATAACTTGCCATGTGTTACATTTTTAAAATTAGCTTATTTAAGGATTCCATTAGTTTTTATTTTTCAGTTTTATCTAAACCCCCTACAATAGAAGAATTTATCAGATCAAGGTAAATCCTAACTGTTGGCTTAGAAAATGGTATTTAAAGGTCTGTTTTGGGGGAATTGACTTATGGGGTATGTGTGTGTGTGCACGTGTGTGTGTGTACATACACGCACGTTAAGATAGTACAAGATGGGCAGCAGGGGTCAATAGATTTCTAAGAGCTTGGGTCTTACACACAGAGATTCACTGTGTCACAACCCAAAGTTGTGGATTTTTTAATTGTGTGCGCTTCGGCACCACTAAGTTATGTTCCCGCCGAATTGGAGCTCTTTTGCACGACGGAGTGTTCTGTTGTTATGGAAACCCGCGTGCAGAAAAGTGTTTCCCGTCGTTCTGTAGCCTTCTTTGCATTGTGCATGACTTTTGCATTTAGTGATGCACGCTGCAAAGGAGTTTTCCCGCCATTTGTATTGAGATTTGAGCCACATTATTGGCCGGTCTTAATTTAGGCACACGTGGCGGGCTAGCTATTGGCTTGCTAGCCGTACAAAAGGCTTGGATGGTTTCTGCCCAAGTTGGATAGAAAGACGGAGAGAGACGGAGAGACGGATCTCTAAGCGCTGTGGGTCCTTTCAAACCCAGCACGTCTTTCTTAAGAAAGAGATAGAGGCTCCAATTGCCGAACCCCCGGAGCCTAGCAAACTCCGGGGCACCACTTACCGATGGCCTCTAGCCTCTCCCCGTCACCGAGCGCAGCCCAGACGAATCCCTACCCTAGAACGCAACTGTCGAACCCACGGAGTTTTAACAGCTCCGGGGGACCTGGGAACCGAGTAACACTCACGGAGATACAGCTGCTCCGTGGGAACGAATTCTTGAACCCCGCGGAGCCTGATTCACTCCGGGGTCAAGGAACCGAGTTTATTAGAGTCCTCCACCGAGAACTCAAGCGGAGCTGAGCCTGGAAAGCTGACCAGCCTACACTGCGACCATCTCTGGTGTAAGTAAATAATCTTTTCAATCAACCATTACGCCTCCGTGACTGATTCTAGCTCGAGCATATTACTCCACCCCGCGACTTTTCTCCAGCCCCGCATGCCCGGGCTGCCGGCCACAGCCCGTGTGCACACAGACGGGCCCGGCTCGCGCCCGGCGAGGACGAGACCAGGAGCCGGCCCACACACACTGGAATGGGTTAGCTAGAGAGATGGTAGAATCTCCATCCTTGGAGGTCTACAAGGCCTGACTCACCAAAGCCTTGGCTGGGATGACCTAATTGGGGATGGTCCTGCTTTGAGCAGGGGGTTGGACTAGATGACCTCCTGAGGTCTCTTCCAACCCTAATTTCCTATGATTCTATGATATAGAGGTCCTGTAAAAAAGTAGGAGTTACTGGTTAAAGAGAAGCCAACATAATGGTAGATAAACGCTGTGAAAATAAAGGAATGGCACAGCCCACTACCTATAACACCAGTGAGTCTGTGTAGGTCACGCTGTCATTCCTTGCTTGGTTTTACACTCATGACCCTTGAATTTGGATTGTATCTTAATTAAAAGGAAGACCAAATAATCATTTCCTAGTCATTGTACTGCAATACACTGCAATACTGAATATACATCTATTCAGGGTTCTAGACCAAATGAGGAGAATACAACAATAATATGAAGATCAATGAACTTCAGCAATACGATGCTCCATTGGAACCCTCTCCTTTGACAAACAATCACAGCTGCTGTGGTTTTGCATGCCCCATGAGTGTTGCCTGATTCTTTGTAAGCAATGCTATTCAGGTTAACTGGTCAAAAAACTCCAAACATTTTAATGCTCATAATTATAAATAATGTTCCAATTGTTCATCTCTTGTTATTTGAATACCAGTAATTAATTGGAGTGCTTGGAACACTCTCCTTGTAATATAATGAAAACTTTCTAGATAATGATGAATTTAGAATTGTACAAATATGATTATTGCAGCATTGTTCATTGTTGAGTTAAAATCAACAGGTATTGAAGAAACTGTTGAATGTCTGCTTTTGAACATTAGAATTTATCTCTATAGGGATATTATCTATTTTAAGGAGCCATTATTGTTTTTGCCCACAGGAGGTCTCTGCTAGCAATGCATTTTAATGAAAAATCTGAAAGGTAACAAATGGGAAATGGTGCTCTTGTATAACAGTTTGAATGTACAAAAGGGAAGCAGAGGAGACAAGCATAAAAATAAACTAAGCCTTGGGTGCAGACCCAATTCCACCTTGACATCAAGTCTATGCTGCTACTGGCCCAGAAAGCTTGCACATTGCCTGTGTATGTTTCCAACAGGTAACTCTTCCAACGCTAATTTTCTATGATTCTATGATTTTATGCATTTGCATTAAAAAAATCATGCATTATATATTACACTGAAAGTAGGGGCCAGAATTCAGATCTCCTACTTCTTGGGCAAATGCTATTAGGATACTGGGCAAAAGCTGAGAGAGATCCCTCTCCTCCACATGCATGCTTCAGTCACTCAGCATGGTTCTTCTCTATCTAAGGAACTGGGCACTTACGCAATGCCTGTACACTTACTAGGTAGAATGCGACTGTAACAGGGCATAGATGGAAGTAAATGTCTAGGTGGCAATTCTGAGTTGCAACTGATAAGGTGCAGTAGTCTTAGTATGCTTGCCAAAGGATTTTTTTCCCAGGCCAAAATGGAGGATTATTAAGAATCTAGTCCTTTTAGAAATGTCACAGCTAATGAGCGAGGTGGGATAAAATCATACTTAGGACCAGAACTTCACACGAAACTTACATTACGCTGTAACTGCAGTTTTGGGCACTTAGTCAAAAAGTTTAGGATTCAGCGTAGCAATACTCACTCTATTGAATCTGGCCCACAAGGTAGCTAATAGGGGAAGATATGTGAAGCAAAGAAGAGAGCAAACCAGAGAGAGAATGGCTCGATGAGATGGTGCTCTTGAAGGAGGGAGCCCTTGTTGCTCCCAGTAGGTGAGAGCTATATGAGGGATACATAGGCTATAAAGGAAGTGACACTTTAGATTCTGTGCTAGCTGGAAAACTCTGCATTATTTCTGAGGACCCTCAAGATACATTGCACACACAGTCCTACTACAACAAACAGCCCACTGCAGCTATACCACCAGACTTTACATAGATTGCTTCTGCCCACTTCCTTCCTTTTCTTTTTCCCCCACACTGTTTCAGTAACACAGAAGGATCAATATCCCTATGGTATTTCACTCATTCTGTACAGTTCTAGCAGAACACTCACTCCTAGATTCTAATCCTTATTCATGTTGAATAGAATCAGATCAATTGGACCACGTGCAGAGGAAGGAATTACTTATCACAGGGGTGATGGTACTTAGGCCCTAGAAGAATTCCTGTGTGTACAGTACAGTTATTTTGCAGACTTTCCACATCCTCATACTGACAGGAGAGGTTTAAACCTATGTCTACTGCTGTTAGACACAGTGAAAACATTCAGTGCTGCAGGGTAACAAGAAGACAGCATCAAGAACATGAGGCACTAGGGTACTTTAAAATGACAGAACACATTAATCGGTAGGTCCCTGTAGCAGATCGTTTGATAGGTTTAACTGTTAATGTAGATAACATTGAGTTAGGGGGTTTGTACACAACACAGGGGTTTAATTCTCCCTAAACTGAAGCTGTGGTTTTTTAAAAACACCACTTCAATTTAGGGTGAAATAAACCCCACTTGTTGTGTACACCCGTGCTGGAGCCCGATCCTTACCTGCCTCTCCAGTGGCAGGGAGGGGAGAGTCAGCTGCTGGCGGGCAAAGTAGTCCCTGAGCTGCAGGGGAGGATGCTGGTGCTTCCCTCTGCTGCAGCGGCGTTCCACCCCCCTGGTGGCAACTGCTGACAGGCACTCGGTTTGGCCAGTCCTGGGGGGCACCACAGCCACAGAGGGAAGCACCGGGTACCCACACAGCTCAGGCAGGCAGGCAGGCTCCAGGGGGAAAAATAAAAAAAGAGGCAGGCTCACTGCTTTCCACACACCCCCCTTCTGTGGAGCCTGCCTTCCCAGGCTGCTGCCAGGTTGCCTGCAGGGGCTGTCTGCCCAACCCCTGAGCTGCACAGGGCCCGGTGCTTCCCTCTGTGACAGTAGGGTTTAGAAACTAAACCTCCTCTGAGCATTTTAAATTTATTTTACTTCAAGCAACTCTGGGCTGTGCTACCTAGCTTTTGTTAAGGGAACTTCAGTCTACCCCACAAAAGTAAAATGAGCAATTAGCAGCCCTCCGGTATCCCAGGATGCACCATTCCCAGCTTCCTCCTTCCCCCCAACTGGGATATTGCCCAGATGTCCTAGTTTCTAAACATGCTCCTTGTTGCTCACCCTCCAGTGGCAAATCAGAGCTCTGCAGACAAGGAACAGTATTGACCCTTAATGTGCAACTGCTCACAGCACATTCTAACTCTAACTGCACTTGACATTCTACAGATTTAGTATGGTCTAAGTATAATGTGTAACTTCACCCTTATTGGTTGCCCCTTAAAGTTGTGTTACCCGCTGGCCCCCTGCAAATGAATCCTTTATGATTTTTTCTAAGGTTTTGCTGAGAATAGAAGTGAGGCTAACTGACCTATTATTACCCGGGTCCTCCTTCCTCCCCTTCTTGAAGACAGGGATCACATTGGCCCTTTTCCAGTCCTCTGGGACCTGTCCCAAGTGCCACGAATGCTCGAACAGTTGCACCAGTGGTTCTGCTATGTCGTTGGCCAATTCCCTTAGTACCCTTGGGTCACTGAAGATCATTGGGGCTCGCTGGCTTAAATACATGCAACCCTTCCAAGTGCCCCTTCACTAGGTCAGTGCTAACCGTTGGTGGATTGGTGTTACTCTCACTCCAGACTAAAGACTCATTGGGAGGTGTATTTGTATCTGTGTCCAGGAAAACAGAAGCAAAGAAATTATTAAAGAGCTCCACTTTTTCCATCCTATCAGTTATGAGTTGCCCTAGTCCATTCTGTAGCGGCCCTGTTACCCTGTGCCTTCTTCCTGCTCCCTATATACTTAAAGAGGGACTTTCTGTTGTCCTTAATCTTTGTTGCCAACTTGAGTTCTGTATCTGCTTTGGCCTTCCTCACTGCTTCCCTGCAAGCACAAGGCAAGCAAGTATATTTCTCCTTGGTGGCTGCCCCCAGCTTCCACAGCCTGTGGGCCTCTCTTTTCCTTTGGAGGTTCTCCTGGATTTCCCTGCTCAGCCAAGAAGGGGTTTGGGCTCTTTTGCCTCCCTTTGCATGTAGTGGGATGGTGTTCCTCTGTGCCTGTAGGATCAGTCCCTTGAGGAACTCCCACCCTTCTTGGTCTCCCATTTCACAGATGTGATTACCCCTCAGTCCCACCCTAATCAATCTCCTGAGCTCATTGAAGTTGGCCTTCTGGAAGTCTAGCACTACTGCCCTACTAGTTGTCTTTCCCACCTTAGACCAGATAGTGAATCCTATCAACTAGTGGTCACGATCCCTTAGGTTACCTTGTACCTCTGGATCCCCCACCAAGTCCTCCCCTGTGACGAGCACCAAGTCAAGTAAGGCATCTCCCCTAGTGGGACTGCATACCTCCTGTGTTAGATGCAGGTTGTGTATGCAAGTTAAGAACCTACGTGAACAGGCAGACCTGGCCGACTGTTCTTTATGCTGGGATGGAGATCTACAGCTTCCAAGTGTTATTATGATCCTGTATGCCATAAGCTTTGGCCCTGTCTATCACCTCCAAATCTACCTTTCCAAAATGCTCCCTGCTTGCTCATAAATCCACAACAGCTTGTCTTACCCAAATGCTCAAGATTTGCCACAGCAGGCGTTAAAAATGCACTTCAGGGTAACCAGGTTATTGTAGTAACAGATACAGAAACCCCACCCAATGTAAATGGTACGACAGCTCACAATTTCCTTTATATGCTCAGCATTGACAAATATTGAGATTTCAGGAAGTAAATGGCCCAAATCAGACTACAAAAACTTCCAAGACATACTGAGATGTTTAGTATTATAAGGCATTTTGCTTTACAACATAACTACAGAATCCTATTAAATTTGCAGCAGCTTTCCACCAATCTGTTAGGCATGATAAAAGAGAACTTAAAGCAGACATAGTGCTCTATTTTGGCATAAATATTGCAGAGCAAAGCAGCTTTCAGGACTGCCCATGTAACTAGAATTTTCCTTTGGCAAGTGCACCAAGGGGGGAAAACAATTCTGAAAACAGAAATACTGCAAACCTTTCTGCTCGGTTTACTGCCTTTTTGAATAAAACCTTTCTCATGTATCTTGAACACCTTCTTCAGGATAACATCCTTCAGTTAAGGATGGACTTTTGGGTGCACTATACAATTACTAGCCTACTAAGTGCTGCCTTCTGTTCACCTGAAACTAGAAGAGCTGCACAAGCACCAAGCCTTTGTTATAGTAAGTTTGTACAAAGGAGATGTCTTTTTCCCCATTTGGAAAAATGTCATTTCTATTTTTCTTCCCATTCTGGGGTTTTCTTCAAGATGAAGGCATTCCTCATTTTAGGAAAAGAAATATTTTAGCATCGTTGACATATAGACAGGAGAAGGATAATATGTACTAGTGCTTTCCTCTTATCATCTGAAATCCTATAGACCATGCAATTAGGCCAAGGCACAACTTTTAGAAAAGACTAACAAATCTCCAAATGAAAAAAAAAAGGAATGAGAGGGGATTTGTTTCAGGAAATATTGATTCCATCCCAACAGAAATGATTGTAGAACTAGGGAGAGTGATGATTTCCTGGTGTGCACTCAAAGGAACAAAAAAAAAAAGAGTTCAGGGCCCTCTTTTATCATATTTTATCAGATCCAATTAAAATTAAAAAGAAACATGTTTGCTTTCCACCTCTGCTCCCAACCATCCTCCACATGGTCTCTCAGGTCTTGTGCGCAGTACTCCAGGCACTCCTTACATAAGGCATATAATGAGCAGAGATGATCTGAGCAGGGTGCAGGGCTCAGGGAAAAATCAGCCTGTGCAGAGCCCCATCCCCAGATGCAAGGAAGCTGGCAACAGATTCGGTGGGGGTGGAGAGAGGGGAAGCTGCCAAGCAGCCAGACATGAATCCGCCAGCAGCACACAGTCACCGTGGCTGCTCTGCCCGGCTCTACTGGGCCCCCCAAAATGCGGGGCCCAGGGCAGTCACTACAATTCACCCCTGCAGGAGGGCCCTGATGATGAGGAACATCAAACCTAAGGAACATAAGACACCACCCATATCCCCTTAGTCTTCCAAAAACAAACATTTGTAATAGTTTTCAGTCATTTGGGGTGAAACTAAAAAGCTGATTTCTCTTGTTTAAGTATCCAGTGAAGCAATTCAAAGACCAGAGAACAGAAGGTAAGCTGGGTCTCCTAGACATAGAATGAACTGCTTCTGCACGTTGCTCAATTTTCTAACAGGGCAAAATAGTACCCTATTCATAGCATTGCCAACCTCTAGGGCTATGTCTATACAGCCTGTACAGCAAGCCTAAAGCACCACATAGAAATAGGTTCTGCCTATTCATACCCATTCTTTTCATACCACATCCTGCAAACTAGACAGAGGAGATAGCTCAAATATGCACCTGAGTGGCTCTGAGCATGTGTCCCTTGGTTCTCCAAGTCTGGAAAACCTGAAGATAGAGAGCCAGGGGACACAAAGTACACTCATGGCCACTCAGTCATGACTTGAGCTTTCTACCTTGTCCAATTTGTGAGCTTGGGTCTGTGCAGACCAGGCAGAGCTTATCTCTTAATGATGTTCCTGGGCTGGCTCCAGAGGCGATATAAACATAGCCTAAGCAAGCTTTCCCAACAGGTGCTCTACTGGACAGCTATTGGAGTAGCAATATTCTATTTGGCGATGGCAGCACACTTCTAGGTGCTCAAACAACTCTTATAGTTTTCATAGATTTCATAGACATTAGGGCTGGAAGGGACCTCAGAAGATCATCAAGTCCAGCCCCCCGCCCCAGGGGTAAGAAGTCAGCTGGGATCATAGGATCCCAGAAAGATAAACATCCATATTTCTCTTGAAGGTGTTCAAAGTAGATGCTTGAATCACCTCTGATGGCAGTCTATTCCAGACCTTGGGGGTCAGACTGTAAAGAAGTTGTTCCTTATGTCCAGCCTGAAATGGTCCTGAAGGAGTTTGTGACCATTTGACCTTGTCATCCCCTGAGGCGCTTTGGTGAACAGACGTTCCCCCCAGATCCTGGTGAGCACCCCTGATAAACTGGTGGCCACCAGATCACTCCTGAGCCTACACTTTTCCAGGCTGAAGAGTCCCATAGCTCTCAGCCTCTCCTCATAAGGTCTGTTTTCCTGACCTCTGATCATGCACGTGGCTCTCTTCTGGACTCTCTCAAGCTTCTCCACATCCTTTTTAAATTACGGATCCCAAAACTGGACGCAGCATTCCAGCTGCGGCCTCACCAAGGCCGAGTACAACGGGAGAATGATGTCCTGGGATTTGCTTAAGAAGCATCTGTGGATGCCAGCCAGTGATTTGCTCACTTTACTAGCCACAGCATCCAAGTCTCCTTCTTCCATAGTGCTAGCCAGCGTAGCACTGCTGAGCCTCTAGACATGCTGCAGGTTTTTCTTCCCAAGGTGGAGAACCTTACATTTTTCGGTGTTAAACACCATCAGCTTCTCATCCACCCAATTCCTGAGCTTGTCAAGGTCTGCCTGGATCACCCTCCTGTCCTCAGGTGTGGACGCTTTACCTCAGAGTTTGGTGTCATCGGTGAACTTGGCCAGTCTGCTTCTGATACCAACGTCCACATCATTGATGAAGATGTTGCATAGTGTTGGCCCAAGGACAGAGCCTTGAGGGACCGGTCACGGGGCACCACAACGATTGACTTCTGTCAACCACCACCCTCTGGGTCTTACCATGGAGCCAATTCCCCAGCCAGTGGATTGTGGTGAAGCTGAGGCTGCAGTTGGTCAGTTTTGCCAAGAGGTGATCATGGGATACCAGAGCCAAGGCTTTTTTAAAGTCAAGATATACAACATCAATCTCTTCTCCCTTGACCAGGTGATAGGTCACTTGGTCGTAAAAGGAAATAAGATTGGTCATGACCTGACTGGGATTGCTCTGAGCCATGTCATTTGTGCCCACATGGATAAGCAGCATAGGGTAGTGGTCAGTGGGCTGGAGGAGTTCAGGGATCTTGTTCACAATGTCTTGGATATGGGCTCCTGGAAAGCAGTAGACTTCCTGAGGTAAGGGGTCGGGGCAGCAGATTGCCCCCTCAGTCCCCCTCAGGATAGAGTCTCCAATGACAAACACTTTGCGTTTTGTCTTTGGGAGAGCGGGGGCGGTAGCTATAGTTGAGCCTGTGCTGTCTACTGGAGCTGGCAGCTTAGCAGGCTCTACTGGGGCTACAAGAAGTTCGTATCTGTTGCAAAGCTCCAGCAGGGAGGTGACCTTGGTGTGGCAGGCCTTGGGGCCCTTGACCACTTTGGTCTAACCTCTTGACTGGACAACATGCGAGGTTCCCAAGTCCTCCCTGGTCTTGGAAGGTGACCTTGGTCGACCCTTCACTTCCAGGGGGTGAAGGGCCTAGCAGTTGGAGTCGATTTCCCGCTCACCATCACAGATGGCGTGCAGTCTCTGGACTGTGGCCTGGAGCTCTTCCAGCTGGTGCACCAGAGACCCCAAAAGGAAGCAGACCTCACAAGGGGAGGTGGCCATGCTCCCAGACCCCAGAGCCTGAAAAAGTGTCAGGAAGCCCCTGCAGCCAAGAGCCAGGGGCTTATGTTAGCCTTCTGCCACCACAGCTCTGGGGTTAGCTCTGCAAAGCTTTATAGGAAAGTGACCTTGTCATCTTGAAATTCTGCTATTTCTGGTTATCTCAGTTCTGCCTCATCACTTTTTCTCAGCAGTCAATGCTCAACAATCATTGGAGTTTGTTAATTTCATTTCCAGTTCCAGAAGCCCTGTTTTCCCCCACAGTGCAACACAAAACAAACACAGGCCATAGGAGCTGAGTGACAAAGTTTCACCATGGGATGTCTATTCAAACTATCGAGCAGTTAATTTGAACAAATAAGTTGCTGTGCGGATACTGTAATTAGCAGTGTAAATACCTGAAATTGATATAACAAAGGGAGGCAGATTCGCTTCAGGTAAAGATCTTAAATTATTACAATTAGAGGGAATGATGTAAAATCCTTGTGTAGCAGTGGCCTGAGGAAGAGCATCCTATGCCCCTTAACTGGGTGCAGTAAATTACTTTCTACCAAACCTTCCTGCAAAGTACAGCAGGGCAGGAGATTCCCAGAGGCAGCCAATGTTTCCCTGTGTTGCACCTCAGGGTCTCTGTCTGAGCTATGGGTTACATGCTCAAATCACTTTCTAGCCTCCAAAATCCATAGTGCAATATAGAAAGAAAGTGGCATAAAATGTAATAAAGGGGGGAGCTGAGTAAGAGAAGCAATAACTCTCACACAGCATGAGAAAATGCAAGCTTCGTCTTTCTTGACACAACTCTTACCTGGGGCAGTCCATTTAAAAATGAAAAAAAAGTAAAATCAGACCCACTTTTCTACTACTGTATTTATCCTTAACACCTACATAGCTGCAGAAAGACAACACTAACTTTGTGTTCTCTACATAGTATAATACTTGGCATTTCTTTATCACCTTACACTCACAAACCATTAACAGCCTGACTCTCTAATACTGAGGAAATCAGCTGTGCAGTAAGGTTCTCCTCTCATGCACAGTGGGAAAGGATCTGACCTGTTATATTCAGCCTCAGTTACAGCTAAATCCTGACTCCCAGCTCTCATACCATTAGGCCACTCAGTCCCTGTTTCTCAATCTTCATAGATTAGCTAAAATCCTATCCCTGAGGACAGAGAGTTAATGTATTTTGTACATAAAATAATAAACAGCTTTAAACCTTTTACAAAACCATCCACATAATATGCAGGAGAAGAAATTCAATTCCAATTTCCTGAATGAATGATAATAATAAGGGATTGTTTTTAATGCTTTAAAGAGCTATGCTGCTTTAGTGATGGCTGCCAATATTAAATAACTTACTTGGCAAATCTTACAATAACATTTAAGTGTGCATAAGTGCATTTCTTAAATAAAGAAGGATTATCTGGCAGTTTTACATTAAGATTTTTCTTTATGGCCCTCCTATTCTGCATATTCCTTCCAAGTCTCTTAGTTTTTCCAGATGTCTTCCTCTTTTCTTTTTGCTAGACAGTGGCTGCATATGTACATTCATTACATATATACATTCATTAATGAGCTTTAGGTAATGTGCATTAAATTTAGTATCTCCATTGTGACGTACTAGAAAAAGATGCATTTGCCTATTTTAATGCTCATTAACTAAAGAGCATGTTTTTTTATGATACTTTAATGCACATTAAAATAGGTTAATGCACATTAAAGCACATGTGGAAAAGTGCCCAATGGGTGCATCTACATGTGCAATTAATGCCATGTCATAAACTTAAGAGCAATTTATGCCAGTCAGCTGCTCCCAGGTGTAGCATCTACACATGCGCCAAGGCCCCAGCAGCTTTACCTGTGGTCCTGCAGTCCTTCCAGGGCAGCAACAGTGACAACCTGGCCACTTGGAGCCTGGCCAGCAGCCAGAGTGTGGCTGTGGCTGGCCAGGCTCCAGTTTCTGGTGGTGCATGCTGCTGCTGCATGTGCCATGCTGCTTTTTATAATGGCATTTTTTTTTACACTGGAATCTCCCCAAAAAAACAAAAGCAATACAGGCAACCCCCGCTTAGCGTTCTTAATTGGTTCCTGAAAAAACTGAGTGTTAAGCGAAAAGAGCGTTAAGTGCAGCCAAAAGTATTTGATGACCCAAAATGATGATCACAATTGTTTTTAATGACTTAAGATGGCAACCACAAGTGTTATAATGAAACTCGCTGAGCACTAAGTGAAATCAGGTATCAATTTCACATTAGCGTTATAGCGAAATAGCGCTAAGTGAAACGGGGGAGGGGGGAGAGAGGGGGTTACCTGTAATAAATTGTACTCAGGGATGGCTGCAAGACTAACTATATAGTTTTACAGTGGTGTCGTATAATTTGTGGAACCCTTTGATATTTATTTTCTCATGGCTCTTCATGTGCCACTGATGATGCATTTAATATTTCCACAGAAGAACTACCCTTTGTGCTCGACTCTAATAGTTCAGTTAGTAATACATTTACTCATTATGGCAGTCTGATTTCTGTGTGGTGGGGCCACACCCTGCTTACCTCACCTGTCCCACTGATTTCTGGAGAGCTTTCACACATTGACACTGGGCATGTCTACACATTCATTGATGTGTAGTAGTTACTGCACATTTACTTTAATACTTCCTTAATGAAGTACTAACTAAATGTGCAGTAAGTACAGTTCCTGCGCAGTAGTGCTGGCAAATGGTTTTTCTGTGACAGTTACAGCTCAGTAGCCTAATAACACTAGACAGTAGCTTATTAGCACAATTTTGACCAACACGCTACTGCGCAGTGTTATTAGGCTACCACACAGCAAGCGTCTCATGTAGATAAGCCCACTGTTACATAAATTGGTAACAGGTTATTATTTATTTAAACCAGCCTTCATCTTCCTTGAATGTTCAGGTTCAATGGATACTCATCTGAGTACAGAGGAATGGAAGATGGAAACAATAGCAGTAAACTAAGGTTTAACCTCTATCATTAGTATTTACAATGAGCAATAAAATAAATTAACATAACCAGAAAGAAAGCAAGAAAACTTTCCAGCCTGAGATTCAACTGAACATACCATACCATAGTACATACAATATTTATTCGAATATAAGTTGAGGTTTTTTCCCTAGTCACCATGGGGGGGAAAGCCCCTCATCTTTCAGTCACATACAAGAAAACTTCATTAAATGCATTGTCTATCATTAAACTGCTGCCAAAAGCAGCATGTACTCAGTGAAAGAAAACAACTTTAAAGGTGATTAAATGCAGCCAACACTGAGTATGACTATAAAATAAAACATATTAGGCAAACATCATAAACCCTCAGTGTGGCCCTACTTAGATTACTGGTAATAAGCGCATTATCCTGCCAGAACTCCTTTAATCTGCCCTTATTACCTCTCAAGCACTCCATGATCCTGTTCATACACCATATTTATCGCATATTTAGTCAACATACATAACTTTTTGTACAGTATATAATTCTCCAACCATTTTCCTCATCTCCCCCATCTCAAGCATGTCCATGTACATTTGGAAAATTATCTTTTCTCTTGTCTTTTCTTTCACAATAAAACTTATCCCATAAATTCTTTTCTCTCACCTACTGCTGCATTCGTCTTCCAAAAATCCGCATAATCTTCTCAGTTCCAATACAAAATTTCCCAAGACATCTAGTTAGGAAAGGCAACCAGGCTATTCACATGTTCCACTGTACCATCCAAAACTTCAAATAATATTTTTTCTATAAATTCATATCTATTCATCATCCAACTTCTCTATTCTCCTTCCTCTGTTACTACTGCTCTTATTCTCAGGCATAGATTACCCACCGCTCTGTCTCTAGCTTCCTTCTATCTCTCTTCCTCTTTGAAGGTCTGGTGTATTCCTCCCACTAGTCTTCCTCTTCCTTTCAATTATTGTTTCATTCCTCATTTCTCCCTCCTAACGTTTTCTCCTCTCCTCCTGCTCTGCCAACTGGACTCTTCCCTCATAGCTTTCTTCAAGGAAGCCTCCCCCAAAACCACCAATACTACCACAGATTTCTTTCCTACCTACTTTCATCCCTTTTTTCCCATCTTCATCCATCCTCCATCAAACACTTGATCTTCACTTCTTCTCTCTGATTCACTTATCCCTTAGTCTGCTTCCCATTCCTTAAATATTACTCTCCTCTAGGGATGTGCGAAGCAGGCCGTATTTGATTCAGATTAAGATTCAGCCCAATTTGGGGGACAGTGATTCGATTCGCTAATTCACATAACTGTCCCAATTTGATTCAGCTGAATCCGAATCTGAAGATTTGATTCTGATTCAGAGAATCAGCGATTTGGCTATAGACACAGCTTTATATGTTTTTTCTACATACCTTGAGGTATCAGGTACAGCTCGTGAACACTGAGATGGCAAGGCGGATGGAGTGTCCCACAGGAGTGGTGGGGGGGTGCTGCGCACTCAGCGGTAGAGTCAGAAATGGACTGGAAGTAGTTCCGGTCCACTTCTGGGTCTGCCACTGAATGCATGGCCCCCCCCGGCTCAACGATCAGTCATGGGGGGACACCAGGTACCCCCCCGACCCAGGAGGCAGCAGTCACTGAGCTGGGGGGCGGGGGGGACCACTTCCAGGTCCGCTGCTAAGGGCGCTCTGGGGACCCCCACCACCATGCACTCCCATGGGACACTCCATCCACCCCACCGTCTCAGCGATCACGAGCCACCTGGTACCTTGAGGTATGTAGAAAAAACATAAAGAGCTGTGTCTATGTCCAAATCATCTGATCTCTCTGAATTGAATAGGAGGTTTATGATTCGATTCAGAGAAGTTAATGGGTTTCCAGATTAAATTCAGATTTGGAGATTCAGCTGCCAAATCAGACTGAATCTCCTCTGAATCGAATCAGTGACCAAAGCTTTGCACAGACCTACTTTCCTCTCTAAGACCACCACTGGTCCAGTTCTCCTCCTCCTCTTTCTTAATGCTCTGTCACTGGCCCCCCAGTGCTCCTGGCATTAATCCCAGCAGTAAATCAGACATCTGCCCAGCCACTACACTTGATTTTAGCCAAAGGGGGCTGAGAAGCTATGCTACAATGGGAACCTACCACAAGGTTAGGTTGGTATACTGCATCTGAATAATATATACAGTGATACCCATTGCACTCACCCCCCTCAGCACTGACTCTTTTTCAAGTCATGTGAGCCACTAGATTGAATACATTTTCACTTCCTCTTCACTCCCATAGCTAACCTGTGCCTTTCTTTCCCATTTTCAATGATTCCTGTTTTTAAACCATCCTTAAATGTCTGACAATCACCACCAAACAGGGGCCTAAACAGCTTACCAAGAATCCCTCTGTGCCCCCTCTCAGCTTATAAGTAGTGTGGTCCCACCCTCCATGTGGTGAAGGTGGACCAGATTGCCCTGTGCCTCATTTGCATATAATTTTTTGGAGGATCCCAGGACTTGTGACAAGAACACCTAGTTCCAGTCATGAGTGGGAGGCTAATGAGCACCTAGATCCTTTGTGGGGTGTATTTGGAGTAATTACATATACTGAGCAGTGCTGAACTGTGGGGTAACCATAGCTTGAAATGCTGTTGTCGCTGCTGGGGCCCAACCCACTGAACTATATGGTAAATCATAAGCCTGTTGACTTTGGATTAGTCATGCATAGTTTGTGGAAATACCATGACCATTAAGGTGGTTTTTCTACTGCCAGGGGAAGGCCACTTTCTTGGCCAGAGGTAGTACCCTGACTGAGATAAGGCAGAGTTCACCTCCCACTTTCACTTCCAGTGGGAAGATCTTGGCTATATGCCAGCTTTATGGAAATGAGAGATTTCTCCCTAGCTTGCTGCTGTGGCCATACAGCTGAGGGCAAGCAAAACTTGGGGGCATCCAAACCCCAAACCTCTGGGCTTGGACCTGCCCATAGGATGCCCATCAAAGGATTTGGAAGTATCTGAAGCCCCAGGCAGGGGTGGAGGATGCTTTCCAGTAGTAAGGCCACATATAGTGCTTGAATGACTTACAGATTTGGAATTGATTTGGCTGGATTTGACTTGGAACACAAAAACATTTCCTTAAAAAAAAAGGTATAATGTATAGTTTATACTATATACAAGGAGGTACAGAAGTGCTTCTTAAAAGTGTGTTTATGAACACTGTCCTGTACTAAAACTTGCAGCAGTTTCAAAAAAAAAAAATAAACTGCATCAATTCTGGATGGATGGAGTCTATGTGCATCTGTGGTAATTGCCCTCTATGCACGGTATGTTTATTTCAAGGTCAATGTTTTAAAATTTGCTCCTCACTTCTATGTAATCAGGAAAAGCAGGGTCTAACGGTAAGGAAATGGAGAAGGGGCTGCAGGGCAAATAAACTGGGTGAGGACAGAGGGCAAGGGGGCTACCTGACCCCTGCATATTTATTTCCCCTGCTGTAGCAGTGGGAAGGGGACACATTCAAGGCAAATCTCCAATACTTAAATCCTATACCTAGAAAATTATAACAGATTTACTACTATCAACTTATTGGGGGGGGGGTGTCGTCTTATATTTGCTACTCCCAATATCCCCAAAGCATTCCCACAAATAAGGTCCCCAAGCAGTCAAACTGATAATTCTTTCCCTGACCACCAATGTAAACAGTGGAAGAAGGTGGAAGGAACTCCTTGTTCCCAGGGACAAGATAGTGCCCTGCCATAGGATGTGTGAAGATTATTTCATTCTTGCTAGTGCAGGGAGTTGTGAAATGATGCTTTGCTGAGTCATTCCAGACCCCTATGTCCTGGGGAGAATACCCTCACCATCTGTGCTTCCTCCGGGATTTCACTAGAGGGCAGAAGTTCAAAGTGGTTCTAGCTCTACCAGAGCACTATAGAAGTAAAACTAGTAGAGCAGGGCTGTCCAACTTTGGTCACAGAGCTGGAGTGTGACCCCCAGGCTGCACAACATGGGGGCCACATGTTCTGGGAGCAGACCCCTGGAATTCCTTTCCCTTTCCCTTGCAGCACAGGCAGAATTGGCAGCACACAGCACCCCAACCTCTGGGCCTTCCACCACCACACCGTAGTGGGGGAAGCAGCTGCAAAGGTTCACAAGCAGCCTGTGCCAGTTGGACAACCCTGCAGCAAAAGAAATATCAAAGATGTGCACCAAGTCACCACATCTTCAACCTCTGCCTCTAGATCCTCTAGAACTTCCCACCAAAACTACCTTCAGCAACTGGATTTTCTGCTACTTCAGTGCCTGCAATGGAAATATCCTCGGTCTAGCCCTAAATCTATATGTGCAGTCCCTCTCTCTATATATATTTGCCATGATTTATTTCTTCAAAAATGTCTTAATTTAAAAAGAAAGGTTTGTAAGTGAACACCACCAGACTGCTAGTGGGTCCTCCTCATGGAGGGAAGGCAAAGAGCGAACCAAGATCCCTAATGATATCTAATTCCCATGATCATTATTAAGCAATAGGAATATTTTGTGTCATGCAGGATAGTGGTTTTTAGAAATGTTTTAGTTCACTTTAGGATAATAATTGTGACAAAATAAGGAAAAAAATATTTAGGCTTGTGTAAACCCTCCACACTGTGTACATCTGGAACATTATTTATATAGCCTTCTACTCTGTTCCTTAGTGATTATAACCACTTAGGAGTTTGATTATAATTTTCTTCTAGGGGCTTATTGTATAACTAGGGCCAATTTGATTCATTATCTCACTGTCAGCATCAAGAGACTTGAAATCAGTGATTATTATCATCTCACTTCCATGTTAGTGATATAGTAAAAGAAAAAGAAAAAAAGTCACCAGTGAGATCACTTTATAGATTGTCAATTCATGAACTTCATTAGATACCACATGCTGTACCCGCATAGGCATTTGAACCCATAGAAAAGGAAATCCCTGCTGGGCCTGATGTTCAAAAACCTCATCTCTAGTGAGCCTTAGGGTTATTTCCCCTCCTGTTTCTCTTGATGACTCTCACACCTGCCAATGGAAATTTCAATGAAATCTTTAAAGAAATGATCTTTGAAAAGGCAAAACGAAAAATATTCCTGAAGGAGAAAAGAGAGCTAAAGATAAAGGAGTACTGTATTATGAATAGCTTTTCTTGCTCTATTGTACTCAGAAATAAATACTCTGAATGTAGTCAATGAGTATGTGTGATACTTGAAATATATTTCACCAGAGGATGGAGCATGCTAATATTAGAAGCAAACGATATGTATGCCCAAAGAAAACTCATACCCCTAATAATGACATGAGTATAAAAAAACTAAAAATATATACATCACAGCTTTTCAGTGTGTTTTGCTCCCCTGTCACACTTCAAGAATAATACATTATATTTCATATGTATGCAAAGAACCAACCCCTTACTTTCAGTAAGAATAACATTTTTCCTTTGTTGCCCTTGCTTAAAAAATGGAAAAAAAAATCACAAAATCTTGCTTCTCAACCAAATGACTGCTTGCAAGATTCTTAGAAATGTACAGACACACAGGCTGTGTGAGCACATTCCAGTTTTAGTGCAACATGGATAGTTATGTGTAGCCCTAAAAGGCCCGCCTGTCTTGGTCCTAAAGCATCTCATAGTGCATTGTTTTCCAGCCCCACTTGGGCTCCAAGAAACCCAGACAGTGTGTTCTGATTAGTTCATGTTCATCTCCAGTGCTCAGAAGCACCATCTCATGCTCTGCAACTGGTCCCAGAGCACCCCAGACTTTATTGTGTGCCTTCTGGCATCATCCTCATCAGACATGAATATACTGGCAAAGATGAGCAGGAAGCAAGGCTCAGGAATGTATATTTGCAAGGCCTGGATCCTCTCCCCTGTAACTGATGAAGAGCCTTTAACATTGGAAACCAACCAAGTGCACTATGGCTCTGAACTCTCAGCATAAAGGGGAGGTGGGGTCCCAGGGTGGGTGTGTTCCCTGGGTAGGCAGACAATTGAACTTTCCTCTGCACTGAACCATCCTCAGTAACTTCCAGAGACAGGAACCCCCACAAGGCATGCTGGAAGGGCTGTGCAGTGGCACCCTGCTTGCAGAGCAGCAGCAATGCATGTCAAGTTCCACTTTTTTTTTAACTCCAGACAAGTGGGCACTCAAATAGATGGACATGGAGTTCACACTACATTATTGGAGGTGCCACAAAATTCACAGGAATTCATAGTACCAAAAATAAATGTGTGGCATCTACCCACAAACACATAAGAGTATCACAATTTCATGCCAATGTGTATTGCACCAAACCTTCAACTTTCAGAACAAGGAAGAAAAATAAGGCTTAGCTGGTTGTGTCTTCTTTTGTTTTTTGTTTTGTTTTTTGCTACTGGGTAATTGGTGATACTCAACCACCTTGAAAGGCTTCATCTAGAGTCCAGAGCTTTCCAACTGGTGGTCCATGGGCCACATTAGGCCTGCAAGAGGTTCACTCATGGCCCATGGACTCACACCCAGGCACCATTCTCCCCATTACTTTTACTGCCAATAGGGCATCCAGGCTCCCCCTTCCCTTCTCCAGTTTCTGCTTCCTGCCCCTGCCCTTGGGGGCCCAAGTTGTGTGCAGCATGGGGGCCACACAATCTGCATAGCATACAGCCCCTGCCTGCCCAGAAGTTGGACTGCTCCAATTTAGACACACACAGCTTTCCCTCCAGTCCCTACAGATATTCACTTAAAGGTCAGATTTTCAAAAGGTATTTAGGTATCTAATTGCCAGTGATTTCTTGAGAGTTAGGTACCTAAACATCTTTAATAATTTAGGGTTTAAGATATCAGTACTATAGCACACCATATTAGTACATCAACTTCACACTCCAAGTATCCAAGGGTCATATTTTACTGTGCCCCAAATAAAAAAAAGTATTTCTTAGCATAATGAGTGACTGGTGCCTCCTGA
>NW_005841838.1:5966342-5967877 GCF_000455745.1 Alligator sinensis | reverse complement strand
GGGGGGGGGGACAGTGGGGGGGCATGTGCACCCCCTACCAGTCACCTGTGCTTAGGTTGTTATCTATTACTGGACCAAATGTATAGGTGGGATAGAGTTAATCAAGCTTTGAAATGCAAGTAATTTGAAAGCTTTTCTAACTTTATCCCAATTACGCAGTTGGTCCAGTAATGGATATCATCCTAATAAATCCTTGCCTCTCTCATAATTCCTGGACTATCAGAGTTACAAAATCACTCTAACATTACCAGGGAAAAAAGATCTTCAAAAGCTTAGTTTTACTTCTATGATTTCACTATTACAGGCCTTGGAAAACAAAAGCTTATGAGCCAAATTTTGCCCTCACATTCTATTTCTCTTGACTTCAATGACAAGAAATATACGTAAATGAGGGCAAAAATTAGCTGTATTAGGTATTTTTGCATCAGCTGCCCTATTGCTATCCATTTCACCATCTCCCAAGCCTTTAAATGCTCTGCAAGCTTTGGGATTTCAGCACTGAACTTATACACACTGAATCAGAAACCATTAAATGATCTGCTTGTAGTTTCTTTACTAAACTGGGTACCCAAGCAACTGACCTTCAAGAGAGAATTTTACATCAATTTCTTTGCCTCCCTACCCTTATGCTCCCACTTAGCTGTCCATGCCAAGCTTACAGTAATACTCTAAGGCTGCATGCAGATGAGCAGGGGTATGTGCTTCCAGTGACACAAATTGTAACAGCACACACATGTGCTGCTCTTTTGTGTTTCAGTGCATGCCCCTGCATGTGTTGTTTGTTGTAGGTCATGCCCCATTCTTCTCGGCTCCCAGTCAGGCTCCATGTGCTGCAGGGGGGACTAGCTGGAACACAGGATGTATCAGCATGGGGCTAGCTGGCAGGCAGCCCCCATGCTGAGGCACTCTGTGCCCCAGCCAGCTGAGGAGCTGCACATGGAGACAGAGGAGAAGCCAGCCCTGGGCTGCCTGCTCCCCCATCTCCTTGTGCCTTAGTGCAGGGACTCTGCAGTGTGCAGAGATGAGGAAGCAAACAGCCCTGGCCTGCCTGCTTGCTCCCCCATCTGTGTAATTGTCCTGTGTCACACTATTTTCATGTGCTTTGCAGTACCTTTCTCCAGGGGATTTTTTTGCTACTGGGACATTAGCACAGTTTAATGTTCAATGCATGTGGTTTGTGGTGCCACAAAATGCTTTGAGGTGCTACCAACTGCACATGCCTGCACATCTGGATGTGCCCTAAGAGGGGAGGCCACCCATTTTCAAGCCAGTCAGCATCCTATGAATAACGACACTGGGAGCATAGTAAGGTCCTGATATCACTTTTGAAGAAGACATTTGATGTGAGCCAAATCATGTTAATGGCAATGCTGTTCTTTGCCAGAGAAAAGTAAGTTGACCTTTGATTTCATAACACAGAGTGAGACTTGGAAGCCACTTTGTTCCATAATACTCTGGTGAACTTTGGAGTGGTGCCATGGGAAGGTAGGAGGAGGATGGGGAAAGATCCAGAGCACAAGTGGAAATCTTGGCTA
>NW_005841838.1:5965688-5966332 GCF_000455745.1 Alligator sinensis | reverse complement strand
TTTGAGCCCAAATTGATTCAATATTTGCAGGTTTATCTAATCTTCAAAGCCTGACCCAATTTAGAGGTAGATAGACATTTCCTTTTCATTCCAGAAATGCAGGCACATGCCTGCAGTGGTTCAGGCTAGCAGCTGGGGGGTGCTAGAGCAGCCCACCCTTCCTTTCCACAGTGCTGAGCTGAGAGGGGCATGGCCAGGCCACTCTGATTAGGGCAGGACTCCCCCCCCCATCATTGATTAACAGAGATGATAAATGCTCTGTTATCAACATTTATCACCTCATCAGAAAACAAAGCCTCTCTCATTAGTTCAAATTGTTCTTCAACAGCTTTTTCCAAGGAAGGAACATTACCAGCTACCTGTTGATTAGCTCCAAAAAGCCCTAAGCAGACACTGTCCTGTCTGCCTTACACAGACACCTCTCAGCATTAGCTAGCATACCACATGCTAGCTATGGTCCATACTGTGGGAGAGAGGAGGGAGGGATCCCTGCTTGAGCAGCGAGTGTTTGGGGTGGGGGGTGAGGCAGAGGAACCCAGGAAGATGCTGCTGTGCCTGCAAGTCATAGTTTCATAGTAGCTAGGGTCAGGAGGGACCTGAACAGATCATCTAGCCTGACCACCTGCCACAGGCAGGGAAGAAAG
>NW_005841838.1:5958859-5965187 GCF_000455745.1 Alligator sinensis | reverse complement strand
GGATTCCTTCTCCCAAGGTGCAGCACCCTGCATTTGTCTATGTTGAACTCCATCCTATTCTCATCTGCCCACTTTTGTAGTGTGTCTAAATCTAGTTGCAGCCTCTCTCTCCCTTCAAGTGTGTCTACCTCGCCCCACATCTTAGTGTCATCAGCAAATCTGGACAGTCTGCTTTCCACCCCCTCATCCAAGTCGCCGATGAAGATGTTAAACAGTGCGGGCCTGAGGACCAAGCCCTGGGGTACCCCACTGCTCACATCTCACCAGGTTGAGTACAACCTATCCACCACTACTCTCTGGGTGAGCCCCATCAGCCAAATTTTTACCCATCCAACTGTGCAGGCATCAATGCCACAGTCACTTAATTTATTGATGAGGATGGGGTGAGAGACAGTGTCAAAGGCCTTCTTAAAGTCAAGAAAGACTATGTCCACAACAACACCATCATCCAAGGATTTAGTTACTTGGTCATAAAAGGACAAAAGTTTCTGCTAGAGCTCCAGCTGGAGCAGAGAGTCCAGCCCAGTCCAGAGAGCATGCTGGGATATTGGGGGACTCTGGTTTAACTTAAACCAGGAAGGAGTCTGGAACAGACATTGCATAAACTAGTTTGACCCAAATCAGTTAAGTCTGATTCAACCTCAAACCAGTTTTATCCATTTTCAAACTAGCTTATGTGCACTGAATGCCTGTTCTGTTACAGGTTTAGGCCAGTTTCTGATCACTAGAACTGGTTTATGTGTAATGTCTGTCCCTGGCCCTGGTGTTTAATTCTGAGATCTATATAGCTCTGCCTGAGAGGCTGAGAGCTAATGTTCTTCCGGTTTCAGTTTTCATTCTATGAAATTTTCTTCAATGTGAAAAATATGTTTTTTTTTCCCCAAGTTTCTTTTAAAGCAGAAAAATTATTTGAAATGCTGTGTTTTGTAAATCACCATAGGGAACTTATACTGACATAACACAAGAATTATGATCCGTAAAATTCTAGATCATATTGCAAAATCTGGATTTAGGCCTAAATTATTCTGGTGCTGATGAGACCCAGGTCAAGAAGTATTGTTTGCAAAGTTCTAGTACTAATCTGAATAAGAATTTGGATTGTGAATAAAAGATCTGGGTCTGGGATTCATGGTCTGGAGATCATCTCTAGATGTTAGTGGTAGAGAAAGCATACTTTCTGAAGGAAGGAAGTTATCATTCTCAGTTGAAAAGTCCTATGGGTTTATGCTAGTATTTAGTATTGACACATATACCAAAGAAATGTGCCCTAATTCTAGAAACCTCTTTGTTCAGCTTGCTCAATGCTTCTGAAAAAACTATTATCTTGAATTCTGGAGGGGGACTGCACTTCTAATCATTGGCAGCACAGTCAGGAAGGCTGTATTCCACTTAGCAAATAAAATTAACACCCAAGTGTAGTTCTATCCAGATATAATCTGAGCAAGGCTCAGATTGGTCAAAGCAATGAAAAAGGAACCTGAAACTGACCATTTCCTCTGCTCTTGGAGAAATAGTCTGTCTGAAAGCCTCATTTTAAACTGATTGTCTCTGAGCAGTTATAAACCATTATTAGTAGCAATCTCAGAGGTTTTTAAAAAGTAAGGTAGAGTCATACTGAAACGTAGGATAAAGCTGAAAGGAAAGCAAAATAAAGGCATTAAGTTGCAAAATAATAGCTACCCTTATGCTATGGGAATAGCAGTTAGGGCCTTGTGTTTGCTGGATGTATTTCAGACATAATGAGCTTAGCCTTCACAGAAAGGGTGCCAGCTGTACAGCTTTGGCATTATCCACCTGGCATCCAACCTACAAAATGGCATTAACATTGACTCTAGAGAAATACACTTGTTTGTTATGATCCTGGCATACAGGGAAGGTAAATACAGATTCTGATTCCAGAGTGGTGACACTTTGGAAATCCTCAGAAAAGCAAAACTAAATATGATGAGCTCTTGAACTTTTAGGATGTCTAGTCTTAAATGGTCTCTGACCTCACTGATCCTGCTCTGAAAACACCACAGCAGGGCAAAGCACCCTTGCCAACAGTTTCTAGAAAGAGACCGACTGATAGGCTCACCTCATGCCCTTCTCTTTACAGACATTCTACCATTCAGTCTCAATCTCTTTGGTGGACAGTGGAGTGAGGACACGCATTCTGAGAAAAACCAGAGCGCTTCACCACTTCACTCACCGACTGCTATTCCATAGTGTCAAGTTAATTAACAGAGTTACCCTACTCATAATTGCAGAGAGTAGCAGAGAGACAATTAAATTATCCATAACATGTAAAAAGCAGAAGTTGTAGCCTCTGTCCTGAATGCAGTTTAAGATAAAAAACAGATAAATGCAGTCAGGACAGACATTGCCCTGCACCATCTCTGACCCCCAGATATCAGCATTGATTGCAATTTGTAAGACTAGTGACATAATTTGCAAGGTGATGTATCTATATCAGCTAACCCTTGTTATAAGGATGATGTCTGCTGGGGGGTTGATTACTGGTGAGTTTTAAGGTGGCCGAAGAGTCCAATCTGTGCTCTGCAAGTTTTTCCCACAGATATGACAAGTGGTGCCCAAGAAGGAGAGGTGGGGCACAACTGTTGGTCAGGATGCAGTGTGCTTTCCTTCCTCCTCTGCCACTTCTCAGCTTCCTGAGTGAAATGGCTCTTTTCAAAGTGGGCTGTAGCTTGATGTACGGTGCAGCGCCATTGAGACCTGTTACCAGTCAGCACTTCCCAATTTGTAGGGCTGATGCCACCATTCTTAAGGTATGCTTTCAGGGTGCCCTTGTAGCACTTCCTCCATCCTAATTTGCAAGGTGATACAAAGGGCCTTGTTACACAGTAATTTAAATGGCTTCTATAACTCTTAACCCCTGGATTGGCTACATGTTAACACCTCTAAGTAGCTTAAAGCATCTGTTACCTGGTTTAAAGTTACACCATTCCAGGGTAGGATTATCTGTAATCCTCATATCCTTGCTCCCATTCCATTAAGTTGTGGCGAGTTGAAGTCCTCCAGCACCCCACAGTGCAGTAGCCCTCCCAGACCCTTCTGTTCTATGGCTTTTCATACCCTCAGCTGCTTCTGCTAACATTATTTCCCAGCTGGGGGGTTTCTTTTTCATTCTACGCTGGAGGTAGTAGGTGTAATTCTTCTGGTGAAGGGTGAGGATTCTCCATGCAGGAGAGGGGGGAAGCTGGGAATGGGAGAAATAAACAAGGCACTGTCTTGGTGCTACAGCTTCTTTCTTTCCTGCCTCCCAAGGTGATTGGCCTTTAGGTTAATGTCAGATCTCTCTTTGGACTATGATAGGTCCAGATTGGTTCCAAACAAGCAAGCATCTTTAGCACAGGGAAACAGTTCCAGGCAGCAGCCCTCCATCCCTAGGAAACATGTTAAGAGCTGAATGCCTTGACTGGAAGCTGGCTGCAGTTGTCTCTGGGGTGAAGAAGCAGCTGAGTCCCAGTGCTGGGCAGCCCATTGGGCATGCTGATCACTATGGCTTAGAAAGGGAGTTTGGGCGGGTCAAGAGCCAGTGTGTAGAGCCTGATGCTGTGTGTTTGTGGAGCCAGTGTTGTCTCTGGCTACAGGTGAATGAAAGCAGAGCCCCTTATAAAGGCACTGATGCAGCCCAGAGGGCCCAGGCAGAAGCAGAGGTGGAAGAAGTAGGCTTGGCAGGGGTGTCTGCAGACAGGATAACCCCAAGACTCAGGCCAGGCTGGGATTGGGGTTGGGGCTGGGAAGTGGGGGAGAGCTAAGCCCCAGCATCAGGCAGCTTCTTTTTGGGTTTTATACGTCAGCCAGGCAGTGGGGTTTGTCAGGCACTGGCATGGAGTAGGCACCTGAGTAGCTATGATCGTGGTGCCCCCCTAAGCTTGGGGAAATCCACTTGTTTTGCTGGGACTCAATCCCATGATCCTCCCCCAGGAAAGCTCCCCCTCACCCAGGCAGCTGGATCCTGGGGCTCCCCACTTGCAGGTTTCTGGAAGCACAGTTCTGCCATCAGAGGCAGGAGCCAGGCAGACAGCTACCTCCCCACACAGCCTACTGCCGAGTCCCTCAGCCTCTCTCAAGGGACCCCACTGCCTCCCTCCCCTCCCCACAGTCTAGAACACTACTGCTGTGACATGCAAGGGATGGGAAAAACAGAGGAGGAGGGCTGGAAGGGATCCCCCTGATCACCAGTCCTCTAGTAGCAAATCACAGCTGCGCAGATAGGGGACCAATCAGAGATGGTTTCTAGACTAAAGGTGTGACTGCTTCAAACTCCAAGGTAGCACTAAGCCAATCAACATTTATGTGGTGTACAGTGTAAGGTGTCGCAAGGCCCAAAATGAACAGGGACACAGCAACACACTGTGGCTGTTACTGAGGCCCCTGGCAGACATTATTTCCATCAAGTGACAGATCACTCAATGGCAACTGCCACACCATGTAACCTGCATCACAGTCAAAGGACAAGCTCTCCAGAGAGGGGAATGGGTCTTGGGAATTTGCTCTGCCAGTACTTGCCAGCAGGGGGAGCTGGAGAGCTGCAGGCAAGGCCTGCCATCCCTCTCCATCTGCTAGGAATGAGAAGTTAGCTTGGCTCTACCTGGGAGAAGGAGCTGCTACTCCAACCCTAATGCAGATCCAGGGAGTCCTGTGGGAAGGGGAGGGGAGAAGAGGGGCAGGAGAACCAGGGCTCAAACTGGCTAATGACCTTGAGGTGTTTCTGTATATATGCTTGTCCTGCAAGCAGGTTACTGTACAAATTCCCTCCCCAACTTCTCCCTCTATCAGACAAGTAAAGCATGTTACCTGAGTATTTGTTTAAACCTTGGTTTTCACAAAGAGGTGCTAATTAGGGCTGTGCGAGGCTTCAGTCCCTGATTCGATTCGGCAGAGATTTGACCTGATTTGGTGGCTGAATCTCCAAATCCAAATCGAATCAGAAGACCCTTTAATCTCTCCTAATCAAATTGGAACCCTCCAAATCCATTTGGAGAGGTTTGGAAATATTCGGCGATTCAGACAGACACAGCTTTAAATGTTTTTTCTACGTACCTATAGGTAGCAGGAGGCTTATAAACACTGTGATGATGGGGTGCATGGAGCATCCCACAAGAGTATGGAGGGCTCCCCAGCACACTCGACAGCAGAACTAGAAGTGGACCAGAAGCACTTCTGGTCCACTTCCAGGTCTGCCGGGGAGTGTGCCGGAGGGCTCAGCGACTGGTGCCTCATTGGTCTGGGGGGGGGAGGCACCCAGGATCCCCCCGTAGCCTATCGCCGAGCCGGGGGAGTGCGGGGGAGTCCCCCCATGTGCTCCCTGGCAGATTCACCACTGAGCATGTGGAGGGCCCCCCCGCCACTCCTGTGGGATGCTCCATGTGCCCCAGCATCACAGCGTTCACAAGTCATGCTGGTACCTTGAGGTACGTAGAAAAAATATTTAAAGCTGTGTCTATGTTCGAATCCCTGTTTCTCTGAATCAGCATCGAATCTTCAGGTTCAGATCTGGCCAAATCAAAACAGGGACAGTGATCCAAATCAGTGAATTGAAACACAGTCCCTGATTCAGACCGAATCTGAATCAAATAGGGCTCGCTTTGCACACCCCTAGTGCTAATAGCTTCTTAAAGAGGCAGACTTAAGGTTGGCTGAAGAAAGGGAGGAAGGGCAGTGAGTCATGACATCTACTACTGCACCCTGGGGCAGCAGACTTAACCATGAGTCACAGGGTGCATCTACACAAAATGTTTTACTGCAAATTAGACATGTATGAGACTCATTGCACAGTAAATTAGGTTAATGTGCTTTTTGCTAGTACCAAACAGGTACTAAATTAATGGTGCATTAGCTACTGCACATTAGTGCACTTATAGATGCTGACTAGGAGAAATTTGCTCCCAGTCAGCCTAGGCAGCAGGGGGCCAAAGGAGGTGAGTGGGGAGAGCTGCCCATGGCTCCCCCCAAGAGCTGGGAGCTGATCAGTGCTGGGATGCAAGAGCTGTCTGTCCCTGGTCCCAGAGCGGCTCAGCTCCTGACTCCCGCTAAGTATGAGCAGGCAGTAGGAGCTGCCTGGGGCATGTACTGTGTGGGCAGTAGCAGGGCTGAGGAGACAGAGAGCTCCTCTGTCTCCTCAGCCCTGCCACTGCCATGCAGTGCACACCCCAGTCAGCTCCCACTCCCTGCCCGTGACTGGGGAGGAGCCAGGAGCTGAGCAGTACTGAAACTGGGGGGGGACCCAGTTGTGGAGGGGCAGCAGCACCAAGGCCCAGGGGATAGACACAAGGAGGAAAGAGGGCCGCTGGAGTGGGGGGCAGTGTCCCAGCCCCCGATC
>NW_005841838.1:5927826-5958819 GCF_000455745.1 Alligator sinensis | reverse complement strand
GCGCCCTGCTACCGGTGATGATGTTCCAGCCCCAGCTCTGATCAGCCAATCAGAGCGGGGCCTGGGAAGCAGGCAGCTGCCTGGGGCAGAGGACAGTTCTCCCACCCCCTGCTACCTGGGCTAACCAGGAGTAATTTGCTCCTAGTCAGCTGTCTGACCTTGTGCTACTGTGCAGTAAGTCTACTCCCTGTATTTACAGGCAGTAGAAAACTGCAGTAGACTAATCCACCGTGCAGTAGCTGCTGCGCACAGTTACATACTGAGTCTTTACTATGCAGTAGAGTAGTCTACTATGCAGTAAAGCATCTCATGTAGATGCACCCATGTAGATGTGCACCCAGGAATGCTTTAGTGAGCCTTAATTTTCTTCACAGAAAATTCAGGCACATTAATTGCACATGTAGATGCATCCAAAGTGAATCCCCTTGCAGGAAGTGTGGTGGAGAGAGAGAGAAGTCTACCCTGGGATGTTAGACAATCTAGCCAAACATTATTACCCTACATGCCACACATTCAAATTAAAGCTGGATGGAAATCAGCTACAAAAGTGTTCTACATTTTTTCAAGGAAAAATTTTGAAGCTTGTTGGCCATTTTTATTGTGCAATAATTACTTTACTCATGTAACATATATGCATTATGCAATTAAACGATTAATTGCAAAATAGATGTAAAGTGTGTCAGGGGCCTGATGTACTTTTTTCCTGTACGTCTAAAGATTCCAGCAAGGCAAAGACAGGAGAACTTCCTATTAAGCTTAAGCCCACTTATTAAATCCTGTGACCAGTACTTTAAAAGTAAGTATTCGCTAGTTGGACCTAGAATTCTGACTCAATGTATGGATATAAAATTAAGCAATGGGTTGTATATGGATATACAATTAACCAATGTATGGATTTACAATTACCTGAATGTATGGGGTAAAAGAAAAAGGAGCTTTACCATAAATCAACTGCCTATGATTATGCTCTTAACCCACAGGCAATGGAAGCTAAACAGCATTAACCTACTCTTTCATTAAGGGCCAAGGTGTAGTTTCTATAGAGATGATACACAATAGCGCTCGGTCCCCTCTTGCTTCACGGTAACTTGTTCAAACCCAAAGACATCCTGTTTAGATAACAGAGATCTCATTTTTGCAATCATGTAAAATTAACTTTTCCCATGAAGCACAGTTTGAGCACTTTCTTCATATAAATGGAGTGCCACACATTTTCATTGGATGGTGAAAGAATTTTTTGAATTTTCCAATTTATTGGCTGGCCAAGATAAATTATCTCAATTTGATTATTTGATGCTGCTGGCTAGCAGAGTTAATGTATTTGTACATTAGTATTTAATTCTGTTTGGTAATTATTGTTATTGGAAGCTTAATAGTTTTTATAGTGCTCAATGCTTCTGTATGGACATTTAATTGTTAAAGATATATAAAAATACACTCCTACAAGCAAATTATTGAATAAGATGAGACAAAGATACCAAGGGACCCATATATCTAACCATTCTGGCACAAATGTTGCATTTTTAATATTAAACACCAAGAGTGAATGCATGCAGGCATTATTCACAGGAATTATTCTGGGGATAATACCAAGCAACAAATAAATGTAAGAAAGTGATGAAAGCCACCCTTAGGAAGAGATTAAACAATACCAGAAATAGAAAAGTTCCTGAAAAAATAACCGTGGGCCTTTAATTGATATTGATGGACTACTAATGTTTTTAAGGTTTTGCTATGGCTACTAAGACTTTGATGGCTTCTTTTGGGGACATCTATGTCTCTTATTCATTTCACTAAGATGATTCCCACAGGAACTCAGTTAGTTGGAGTTTTCAAAGTCCTTGATACTTCCACAAAAAGATGACTTGACACTAAGCACAGAAATGAATTTAGTGCTCAAGGAAGTGTGGCACTAAGAGGTGATATAAGCAAGGAATGGATTTTTCATTTCACAGAAAATCCTACTTTTTCCATTTTGGAATGTAACAAACTAAAAAAAATTGAAATTACCTGCGAAAAAGTAACCACTTGACAGAACCATTTTTGTTTCTGACCTATCCAACCTTTATAGATTTTAAATTAGTGTCAAAATGAAAACTTCAAAATAGTCCATTCTGCACATGCAGAAATGTGTGCATTTCTGATATCAAAATAATTTTTAATTTTTTTCAAAAAGAAATTCTGTTACAATTGCTACCTTTTTCAAATGCTTTTTATTTGGATGAAAATGGCACCTTGTGAATCATACTGACAATTATTTCCAGTCAACTCTAAGTAAAGCTATCAATTGAATCCAGAGGGAGGACTTGTTCATTGGAAAGTAAGCACACAGTGAGCTAAGCTGGGAATTTTACAGTACACTCACTACTCTACTAAGTCCCTAACTAAAAAATAAGAATCCAATTATACTTTATGTATCCAAAACTAGTTACCCAGCCACATATTTATTGCACTTACACAAGCTTTGTAATCCTAGTCCATGTGCAGCATGGATGTGTAAACATCCACAAGACTACTGAGCCTGCAGAGTAGGCTGAGCTCAGGTGAGCAGGTATGGAGCTTTGTATGTGCACACATGGTCAAACATTAATCATGAAATTGTGTTTTGAAAAACCACATAGCTAAAGGCCATTTGACAAAGTGCCCCCAGAGTCGGGGACTGCCTGGAGCTGCCCCCAGAGCTTGGGACAGCTCTTCCCACAACCCTCAGAGTCCGAAACTAAGCTCCAAGTTCAGTGCCATCCAGAGCTGCCCCCAGAGCCTGGGACTGCTCCTCCCCTGCCCCCAGGGCCCAGCACTAAGCCCCAAACTCTCCACCACCCAGAGCTCCCCAGAGCTGTGGCCAGCTGGCCCCCCACTCCCAAGGCCTAACCCTATGCCCGCTGCCAACCTAGGGCTGACCCTTGGTGCCCCTTGCCAGCCCAGGGATGGCACCTGGGAAGCTGTGGCCAAAGCCTCGAGCTCCCCCTTGCTGCTGCAGCAGAGCTGAGCAGGGCAGGAGCAACCCGCACCTAAACTGTTACTTCTGCTCAATTTGCTCCTAACTTGGACATATATGTAGACACTGTGCTTGGGAGTAGTTTACAGCAGAGCAATTTGCTCCACAGTTTATTCAAGTGCATTAATTGCTTGTATAGACATGCCCCTGGTAAAGTAAAGTGCCCAGGAATTGTAGCACCCCAAGAGACAGTCCGGGTGAGGCAGCTGGCATCAGTAACTTCCTGGTTGCACACTTCCTAGATATGCTATATTCCCAGTAGGACTTACTCTGTCAGGAGCGGGTAATTCTTTTGGGCAGTGGGCCGCTTATCAAGTTTTGGCAAGCTGTTGAGGGCTGCATGGGTAGCTCCACCCCTTGACAGGTGCCCCACACCCTGGTCACAACCTTGGGACTGGAAGTCCCCGTCCCCCCTAACCCCTGACCTTTGCCACCAGAAGTCCCTCCTCTTGTCCCTAGAAGTACTCCTTTCAGCAAGGCGTTTTGCCATCTCAGAACCAGAAAAATTCCACACTGTATTCTAAAAAGTGAACATCTAAAATATTCATTAATTTGATTTCAAAAAATATTTTTGTCCTGGTTTACATATATTTGTGTAGTGTACATAGAGGTGATTGTATATAATAGCTTAAAATGAAGTCTTACTCTTGTATATTGTGGGGGTGTGGGTGTGTAGGTATATGGGGTGTGGGGGAGGGTGTGGGTGTGTCTGTGGGGGTGGATAGGTGTGGGGGGTGTGGGTGTGGGGTGAGGGAGCAAGTGAGTATGTATGTGTGTGAATATGTGGGGTGTGGGGGGAGAGTGGCTGGGGTATGTGAGGGGGTGTGGGGGTCTGTGTGTATGGCAGTGCAAGCAGGGTGTGGATGTATGCATATAGTGGGGTGTGAGTGTGGGACTCACCCTATGAACACACACACAGGGGTACCAGTGTAGGTGCTCCCTGGTTGGGCAATGCAGCCAGAAGCTACGTGGTGCTGGAGCAGGGTGGGGGCAAGGAAGTAGGGAAATGGCTGGGGGTAGGGCGGAGCTGGGTTCCTGGCTCCTGCTGCCAGCTCCCCGTGTGTCCTACTGCCCCTGGCTCCTGTCATCTTTGACAGGCTGCCAGGAGCAAATAAATATTTTCTAAATTTTGGGAGGTCTGCAGGCCAGACAGAATGTCCTGGTGGGCTAGATCTGGCCTGCAGGCCATATTTTGCCCACCCCTATGCTAGAGGGTGCCATTGCCATCCTTGAATAGCCATCTTGTCACAGCCCTGAACCCACACACAATCTGTACTGCAAACTGACCCTGCACCACTCATCCAGCCCATGGGGTCAGAAGGTTGGATGATACTAAGGCATTTGCCTGGGACTTGAGACATAGATCTGATTCCCTGTTGTGCTACAAACTGCCTCAAAGACTACAGTCAAGTCACTTGGAGCATATCAGTACTGCCTGGCCATGTTTGGTAATCTGTGCCAACTCTAGCATTAAAGTCAGCAAGGATAATGAGCTTGTCTGCGTTCAGCACTCCTGCAATAAGAGACTCCAGATTTTTGTAAAATTTGTCCGTAATCATATCTGGGTTGGTCATAGTGGGTGTATAGGCACTGATGGTAGTTGCTCATCCTTGTCCAGACAGTAGGAGTCTCATTAGCATGAGCATGTCATTCGCTTTCTTTGGGAGATTTGTAAGCTTGCTAACTAGCTGTGTTTTGATGGAAAACCTAACACCATCTTAATGTCCCTCTTCTTCACTACAGTCACTCCAGAAGAAGGTGTAGCTGTCTCTTTCTTCAGCTAGGTGAGTTTCACTCAGGGCCACTATCTGAAAGTTGAATCTGGTCATTTCTGTACCAACAAGAGTTGTCCTTCTCTCTGGCCTATTTGCTGTTGTACAGTCCATTAGAGTACACACATTCTAAGCATCCCTGACAAATGGTGTCACATTTGTCTTTTTTATCTTTTTGTGTGTTTTTGACTGCTATGGTGTGATCCCCAGCAGCCACAGTATGCTGACCAGGGTTAAGGTGCAGCAGACAATGTTTAGGGCACCTTTTCTAGCCCCTTCCTCATGCCACAGATGTAAGCAGTGTGATCCTAAATAGGGCTGCTCAGTCACACGGGGGGTTGGCTGAATTCCATTGCTGCTTTGGTCCAGTGAAAAACAACCTGATGTCCTGAGCTGCTTGTGTGCAGAATTACAGTTACAGCTCCCAATGTATCCACACCTCCTGCTTGCTGCTCACCCATCACCACAGGACTTGAGTGTATCTATGGGAGTATATAGCAGTGTCATGATTTGCGTGCAAGTTGGATTTAAGTGAAGGAAAGTTGTGCAGAGTCACCCTCACTCTCTCATCCGGGCCTGTCTGAATCCAGTGGCATGACAGAGTCAAGACACCTGGAGATAAGTCTGGATGCAGTGGATGGCCATCAGATCCTGCAGCACCTGAACTGATGCCCTACACTGTCCGCACAGCTCTTGCCGTCTGCTTTACAGCCAGGGAAATGAGTATATCTGTTTGCCTTCCTAATCCACCAGAGAGGACTTTCCAGAGGGAGCCAGGTGTACCTGTCCACCCTGGTCAACAGTGTAGCCCCTTAATTCTATTTTGGGGTCAACTCCCCCAGCCTTTCCCCACCAAGGGGTAACCCACAAGGCAGTGGGAGATGGGGTTTTAGGGCACAACAGAATCATCCTTCTATGGGGTTTGGCCCTGGTGGCACTTTCCAGGGGCTGCTTTGCCATAATCAGTCCCACCACAGTGACCCCAAATTCCAATAGGGTGCAGTTTTCAGTCATACCTAGGGCCCAATTTTTATTTTGGAAAAAAATGGTCTTGGGAAATACAACAGCAATGGGTTTCTGCTGCTGAGAAAATGTGCTGAACATGACCTCAACACCAACACAGTCTTCTGCCTGCCAAACCGCAACAAGACATCTTGGATGTACCCGCACTCCAAGCACTGGCATCTTACTGATTATATCATCATCAGGAGAAAAGACAGACAGGATGACACAGTGACAAGGCCATGAAAAGTGCAGAATGCTAGACTGACCATAGGCTCCATATCCAAGCTGAATATTTTGATACACTCTAGTAGGTGACCACAGGGCAAAAAAGCACCCCAAAATGTCAATGTCTCCAAATTAAAACAGGAAAATGTGAAACAGACATTTGTTGAAGAACTGCATAGCCAACTAGTAACAATTGGTGTTAACTCCAATAACACCGAGGAAAACTGGGCATCCTTCAGATAGATTGTCTCTTTGGCCGTATCCTACCCTCGGTCCCAACACATGTAAAAATCAAGATTGGTTTGATTAAATTGATACTGACATTGGAAGACTACTGAATGAAAAACATCAGCTCCATAAGGCCTCCTTAGATGACAGCACTTCAGCATCTAAGAATACAGCTTTCAATAACATGAAGAGAATTGTCCAATGTAAATTCAGAGAGATATAAAACTCATGAATGAGCAAAAAGGCAGATGAGATTCAGTCCTACACAGGCAAGAATGATATGAATAACTTTTATGATGCTCTAAGAACAACCTATGGGCCACGATCATCAGGAACATCTCCAATACTGAGTGCTGATGGCACCACACTTGTCATTGATAAATGAAAGATACTGCAGAGATGGGCAAAACACTTCAACAACATCCTCAAATCAACAATCATCTATTAGAAAGGAGGCCACTGATCAACTGCCCCAGGTAGACATTAACATATCTCTTGCTGATCCTTCAATGCTGATTGAGACTGTGAAAGCAATTAACCTTCTGTCAAATGGTAAAGCACCTGGAGCAGATGCTATACCAGCAGAGGTCTACAAGGCTGGAGGTTCACACATGGCTTTGAAACTGACTGAACTTTTCCAGTCAATGTGGACTCAAGGTACCACACCCCAAGAGTACAAGGATGCATCCATCATCCACTTGTACAAGCAGAAAGGCAATAGACAATCCTGTGATAACCATTGGAGCATCTCTTTGCTGTCAATAGCCAGTAAAATCATTGACAGAATTCTGTTGACTCACCTTGTGAACAAGGGCTCCTGCCTGAGAGTCGATATGGTTTCAAGAAAGGACGCGAGACCATAGACCTGGTGTTTGCAGCTCATCAACTTCAGGAGAAATACCAGGAACAGAACTCCAACCTGTACATGACTTTCTTTGACCTGAAAAAAAAAATTTGATACAATCAGTCAGGAGGTCCTTTGGAAGATTATGGCAAAATTCAGTTGCCTGGAGAAATTCATTGGAGTGGTTTGGCAATTCAATGATGGCATGCTCACTCACGCTGTGGATGATGGTGACAAGTCATCTGAACCATTCCCAGTCACCAATGGAGTCAAGCAGGGCTGTGTGTTGGCCCCCAGCCTCTTCACTATGAAGGTCTCTGCCTTTTGTGACTGACCCTGAGATTGACAGCAGTTACCAGACTAAGGGCAAACTCTTCCATTTGAGGAGACTATAGGAAAAGACGAAGTTACAGGAAGTTACTTTGGCTATTTCTATTTGCTCATGACTGTACCCTGAATGCCAAATCTGAGTCTGACATGCAATGGAGTATGGACCATTTGTCTTCAGCTTGTGACAACTTTGGTCTCACAATCAATGCTAAGAAGATACAAGTGATGCACCAACCTGAACCAGGAAAGCCTTACATAGAGCCCACCATTACAGTGATTGGCCAAACCCTCCAGGCAGTGGACAAGTTCACCTATTTCAACAGTACACAGTCATGTGCAGTTAACATTGATGATGAAACCAATGCCAGAATTGCTAAAGCAAGTATGGCCTTCAGCAGACTATGTGAAATACGTAGGAGCACAGAGGCATCAGTCTACAAAGACATAGGGCTATGAGAAATTTCAGCAGTCATTTCATTTCAGAGGTGTTTTGGGCCATTTCACTGCCTGAAACATCAAATCTGAATAAAAAAAGAAGGCTCTAAAACAGCTCCGAAATTAATCGGAAGGCTACAAAATGTTTTGGAAACGTTTCATAGAATTTTGGAGTTTTGGAGCTGGGCTTGCAGAGAAACAACAACTAAGAAGGAGGGGAAAGGACTGCGCTGATACTGATATCTAGCTCCTGGTTTGATTCCCCAGTTCTCTGATCATTTGCCAGGTCTTCCCAGGGGATGCAGGCCCCTGATCTGGGCACAGCGTTTCAGCAGGCTGCCACTGCAGGCTGGGGCCACCAGCAGCTCCTTGCCACAGCCCATGCCAAGCTCCGGGAAGACTGCAGTGCTGCCACTGGTCCCAGCCTGCAGTGGCAGCCTGCTGAAACCTAGTGTGCAGATCTGGGGGCCTAAACCTCCCAGGAAGAGCTGGAAAAATTATCAGAGAGCTGGGGAATTGAACCAGGGGCTGGGAAATCCCTACTGTACAATCTGGCTCCGCAGGCAGCAGAGACCCATGCCAGGGTCTCCTCCCTGCTGCTGCCTGCCCCATGCTGCCCCAGATCTCTGCTCCCTGTGGAGCCAGGTCATGCAGGAGGGAAAAGCACAGCTCTGCTGCATGACCTGGCTCTGCAGAGAGCAGAGATCCATGCCAGGGTCTCCTCGCCACTGCTGCCTGCCCTGCGCTGCCCCGGCAATGTAGGGCTGCACGGGGTGGGGAGTGGTGGTGAGGAAACCCCGGTGTGGATCTCTGCTCCCTGCGGAGCCGAGTCACGCGGCAAGGACCAGCAGCCTTGCTTGCCACTCTGCGCTGCTTCCCTGCCCAGCAACCCAGCATGACAGAGATCAGAGATCTGCGCGGGGGTCTCCTCTCCTCCAAGGAAGGCAGCAGCTCGCCTCCTCCCCTGGATGAGCCACTGACGGCCCCATCCTGATCCTCACTAGGGCCCTGCAGCCCCCGGCCCTGCAGCCCCGCCGGGCTGTGTGAAGCTTCCCTTGTAGCCCGTTCAAAACAGATTCAGAAAAGATCCGTTCTGAAACAGATTCAGCTGAAATGAAAAAGGACAGTGATCCAAAACACTGAAATAAATCACTGTCCTCTGAAATGACCGAATCTGAAACCAAATTAAAACACAGCCATTTTGCACAGCCCTACAAAGCCATTATGTTGCCAATCCTTATGTATGCATACAAAACCTGAACAGTGAACAGACACCACGGTATGAAGCTGAACCACTTTCACATGGGCTGTCTGAGGAAACTGATGAGGATAAGAGGGGAAGACAAAGTCCCAGACACTGGGGTTCTTACACAGGCAGGCATTTCAAGCATCCACACTCTATTGATGAAATCGCAGATGAGATGGGCAGGCCATGCCACCAGAATGTCAGATGAGCAACTGCCAAAGAAGATCTTTTATGATGAGTTAAAGGAGGGAAAGTGCTCTCAGGGTGGCCAGAAGAAATGTTTCAAAGATTCCCTCAAGTTATCCTTGAAACATTTCAACATTGACCCAAAGTCTTGGGAAGATCTCATGATCATTTCACCTGGCAAAACCTCATCTATACTGGAACTACAGTCTATAAGCAGAGAACAACTGCTGAGGCAGAGCAGAAGCACAAACAGCATAAATCTCACAACAGGAGCACATCCGCAGTTGATCAAGCAATCCAAAACAGCATCTTTTGCTCAGTGTGACATAGACAGTTCAAGGCACAAATTGCCTTGATCAGCCATTCACAAGTTCACAGAAACCAAACCAACCAGTGATGTCACGGTCATCTTTGAATTCAAAGGATGAACAACACATATCTAGACTGCAGTATAGATGACCAAGCCAGCTTAGATATTGCAAAAAGACTAAGTGCAGACACTTCCTTACCTTACATAGATGTCATGAGGGCTGGTATCTTAAAGACTGAACTCAGATACTACAGAAATGGTGCATATAAATAATAGAGCTACACAAAGCTTCGGATCATGATTCAGATTCAGAGATGATTTGGATGATTCAGAGGCTGAATCTATAAATCCAAGGTGAATCACTAGAAGCTTTAGGCTTTCCGAATCGATGTGGAAAAGATTTGGCATTTCGGATATTCAGCCATAGGGTATAATGGGGAATCGATGAAATATCTATAACTTTGTTGTTTTTTGACTGATTTGGATGAAACATGCAGGGGTGGTAGCCACTGCTAAGGGCATGAAGCCTGACAGGTTTCAAGGGGATAGGTGCAGGGGTTTCTGGGAAACTGCACCTCAAATCCTGAAAGCAAAACTCATGTCACGTGCGTGTGTTAAGCCACAGTGGGGTGAAAATTGCAGGGATGGTAGCTCTTACTGAGGCCACAAAGCCTGCCTTCCCCCTGCAGTTGTCACCCCCCTGTGCCTTAACGCACACACAGTCTATGTCATGAGTTTTGCTTGTCAGCAGCTTGAAATGCAGTTTCCCA
The DNA here is from genome assembly GCF_000455745.1 of Alligator sinensis. Taxonomy (NCBI): domain Eukaryota; kingdom Metazoa; phylum Chordata; order Crocodylia; family Alligatoridae; genus Alligator; species Alligator sinensis. The sequence goes on along the minus strand of NW_005841838.1, from coordinate 5,948,470 downwards.
AAAACCCCTGCACCTATCTCCTTGAAACTTGGCAGACCAGTGTCAGAAGCTGCTCCTGCAGTCAGGCCTCTCCCCTTTGCTTGCTCTGAGAGCCCCTTCCCCCTTGGCTACTGGCAGGGAACTGCCTCCCTGGCCTAAGCCCTGGGGTTTGTGTGAGAGCCAGGCCCTGCCCCTTCTGGTCAGCTGACTGCTGACAGGTGTGAGCCACTAGCTCACTCTGGTTGCCCTGGTAACCAGCAGCTGGGGCTCCCCACTCACTGCTAGGGCTCTTTCCTAGCAGTTTCCACTCTTTAAAGGAGCAGGACACCTAAGTGGTCTGCGACAAGATATTTCATTGATTCCCCATTATACCCTATGGCCAAATCTCCAAATCTTTTCTGAATTGATTCGGATGAATCGAATCAGAAAAGCGATTCAGATCTCCGAATTGAATTGGATGAATCCAAATCGGCTGAATCAGATAGCTCATGCACTTCAGCAGGGCTTTTTGACACTTTTATCTAATAACCAATCTAATAACCAATTTAATCAGCTATTAGATACAAGCACCAAAAAGCCCTGATGAAGCACGCAACTTATTCAGATGCTAGGCAAGCCAGGTCAAACTGATGTGATTCCTCTTTTGGTAAACTGCTGGGTTTTTTGCCACATCTGTTTGCACTCTATATTTTCTCAGAAGGTCCAACTACATTTTAATTCTGACATAGATATCTTTTGGGGACTTATGACCAGTTGTTATGGAGCAAACAGATAAAAAAGATCCACACACATTGTATCTTAAACCTGAACTTTAGCCTAATGTTATATAGGTCTGACTTACCCAGGTATCCTAGCCTTTTGGATAATTCTCCCCAACTACAGAGACCCTTTCTTATTCTTTGCCTTGGCATTACTCTTTTTAGCCATTTCCAAATCTTATGTTTAATATATTCTGCCTAAATTTTCAAGCTGGGACAGACTTTCCACCATCCTCCTCAGCTAGACTTTTACTTCCCCATCAGCTAGGGTAAACTACAAAGGAATTAATATGTGTATAGTTCCTTTGAATACTGATTCCTAGGTTGGGCTACAGGGTCATCTAGGACCTAGTTAACACTTAAAGTGCCACTTAAAAGGTCATACTCCAAAGAATATTTACAATACTCGTAAAAATAACAGACTATCAAACACTGTCACACAGTATATTACTGAACTGCATATATAATATTTGTACACATAAGTAACATGTGTGGCAGAAGGCCATCTCTGTTTCTCCCCAAAAACTTGTCTCTGTGACAATTTGGTTAGGATGGGCCCTGCAGAGGGTACACAATGTACCCTCTCTCTTTAGGTAACCTGAGGTGGATACATTCCTGAGGGAGGGGGGAAACCTGTTCCCTCTGCCTATGTAACTGGCATCACATACCTGGGTGAGGGGCTTGGGCTCCCTGGTGGGCTAGAGACTGACAGTCTGCCCAGCAACCAGTGATGCATTTCAAATTGGTTGGCTGACAGCCAGCAGGTTCTGGCCTCCACTGGACCAAGTAAATGAGATCACAAGGGCTCATAAGTTAAGGACTGCCCAGGAGATGCAGCAGCCATGAGGAAGACTCAGAGAGAGAGAAGAGCTAGACCATCTGAAACTTGCTCTCTCTCAAAACTCATGATCAAGGAACTGCCTGCCTGCAGAGGGAATCTCCACCTGCCTCTGGATGATATTTGTGAGTAAGCTACCTGAGATCTAACTAGATATATAGCTTGCAGTAACTCAAGATGGGTGATCAAAGGGTACTCCAGCCACCCTGTTTGCTCTATGGGATTTCTCTGATACTACTCAACTCTGTACCCTATTCCAACCCTACCCCTCGTAACCAATAAAGTTCTCCTTTGTACGTAGCATGGGAGACTTATTGGGAGTGGGTCTAGATTATGCCTTGGGGTCCCCTTGGTTCAGCTGACTAAGAGAGACCACTACTTGTGCTTCTGACTGAGGGAAGCACCCCAAGTTCTTGAAGTGAGTCAAGTACCCTTGAGGACTACTAGGCCTGTGTTTCCCAGGGCGCACAGAGCCATAATCAAGCCCATCCCTGGATGCTGGCAGCTCTACCCCCAGGCTAGTGGGTGTGCTCCAAGAAGGGGGTCAGCCAGATGTGAGGTGCCCCCAGGGAGGCACTTGAAGCCTGGAAGATGATCAGGTGCATTGAGGTGGGTGGCTCAATGCCGGGGCATCCCCTACTGGCCTGCCACAACATGCATGCATCTAATAAATGCATATACCCAAATACCATACAGCAAAACTATACTCAAGTATTCTCCAAAGCCATCAACAGGACAAAACCTGTCTAGATTAAGTATCAACTTTCAAAACTCCTTCTTTGCACCTAACTTGTTTCATTTGTTCTCTTTCTGAATATCAATCAACAGCCTCTTATCAGCTTATCCCACATTCCTCATCGGCTAACATTTTTTTAATCCTGCAAGGATTGTTATTAGAGCTTGATATGCATCTGTGATTGCTATCCTTGCAACTAAAAATGCAATCAGAGGACAAATTTATGTCCTGTAATTCAATGAATAGATGTGCTTCTGCAGTAATTACTTGTGTCAACTATGTGTTGCTGTAATTGAAACGCTACAGCGTACAATAATTTATTGAAATCTATAATTTATTACAGCACTTGCAAGCTTGTTTTGCAGACTCCTTGCTTTCTCTTCACAAAATATTTTCTATCTTGGTCACATTATTAAAGTACATTTTATTGGGCCAGACAATGACAGTTCTAGTAAGTATCTGGAACAGGAAAGCATCCTATAAATTGAAAAGAAAGGCTGAGAATATAGCATTAGAGCACTGCAAAGAGGCTAAAAAGAACTGAATTTAGCATTTTATCTCACTTGCATCTAACAAATTAAGCAAATGAAACAAAACCCTGTTCTAGGTTATACCTACTTTAAATAGCAGTTTACCTATAAAGAACAACCTGATGTTTACATATGAATCAGGTTCTACCATTCAGCATGTACTCCTGAAAGTACTTTAAAGAGAAACATTAGCAATTAAAAAGAAATTATAGGAATGTGTCCACATAATACTCAGTTATAGTTTGTTTTATCTAGAAAGCAGTTGAGACATTGTCTCTAAGCCTCTAATTAAAAAGCACGAGGCTGAATCAATGCAGTCTTTGCAGGTTAGTCTAAGCTGTGTAGATTGAATCAAAAAGTAAGTGACAAGACATTTTGTTTCTGGAAATGCAGCCACATGCCTGTAGTGGCTCAGGCCAGAAGCTGGGGTGCACTAGGGCACACCTTCCAAACACTACCAAAGGGAAGGAAGGGAAGGTGGGAGAGAAGGAGTTTAAACCTCTCTCTCTACCTCATTATGCTGGCTTGTCTCAGGGCCTGGCCACAACAAATCCTGTAAGGCACAGGCCTGGGAACAGGGTGGGCCACCCTGGGCATAGCCTGACCAACTTTGAGCATGTTAATTTAGCTAGCCATGCAGTTAAAAAAACAGCTATACAGTTTTAACCAGAATGACAATTGCACATTTGTGGGTTATATAAATTAACATGCTAAAAGTTGGTAGGGCCATGGCCCGGGTGTCCCACCCCGTTCCATGGCCTATGCTGTAAGGGGCTGCTTCCTTCCCTCTCACCCTCCCCATCAGATCCCAGCTGGATCCAGAGCCAGGTTTTTCCTCCCTCCCCACTTCTTAACCAGCCAGAGCAGTGACAGTGCTCCAGCTAAGGAGAAGAGGGGTGGGGCCAACCCTTCTTCACTGGAACAGACTGCACAGCGCTGGGTTGCAAAGCATCCTGGGATGCTGGGGGGCTGTGAGTTAATCTGAACTGGGAAGGGGTCTGGGACAGAAGATTTAGGTTTGACCTAAATCAGTTCAGCCTGATACTACATCTGACCAGTTTTATCGTAAACCAGTTTGGGCCATTCTGAAAGCAGTCTACATGCACTAAACTTTTGTTGTGTTACAGATTTGAACTGGTTTCTGATCACTTAAGCCAGTTTATGTATAACTTCTGTCCCTAGCCCTGGTAATTAAAATCTTTCACTCCTTCTTTTCTATAAGTAAATCAGAACAATAGAAAATGTACAATGTAAATATTAAAAAGAGATGGGAAGAGGACAGTCATAAGAGGACACAATCCCTTCTCACATACAAAGAGACACTTACAGGAGCTTAGTGAGATCATTTAGCTTTAGAGAATAGAGCCAACACTTTGAACTGCACCTTGGAAACCAGTGCAGCTTGTGAAGAGCAAGTGGAACGTGAGAGTTTCACAGCCAAGTAGAATGTACCGCAGACATTCAACAGGAAGGAGATAAAAGCACGGATAACTATGCTGACATGTATTATCAAGGAAAGGCTTAAACTCTCTACCTATCCATAGCTTAATTAAAAAATAAAACTGTCTATGCAACATAAGTGTTACTTCATGATAAAAACAAATAAAGTATACAAACATACACTGGATGCCAATTTGTTTACAAGGTATGGCTTTGATCCTCTAAAAGATATAGCCAGTACAACCCTCACCAGTTTCTCCTGTTAGCTAGATTCACCTGCTACTTTTCCTTCCTCTAAATCAGCTAAATCTCACCTCTCTCTCTAGCTTAGACAGACTATCAGATCAGAATATAGCTCTACAATCTGGAACTGCTGAAAAAAGATGGCATTGTTACTGCTTACATTTGCTTTGTTTGAAGCAGTGGTATGTAGAGCTGGCAAGGAAACTGAATGTCACTCCACCAAAAATGTCAAGGTTTTGAAAAACTATTCACCTTGACGCATGAAAAAATGCCAAGATAATTTGTTCATGGGACTGACACTTTGCACTATCTTGCTTCAGAAACCCAAGAAACTTCCTGAAAAAGGAATGTATTTATGTTTCAAAAATAAAATTTACTTCCCAGTCTCCTCAGAACCCTGGAAACCTGCGTACCATTGTAAGCTATCAGGAATCACACTGAGTAGACACAGTCTTCATCAGGGGTAGCAATTGCCTCTTCCATGGCCTTTTAAACCAAGCCCACTGGGAATTTCTGTCCCAAATAATTCTCTCCATAAATTATTTTAGAGGACTACTGAAATCTTGATTTTGTGGATTTCACAGAAACCACAAAATCCAGAATTGCCCACATAATCAACCAAAAAAACCCTTAATAAAAATAAAATGCTAACTCCCCAGTGGGAGCCAGCAGTCCCCACTGTTGCTGTGGCCCAGCTTTGCAGCCTGCCTGGGAAGGGAAGGCATCAGTTGGCAGGGTGGCATGAAGAGCAGCAGAAAAGATGGCCACCACACCCTTGTCCCTCCTCCCTCCTGGGGTCTCCACCACTCAGTACTGAGGGGTGAGACTGAATGATGGGAAGCCTGCAGTCAAGACTATAGTGGCATTGAGGGGTGGAGATGGTAGAGCACATCCACAAAGTGTCCATGGAATTTGCTCTTAACACTATGATGATTCCATGAAAACTGGTAAGTCTAACTGTGATTTAAGTAGGCCCTAATTATTTTCCATGCAACCCACCAGGGAAGGCCTCAGGTTGAACTAAGTCCACTCATCCACACTGTATTCCATTAAATAATCACCTGTTCTGCCAACTCACCTTCAGGATTTCTTCAGGTTTTTTTTCCAATTTAGACTTGCACTTCTTAGTCTGCAACAGTGGAGTCAATAAACCAATGAGAAAATAAACTTATTATATTATGCACCAAGGCCATTCCACTGCATGTTTTTAAAAGCAAAATATTCACTTTTGAAAAATGTGAGGCACAATTTACCTCATTCTGAGGTTATTTTGCTTCACTATTTAGTGACATTATTTCTCTCAGCAAAATGTCATTTGGAGCACTATAAGTTAGTGGAAAACAAAAGCATCCCAGCTATTTTTTCTCATCAACCATCAAAACATTGTTTCTCTTAGCAAGGGTTAAATAAAGCAGGAGATATAGACATAAGTCTCCCTGGTAAGAAGCTAGGGAATTCCTATTGCTTCCCTTGCATCCTTAAAAAGGGGAGAAAGACCCCTGCCACCTTCTCTCCAATTAAAGAGACGGTAATTTAGAAGGCTTCATAGTATGCATAGTGCCCTGCATTCCTTCAATCTCTCTTGAGAGATGTCATTTCTACTGGGCAAGGATAGCAAGGATATAACATAGCTAGAGATGAGTCATTGGCTTTTATTGGAACTGAGCTTTGAGACGACTGATGTGTGGGGATACCTTTAAGAATCTTATGCATAAGTTGTTACATTGGTTCAGGGATGACAGGAGGAAACTGGAGACAGATAAGTAGGCTAAAAAGGCTTTTGGAATAAACAATCTTTATCATTCTATAAGTTTAACTCCTTGGTCTTTTGAGAATAACACATGGTACCAGAAGTGGGGTGCAAAGAAAGACAGAAAATTGAAGCATCTCAGAATTCCAGAGGAATTCAATCTGTCCAGCAATGCCACAGAAAACTGCAAGAAATTTAAGCAGAGCTTCACCATATACATGACAGCCAGTGGAGCTACAGAGAAGGAAGATCCACTCAAGGTAGTTATTTTTTTAAATATCAGAGGCCCAGAAACTCTGTCTCTATATAATAGCATACAATTGTAACAAGCAGAGCAGAAAAGCTATGGCACAGTAACACAAAAGTTTGAGGAATATTGTATACCCAAACAAAATGAAGCCTTTGAATGTTATAATTTCCACATGAGACAGCAGAAAGAATGTGAGACAATAGAGGAGTGTGTCAAAGACTTGAGACTGCCGAGTCAGACGTACAACTTTGGAGCCCTAAAAGAGTCCATGATCAGAGACCAAATAGTATTAGGTATAAGAGATACAATCCTCAGGAAAAGACTAAACTAGGCAGGATTACAAAACTTCTAAAACCTAAGGCAACACACAAACAATATAGAAAGGAGGACCTCACTATAAAGCAGGCAAGTGGAGGCCAAAGAGAATTGCTTGAAGAAACAATGGTCATCTGCAGATTTGTGGGGGTTACCACAAATCCATGCAATGCTCTGCATTTGGTAAGCACTGCAACAAATGCAAAAGATTCAATCACTTTGCAAGAGTTTGCAGAAAGGAGCAGGATGCACCACACAAGAAAAAGCAAGTACATGCTCTAAGCAACAAGGAAAAGGAAGAATTCCTCATGGGCATAATCCAAAAAGTTAATTCTTCTGAGGATTGGATAATCACCCTGGATACCAAAGGACTAAAGGTAACTTTAAAATTAGATACAGGGGCACAGCTCAATGTAATACCAGAATACAGTATTCAAAAAATGAAAACTAAACCTATGTACTATGAGAATAAGAGAGTGAAACTTAGAGCATATAATGGGAACACAATTGCAACCAAGGGTGTTTGTGCACTGCATGTTAGACGCAAGGTTATAGTAAAAGTTCAGGTTACAACAATCCCAGGGAAGCTAGTGCTAATTATTGGGTTGTGAATATGTAAAACTCTAGGTTTGGTTAAGAGTGTGGATGCCATTGAGGAACTAGAAAGCAAGAACATAGAAGAGTTTTATGATGTGTTAGGGGAATAGGGAAACTGTCAACTGAGTTCAAGATAGAATTAAGAGACCAAATACTCCAACCGTACATGCTCCAAGAAATGTTCCCCTTGAACTAAATGAGAAATAGAAAAAGGAATTACATAAAATAGTTAACATGGACATAATAGAAAAAGTAGAACAACCAACTGCTTGGGTTAATTCACAGCTCATAATAGAAAAAAAAAACGATGTATCCTTGAATTGTGTCTGGATCCAAAGCAAATGAACAGATGCATCAAAAGGGAGCATTTTTTCATTTCCACCAGAGAAGAGGTTTTTGGTAATGAGGCAGAAGATAAATATTTCTCCACTTTGGATGCCTCTTCTTGGTTTTGGTAAGTTCCCTAGAAAAGAACTAGATGATGGACCTTCGATACGCCCTTCAGAACATATTGCTTCCAAAGGCTTCCTTTTGGACTGTGTTCTACATCTGAAGTATTTCACAAAAAGGTGCGACAAATTTTTGAAGGTCTTGACGGATCTATGGTTTATATTGATGATGTATTGGTTTGGGGAAATACCATGGAAGAACATGACTTCAGGCTAAGAAACGCGCTAGGAAAGAGCTTGCAGAGCAGGTTTGAAACTGAACAAAAAAAATACAAATTCAGGGTCAAAGAAACAACATATCTGGAAAAAATCTCTCTGAGAAAGGAGTGCAATTTGATCCTGCAAGGATTAAAGCCATTACCAACATGCCACCACCTACAGATAAGGGAAGAGTGCAAAGATAACTGGGAGTGATCCATTTTGTGAGGAAATATCTATCTAATTAGCAGAGCAGACCACGCACCTTAGATCAAGAGAATGCTCAGTGGATATGGGAACATGAACATGAAGCTGAATGCAAAAACTTGAAGGAAAAATAATGAAAACTTCAGTACTAAAATACTATGACCCTCGAAAGACCCATTAAATTGTGAACAGATTCTTCTAAAGAAGGCATTGGACCAGCTTTGCTTCAAAAACATGAGGATAGCTGGAAATCAGTAGCATATGCATCTAGGACCCTCTCTAAGTCAGAGTGTCTATATACACAAATTGAGAAAGAAAGTTTAGCTCTGGGATATGGCTGTAAGAAATTTTATATATTCATCTATGGGAAGCTTGTGATAGCTGAAACTAATCACAAAAGTTTGGTAACTAGCAAAGAAAGGGTTATCAAACATGCCACCCAGATTACAGAGACTTATCTTTCAACTACAAATGTATGATCTAGACACACAGTACACACCAGGAAAACTTCTATGTACTGTAGATACATTGTCCAGACGATATGTCACAATGGAAAATGACAGAATTCCAGACTCAGACATAGTACATGTTAATCTAATTAAAAGAGTGATTCCTGTCACAGATAAACTGTAGGCACTAATTGCAGATGGTTCTGCTCAGGACACCACACTGTAAAAAGTGATAACAGCTATTTGTGCTGGTTGGCCTGGAAAACGTATACCTAGCCCCTACTCTCAGTTCAAGGAAGAGCTGTCAGTACTGGATGGCATTTTGTTCAAAGGCTCATGACTTGTTGTTCCAGCAGTGCTAAAGAAAGACATGTTAAACAGAATACATGAGGGACATTTAGCCGTTGAAAAATGCAAAAGGAGAGCAAGAGGTGCTCTATATTGGCCCAACATAAATATTGATATAGAAGATGCTGTAAAGGCTTATACAGTGTGCCTAAAGTACAGGTCAATGCAAAGGAAAGAGCCTATGATGGTCATGGAGGAGCCTGTAGCTCTGTGGTATCAAGTGGGCATTGACTTATGCATGCTTGCAGGAAAATGTTATGTTTTAGTTCTAGATTATTATTCTCACTATCCTGAAATTGCATTGCTTGAAAGCACAACAGCAAACCATGTCATAACTCATGTCAAATTGATTTTTGCTAGTCATGGGATTCCACAAATTGTGAAAACAGACAATGGACCTCATTTCAACTGTCTTAATTATAAAGGGTTTGCAAACAAATATTGATTCCATCACAACACTTCAAATCCGAAATACCCACAATCCAATCGTCTGTATAAAATGGAATACAAATAGTGAAGAAGTTGTTGAAAAAAGCTACAGATTCACATACTGATGTTTACCTGTCACTCTTAAATTATGGGGCAACACCCATGAAACATGGATTGCCCCCAGCAGAAATGTTGTTTAACAGGAAGCTCAAAACCAGGCTGCCAAATCTTGTGGATAATGCTCATCAGAATGAAAAGCAGGAAGTGAAAACATTTTTTTTAAAATTGACAAACTCAAACAAAAATGATACTATGACAGGGGCTCCAGGGAGTTACTACAACTGTACAAAGATATGGTGCTTATTTCAGATGGATGAACATGGAAACAAAAAGCACTAGTTTCCCATCAAGTATCTCCCAGATCCTATAAAGCAGTCACACTTGAAGGACAGGTGTTAAGAAAGAACAGATGACACTTGCAGCTCATAAAGGGGAGAAAAGAAGCAGCATCACCAGGGTCACCAAAGGACACAGAGATAACATCAAAACAACAAGAAACAACAGAGGAGATTGAAAATGACACAGAAGTAGAGACATCTGAACAAGGAAACAAAACAAGAACTAAATAAGGATTGAGCACGCAGAGGAAGTGAGAAGATCACTTAGAGCTAAAAAGCCAACACAAAGACTAATAGAGACCTGTTAAAATGTGCTTTAACAATGGATTGAACTAAACTTCCAATGCTAGTGTTACATGGGGACATGCTACAACCAAAAGGGGAAGATTTAAGAGTTCCTTGTCTGCCTATGTCCTTAGACCTACACCCCTACATTTAAAAGTGTTATGTATGGCAGGAGGGAACAGCAGATCAGTACTAAGAAGGCTTTCTGAATAAACAATCCTTATCATTTTACAAGTTTAAGTCCTTGGTCTTTTGAGAATAACACACGATGCTGCACTTGTAAGAGAAGAATATTGTCTCCCAGGTCATTGTAGGGTCTAAATATGGCTATACTTGAGATTACAGAAACTGAATACTTTTCTGACCCTTACTGCCCATATCTTGCCCACTTGTAGGTTGTAGTGGTGCTCCCAACTCCCGCCTGCTACATCCAGATGTTGAAATCTGATCTTGAGCTAGAGATGACAATTATTTCCAGCACTGGACAATGTTATCATGAAACGCATTTCTTCTGGGGCTCCAACCTCCCCTACACTCCGGCCTCAAGCCACCCAGATGTTATGTTACCGTTCGTTGATGACAGTCTTAGCAGGTGATTTTTTTTCTTTCTATTTTAGGCTTATGCACATCTCAACAGCTGTCTAAATGGAACCAAGTCACTGAGTACTACTGGACTTCTTCTTCCATCTCAGGTGAGTCTTGTGTTTAATTTTTCTTGAGAGTTTATCTTACTTTTAATATTTATTATACTATAAGGTTATGTAAAGAAAAGAAATCAAGCCCATCTGGATGGATGTCCCTGATCTGTCCTTGGGCCCAGGGTATTTAACTCAGTCTTGAAGATTCTTCTTCCCTTTAAACTAGCCAGATTGGCTTCTCTTTCTCTGTTTTTTTTCCTCTGCCTACCTCAATGTCTTGTCTCCTTGCAGAGACAGAGGCTTGGAAAACAACAACAAAAGGAAAAGGACCATGTAAGTAACTATAAAAAGAACTAACACCTTGTTATAGAGTTTAGCCATGCTCTTTCAGCTGGCCCTAATTTTTCTTTTGACAGCCTCCCCGCTGCCTGTGCCACCCCACCCAGCGGTGCCTCTTCCGCTGGCATCCCCTGGCTTAATCAAGCTCCTCTGAGCTACTCAGCCAGCCAGTTGCTGGCTCACTACTGTTGTGGCCGTCCCACCCGTCTCCTCAGTTCCCAGGACACTGAACTACCCCACAACTCCTCATCTGGAGCTTTGCTCCCCTTTCTCCCTCTGGGGGCTGCTCTAGTCTCATGGAGCAGCTGCTCCAGAACTGCAATTCCTGGGGAACTGTTCTCACCTTTGCCGGCTCGTGCCAGCTCTCAATAAGTATCTTCGGCTTTTCCTCTTCTTCACAGTCATGCTCTCCATTGTTTCAGCAGTGGCAGGTTAACTGAAAAGCCTGTTATAGTGCAGCTGAGATTAAACAGCATTGGCCAAGTTTTCTGTGGAAATCCTTGTGACTTAAGGCTATCCCTGGAAATATTATGCACTCAGTAACATAGACCCAGTGAATCATCCCTGCAAAATTCTTGAGGGTTCCTTTATAACTGCCACCTCAGAAAAATATTTACAATTTAGAAGAAAAACAATAATGTACACAGTACTAGGAAGTTAAAGAGCTAGAGACTCAAATCTCCTACGGGCAGTGAAGGAGTGCCTATTGGTCAGCTCTCCTGCTTCCTGGGTGAATGCCCTAACCACTCAACTATTGATGCTAAAACATGAGAGGGTCCCCTACCATTTTTTCCAGGACTCGTGCTCAAGTTCATGTGCATAGCCCTGTTTTGCATATTCAGTCTACATATACATGATCCAGGATATAAGGCCTGGGCTAAACCAGTATTTAGATGCAGAAATGGAAAAGTTTTCCACCCAATGTCTGTATTTAGAAAGTAAAAAAGCAAATCATATTTAGTTTTGTACTTATCTAAATACGTTAAAATACCTATTTTGCAATTAAAAAATCAAGGTATTATTCAGCGTGTGTAGAGAAAATGGGGTCCCTAAATTGAAGCAGTGGGTTTTTAAAAATACTACTTCAATTTAGGGCCCTTTAAATTCCCGTGTCATCCACACACCTGAACTTACCAGCCTCTCCGGCAGCAGGTAGGCAAGAGCAAGCTGCTGGCCGGTGGACCAGTCCCTGGGCTACAGGGGAAGGGGGGCTGGTGCTTCCATCCATGGGAAATGATTGTTTTCCAGGGATTCTCCACCAATAGTAATGTTTGCGGGGATGGGGGCAGCTTGTGTTGGGGCAGGCTGATGGAGCACCTTGGTCTTCAGAATGTTAAGGGAAAGTCCCAGGATGTAATAGGCACCTGAGAAAAGGTCAAGGGTGAACTCCAGATCAGTCTCAGCGTGCGCAAGGATAACAGTCTGAAGGTTGGTGATGCCAGTCTTGGTAAATTGTTTTGCTGCAAAGACGGTGTAAGTTGAAAAGCTGACCATCCATTCCATTGCAAAGGACTGCAGCGGTCATCCTGTTATGTAATAGCCTGAGAACACTGATGAACTTCAGTGGGTAACCAAACCTAGCCAACACCTTCCACAAGGCTTCTCGACTGATGGAGTCAAAGGCCTTGGGTAGGTCAATGAATGCCATAAGCAGGTCCTTTTGCAATTCAAGATCAAGAAGCTTTTTAAATGTACTTATTTTTGTAATTTTCAGAAAGAAATAACAATAAATATCAAGAGCTACGGGGAATAGAGGGTTTAGCAAGATGATAAGCTGGGACATGGACACTTTTAAATCTGCAGTTAAATTTGACCCTTGTTGGGAACAATCATATGTTATTTATATCTGACAGTCTGTGCAAAATTAAATTGCACTCTCAAAGTATTTCCTAATAAACCTTTCATTAGTCAGAATTACCCACTGTCTCATCAGAAGCTTGTACTCTTGGATAGGTACAGAAATTAAAGTAATCATTACACGGCTAAAGATGGCCACAGCAAGTTGCAATTAAGGCTTGCTCTGTCACTACCTCCTCTGTGCATAAAAAGAGGCCTTGTATCTTCAAGCTGCCAACCCTCTCTAGGGTCTATTTCCAAATGGAACCATTATAAATATGCACATGTATCAATATATCAGACAGAATATTGAATTTGAGAATAAATGTGTGCAGACAATCACGTTACCTTTGGGAAGAAACTACGGTAGTATATGAACGATATTAACGAAGTACTGGTGACTCTAGAGATCAAAGTATCTTTGCTTTCCTGGCTACAGGAGATGAAATGGGTATTTTAAAAAACACCAGATGTTATTGAAAGCACCTCATGAAATCAAAACATATTTTACTTTAATATCTGTAAAAGTCTTGGAGAGTTGACTTGAACTCTCACAGATCTGAGGATTTCAAATGTGTATGTCTGCATGATCTTATAGCAATACAGATTAGCTAAATAACCCCAACTTTGACCCTGAATGAAGTTGGGGCTGTTTTGCTATGCTTTTATCACTACAGAATCAAGCAGACATAACACTGAAAGAGCTGATATTTGATAATCACAAAATCGCTAAATATCTCTACACCCTAAAGCCACCAGTGCAGAGGTCAAGGGCTCCATTGTGCTAAGCATTCTACAAGCAAACAGCAGAGACAGAACTTGTACCAAAGATCTTGTAATTCAGGACTGGGACTATATGCAGTGGGTAACTAAATAGGCAACAGCAGAGACAGGTGTTTGCCTCAGTTATTACTTTCTATGGTCATACCCAACTACCCCATTCTGGAAAACCAAAACCTTTTTTGATATTGTATCATTTTTGTCCTGATTCTATGACAAAAATAATATCGGTGTATAGTATTTGTTATATATTGGGTATTTATAAGAATATATGAAAAAATCTAGTCTGTTTTTAATTTGCTGGTTCTGATTATCAAATGTCTGTGCTTTCAAAATGTCAAATGATCATCAACAGTGGGAATACAGAAGAACTTTAATGAAAAACAGTAAGCCATTTCAGTTTTCCTGAAAACATTTCTACTTTCCTTGATGAAAAGGTTTCTCCATTGCTAAATTCCTTCCCACTGGACAGAATGTGAAGAAAGGTTAGTCCAAAACAGATGGTTGGCTGGCAGCAGTAAGCAACAACTGAGAATTAATCCATGAACAAAATGCTACGTCAAGATGGACTATTACTGTTTGCCTGTTGGAAGATTCTAATTTGAAAAAATATAATGGAAGGATTTGTTATATGTTCTACAGTATTTCAGTATTTTGTTTTATTTCAAACAAAAAAACCCTGGTTGAAATAGGAAGAGTAAATATACTCCAGAGTCAATCACAAAGATAAGAATATAAATCAATTCAATAGCAAGTTATGATCATTTCTACCAAGATAAATATCCAGTAGTTTACTCCTCCAGGCTCAGGCTCATCTCTTGAAATTCCTGGCTTTAGCCAGCTTCTCATAAAATTCTCCTTTTCCTTCCCTTCTCACTAAGAATATTCTTTCCCTTAAGGGTTGTTGGAAGTTGGTCCAATAAAAGATATCACATTTACCCAAAGAACCTTGCCTGCCTTCTTTACCTTAACAAATTATATCCTACCACAAGGACTCCTCTTTTACTCTTAATGAAACTAGTTTTCTCTTTTGCTATGTGACAAATGTAAATATTCAGAAAGAGTCACTTTTTTATACCAGTCGAGGAAATTGACTAGTGTAAAAAAAAGCAATTTTTGTGCCTAAGTTGACCTCCCTCTCTACTTCCCCGAAAAGCTTCTGCCTACAAATCTAATCTAGTCTCCTCTTGTCAGTCTTTCCACCAGAATACCAAAAACTACTCTTCCTGCTCAATTATAGCAGTCAAGTGCTCAGAATTTACAAAAATCAATCTAATGAGACTTATGTTCCAAATCTAACCATACGGATACTTTTGAAAACCTATCTAACTTTAGGTTTTGGATTCTTCTTCACAAGATTTTATTTAGCATGATTAGAATTGCTACCAGGATCACCTGGCAATTCAGTTATATTTGGGGCGAACTGAAGACTGTATATTGAGTACTTTAATCAGCCGTTTACCTTTGTGGAAGTTACACTCTCTAAACCCAGGAAAGATTTTGATCTAATGATAGTTTTGTACTTACACCATGGTAGATTAACAGTTACCTGCAGGTGAATAAAGAATTCGATTTTGTACCACTTCAGTTTTGTATAAACTGTCACAGAGGAGTAAGAGTGCTACTCTACAGGGAGATTCTTTTCTTTGTTTGTCATTGTCTTAATTTAAAATAAGTTTGACTGAAAGTATCCGCATAGAAAATAATTGTGTGTATGGAAAGATATAGCAACTGTCCTATGAATTACAAAGAAACATTTGGTTCCATGTTTTGTTTTGGCTTTTTTTGTGCATAATTTTCTCTAATTGGCATTTTATTTTTGAGGAAAAAGTTTCATCTAGACTATAATACAAATAAAACAATAATATATTACAAATATAAAACAAGGTAACATGATAGTCTTGTTACACTCATTATGTGATCTTGTTAAAGTGTGACTATTATTTCTAAGTAGATCCCAGAAAATTGTGACTTTATGCTTTTGTTACCTTCAATAATGAATTTACAACTGAGCATACTTCTTAGTGACACAGCAGCATGAATACACCCAACCAACTCTGACAACTCAAAAGATATTACAATTTAACTCACCTGTGATTATTCTAATCCCCTTATGGAGGAAGAGAAATGAGCCAAGGCTGCGTGGCATTAAAAAAAAATCTATATAAACCTGGCAGCTTTAAGGTCCTTCTAAAATTACAAAACAGCCTCTGAGAATAAGTTCCATAAATCTGCAATTGAAGAAAGGAAGAATTAACACTATCAGTGAATTTTAAAAGAAAAAGGACAAATGTTCTCAGCTCTGCTGTAAGTTTCTCTAGGTTGTTGTTTCCGAAGCTATTTTAAGCATGAAAACCTATTCAGAATATATCTGGATATCCACAAATACTGACAATTGTTTAAAGGGGAAAATAAGTCAAAACATTTTTCTCCTGTTGTTACTGAAAATACTCTGTTCAGGGGGTGGTTTCTAGTGTGTGTTACACATTCGATATTTTATAGAGATTTCTCTCTTTCTCTCTCTCTCTCTCTGTGTATATATATGGGGGTGGGTCATTTGGCTTCTAGACAAAGCTGTAGTGTTAGCTTGCACCATTTATATTACTTATGTAGTAAAATTACATGTTTTCTCTTCTGCCCAAACACATGAAGCTGAATTAGAATGATTAATGTAGTCACTGACACTTATTACTAGTCATTTATCATATGTAACCTTTAGAAGTAGAGTCCAACAGAGTGCTCTGACCAAAACTTTATGGAGTATTTATCTCTGGCCCTTTGAAATGGGTAAATTAAAACAAAACAAAACAAAAACAACCAAAAAAAACCCCCAAAACTGTTTGGTGATATTTTGGAACACATTAATATCAGAGAGGAGTCCAAACTAAAGCTACTTTTTCTACTGGTACCTCTTTTCTCTAATATGGGCCCAACCACAACCCCGGATCTGAATATCTTCCAGCTTTCCACTGAGAACCTAACTTTGCAGCTTAGATCTCTCTAATAAGTAGCCTGTCTCTCACTCACTGACTCCTCAATTTACATCTTCACTGACTGCCTTTCTTGCATACATACCAGACCAGCCTCTGGCTTCTTTACTATTCATTCCATCCAGGAAGAGCACACATCAACTGAATAAACTTCCACAGCCTGATGAAGGGTTTTTAAACCTGAAAGCTTGCTTCCACTTTTTTTCCAACTATTTAAGTTGGTCTAATAAAAGATAACAGATTCACCCAAAGAACCTTGTCTGTCTAATAATTATGAAATAGAAAGAGATATGCATTGCATACCCTTGAGTGTTTTCAGATAACCTCAGGTTCAAAAGTATCCTAGGATTCTAAGCTGATTACTTTGGCTTTTTGACTTTCCCTTTAATTTCAGTCAAATAGAGCTATGTGAGTGGAAAAGAGCATTCAGCGATTCTGAAATAAAACTGCTTGGATCAAATTTTTATCCTTTTCTATTCAGCGCTCATAAGCATTTGTTTGCCCAATATTTTGTAAGTGTAAACATTACAGAAAGTAAATTTTGAGTCCAAAACAGAAATTCATTAATCACAAAACAGCAGCCATGAAATGATTACACCGCATGGGGTAGAAGTAGCTTCTCACATCAGTTGCTTTATTCAGTTTTGGAAAAGGAATGATATCATGTGACTCAGGCCCCAGTCATATAAGTCAATTTTCTATTACCTATTTTCTTACATACCACGTGCCTCTATATAAAACATGACACTTACTTTTGGAAGGCAGAATGTAGAAAAAAAGGTTTTCCCAGAGTTGTGGCTAACTGTGTGACACAGAGCCTCCAGGAAATGTGAGTCTGGGTGAGGCAGCAGTAAGTTACTTGTGCAGGACAGCAAGAAGGTTAGGCCCTAGACCCTTGTGAGGGCAGTATCAAGACTGTTACTTGTTTACCATAATAGATTTTTATATAAGTTCCTGTAAATAATAAAAAGTTGTTTCTGCATGACAAGCCTCATCAAGATACTACAGACTGTATGCGGAAGCTCACTTGGTCTGAGCTAGTTCAAAGTTCTCAGACTGCGTTAACCATGGACTCTTCTGTGGCCTTGAAAGCAGAAGGGATAAAGTGCCAGCTATCTTGCTAGATATAAGTTATTGAGTATGCTTGCATCTATGCCCGCATGCTTCTGTTTCAGTGAAGAAAAATAATCCTTCCCAATTAAGATACACACCCCAATTTTGGAGGAATTTACAGTCTGAAATTGGCTCCCTATAAAATATAAATTGAACAATCTGTAGTATTGAACACAATTATTAAACCTCTTGTCCGTTTATGGACCACTTATATGGTCCACAAATAGGTTGCATTCACTGAATGCGTTCATGCAAGTTGTTTGCCTTGCTTGTATAATATCCACCATACTTCACAGCCAATGATGCAAGGGTTTAAGTTTATACAAAGGTTAGAAGATAGGAAATTAAATAAGAGCTAAATATTGTTACCATTATTATTTCAGCTTAGTCTCGCTACTTCTCCAAATATATCTGGAGTTGTTGCAATGCTAGGTGTGTCATGGTTCCCTAGATAGTACTCAGTCTCAGTTACTTTAACTACTTCTGATATAGAAAAGCTTATATAGTCTTAGGGGGGCACATTGCTGATTGCATATGGTATTGCATTGGCTTGCATAATCACTGAGCTACAAGTACATAATTCACTATTCTAAGTAGCATTAAACGTGCTAGATCAAAGGGGTCAAAATCCTAGTACCAGGGCCATTCTGTAGGCCAGACCAGACCCACAAACCCATATTCCAGCATGTGTCCTGGATTGGCTAGAGTGGTCTCTGGCTACTCCACAGCTGTACTGTGTGGCCCCAGAGGAGCCACTGCTCTGTGCAGTGTGGCCCCAGCGGGGCATGAGGCTGCTCTGGGGAGGTGGCTGCTTAGCCGCTCCAGGACATGGGCTGGAGCAGGCTCTGTATGTGGGGCCATGTAGAGTGCCCTGCACATTGCCCATGGGTCATTCTGAGTAGCACCAGGGGCCAGATGATACAGTTCCGCTGGCCAGATTTGGCCCATAGGCCATATCTTTGACACCCCTGTGCTAGATTAAAGCCAATAAAATACAAAATAATGGCTGCCTATACACGTGCTGGTTAGTGTTCCAATTAGAAAGTGTTAGAGAAGACTCAATTAATCAAGTCTGCTCCACGTTCAAATTAGAATGCTCCAACATGGCCTCATTGTTACATGCATAAGCCCCCATGGGTTTAAAAGATGGTCACTGTGGCACTTTATCTAAACCTCAAAATGTGCATGTGTATAGGCAGCCATAATACTAGTCTACCTAGCCATCTGTACCCAGAACAAATGTCTCTGCCTCTGCAATTCGTCAATGCAGCCTGGACTTCTTCACATATTTCAAGAGTTTTAAAATGAATTCTGGTTGACGTCAGTCCTTAAATGAACACTCATGTGACTCAGCTTTCATGGCTATTTATCATTCAGCAGAATTTTCTGAAAAGGAAAGTCTCTTTAAATGGAATTTTCCTGTAACTTTCTTCAATCAAAACTTAAGAGAATTCCAAAGCAGACACAGCGAGGAGCAGTATGTATTCTCAGCAAACTTCCAGCAGAATTAATACAAGCCCTTCATTCTCTGTGCCATCCCAATGAATAAATGATCAGGCTTCATAAGTATGCAAATTTATTACAGCTCATTAGTTTCTTTCGAGAATACTATTAATAATGAAAAGTTTTCATAAAAAATAAATAGAAAATGTGGATTGTTGCTTCCTATGAGGTCTATTTTCTCCTTGACAAGTTACACTTCCACTGACAATAAGAAGGGCTCTGCTATTATTATTCAGCATTTAATACTTTAAATAGAGTAGAAGACAGTAACAGAGTAAATCTTGGAAATGTCATGTGTGTTTACAGTTTTGACAATCTTAACTATGATTAGAACTAGACTGAGGTAGTTAGCCATATTAGCCTGAAGTCAGGCAGAAGGCAGAGCAAAATGAGACCTTAGAGAATCAGAACTACAAATGGATAGATTCAACCACTTTCAGTGAATATTTCTGGCAAAGCTGGATGGCAGTTTCATTCCCCTTGTTTTTATTTTGATGTTCTTTGTCCAGTGAACCCAAAACATCACAGCATTATGCAAATCAGGAGGTACTCAACTCATATTAATGGAATTAAACCAAGGTGAAAACAAGACGAGAAATAAGTCATTCATGGACTGCTGAGGTGACTTCTTTAGTTCTTGATGATTATGTCTTTAGGAGACCAGCTCTTTGGACAAATGTTTAATCAAATGATCAGATTGGTCATAAGTAGGCTTGGCAGGATTTCATTTTTTATCAGTAAATATCAATAAAAGGCTTCCAAAAAGCATTTGGATCTGGTATCCCATGATATCCTCATCAGAAAATTGAAGGATTCAGGGCTTAACTCTGAGACAGTCAGATGGGTGGAAAACTGGCTGCAGGGTAGGACTCAGAGGGTGCATCCAAAAGAGCGCACACGTGCCTCTTGCCCCGCCTCAAACCCCTTTGAGGATGGGGCAACAGGCACATGCGGGAATGAAAAAATATTTCCTGCACTGCAAGTTTGCAGCGCGGAGAAAATTAGACCCCTGGATATCCAAGGGTCTAAAAAAATCAAAGTCTAAAAAAGTGGACCAGGGCACAGTCCTGGACCATGCCCTGAGGCAACTGGAGGCTGGGTCCTCCATGGAGATGCTCTGGCTGCCAGAGCGTTTCTATGGTTGGCCCTTTGCCCTGGTGCTGAAACACACGGCCAGCCGGGACACATGTTTCAGCACCAGGGCTCCAGTGCTGGTGAGTAAGGGGTTGGGGGGGGCTGGAGAAGG
>NW_005841838.1:5926145-5927394 GCF_000455745.1 Alligator sinensis | reverse complement strand
GTCTGGCTGGCTGAGGCCTGGCCCGCACTGTGCAGGGCAGCACGACAGTCCCAACAGCCCCAGCCTGGGCCCTGCTGCCTACACCTGCTGTCTTGTGCTGCCCAGGGAGCTCTGCCAGGAGGCCCTGGACCCCCCCCACCCCTGCTTCCAAGGTAAGCAGAGGCTTTTTTCCCCCATTTTTTTTTCTGTTCTGGGGTTTTATTTTGTTTTTAAGTGATGGCGCCTGGGGTTGTGGGGGTAGCCTTGGGGGCCTGGGGGTGCAAGTTAGGGGGTGAGGCTGGGTGGAGCAGCCATTTGGAGGTCTGGGGGAGTGGGGGGTGGGGCAGCCATTGGGGGGCTGCAGCAGCTGGCGGGGGATGGGGCCAGGTGGGGCAGGTATCCGGGAGCTGGGGTGAGGCATGTGAGCCTTGCAGGGGAGTAGCCCCTGTGGGGGCCATAGCCCTTCTGTGGGGGCTGAATCCCCTGTTGGGGGGCCATACCCCTTGTGTGGGAGCCAAACCACCTGTTGGGGGGGTATAGATCTTGTGTGGGGGTGAACCCCCTGTTGGGGGGGCGAACCCCTTGTGTGGGGGCCAAATCCCCTGTTGAGGGGCCGAACCCCTTGTGTAGGCGCTGAAGCTCCTGTTGGGGGGCTGAACCCCTTGTGTGGGGGCCAAATGCTCTGCTGGGGGGCCTGAACCCCCTGTTGGGGGAATGAATTCCTTGTGTGGGGGCCAAATCCCCTGTTGGGGGGCTGAAACCCCTGTTGGGGGGGATGAACCCCTTCTGTGGGGGCCGAACCCCCTGTTGGGGGGCCAAACCCCTTGTGTAGGGGCTGAACCCCTTTGTGGGGGCCATCGCCTTGTGGGAAGGCAGCAAAATATGTATTCATGAATTCATGAAATATTTATTTAGAGTTCACTTTATTATTATGATAAGAGACATGCTTTAACACTGTAAAATATATCAATAAAACATTGTCCAACTGATCACTGTCTCTTTCTCACTCTCTCTGTCTTTATAGTGGTCTTTTGTTTTACTTGAGGAGGAACATGGATTTAGCGGTATTTTAGAGTGACTTTTGGATTTTTTTTATCAGGGATTTTTCAGTTTTCCAATAGGGAACACCAGAATTCCTGCTAGAGAGACCAGTGGCAGGACCCTGCTTGCGCAGAGCTGGCACCTTGGACCCATCTAGCTGTGGCTGACCTCCTGGCCAAATGGGACCAGGAGGACATGCTTTGACAGTTCAAAGCAGGCCACCACACCC
>NW_005841838.1:5915582-5926113 GCF_000455745.1 Alligator sinensis | reverse complement strand
AGCCAGGCAGCAGCCCCCACTGCCAGACTGCTGCAGTGGGTAGAGGGTGCAGGGAACTCTCAGGGCTGCTTCAGCAGTCCAGCTGGCACAAGGGGTAGTGTCCCCAGGTACCAACTGGCTGGGCCCCAGA
Source organism: Alligator sinensis (assembly GCF_000455745.1). Classification (NCBI taxonomy): domain Eukaryota; kingdom Metazoa; phylum Chordata; order Crocodylia; family Alligatoridae; genus Alligator; species Alligator sinensis. Next base: position 5,925,983 of record NW_005841838.1, on the reverse strand, counting down.
AGCTCCTAAGAGCTAGTAGCCCTGAGCTACTTGCCAGGGTGGCTTTTTATACTGCTGAGGCCAGGACAGGGCAGCTTTTTATACCACTGGGGACAGCACAGGTGCTGGCCCCAGGCTCTAGCTCACCCTGGCTGCAGATCCGGGAGAAGCCAGGCAGGGTGATTTGCCCCAAGTGACATAATTTGCTCTACACCAAAGTGCATGTCTGAGCATGTGTGCTGAAACAAAAAGCCCTTGCTCAAATTTGTACCACTTCTGTTTGAGCTGCTGCAAGCGCACATGCTTGCGTGTGTGGATGCACCCAGAGAGTCCTAATGAATGGATCTATGTCATCCTGGAGAGAAGTGGTCAGCAGTGTCCCACAGGGGTTGGTGCTTGATCCAGTATTTTTCAACATCTTTATCAATGACTTGGATGTGGAGGTGAAGAGCTCACTGGCCAAGTTCACAGATGACACCAAGTTATGGGGAAGAGTGGTCACATTTGAAGATAGGCTACAGATACAGGTGGATCTAGATAGCCTAGCAAGTTGGGCGGATCAGAACCAGATGAAGGTTCAACAGCAAGAAACGTAGTCCTCCACCTGGAGACAAATAACCCCCTACAGACTTATAGGCTTTGCAGGACCAAACTGACCAGCACCATGAATGAAAAGGACCTGAGGGTAATAATAGACCACAGTATGAATATGTGCTGGCACTGTGATGCTGTAGCCAGTAGGGCAAATAATACTCTGGCATGCAACAATCAATGCATTTCAAGCAAAACCAAGGAAGTGATTCTTCCACTCTGCTTGGCATTGGTGAGACTGCAGCTGGAGTACTGCATCCAGTTCTGGGTGCTACACTTTAACAAGGACATGGAAAAGTTTAGCTGTTGAAATTCTAAAAAAAATAAAAATCAAGTTCTGCTAAGCATAGGTCATAAGACACACAATGCTGCATTCAAGCTCAGTCTTGCACTCTCATATTAACTGAAATGTAAAATGGAATTCATTATAGAATTATAGCACACTCCAAAATTTCATATCTTTTCTGATATTTCATCACAATAGCCCATGTAAATAGACTTAAAATATCATTCACTATGTAATAATGTTTCCAAATTTATCCTCATGGAAAAATTAAATCCATATTTTTTCCTTTTCAGTGCTGTGGCAGGAAATTTTAGGTAGGCTTGGATGTCTAAAGAAAGGACCTGTTGCCTATAAAGATAGGACATTTCCCTTTTCAAATATTCCAAGTAACTCTTGTTGCATCTCTTCTGCATTTCTGATAATGAGCAACATTATTTATAGTATTATGGGAGCTCCAGTCATAGATCAAGACCTCATTGTGCTATGACAGTTGTTGCCCAAGAGAATATAAGCAAGGTGCCTTTAGAGCACAGTGCCTTAGGACACGAGATGTGGATGTGCACTGTCCTAGTCGGACACCTCAAGCCCACTGCTTCTGTGGCAGAGACAAAGCTCCTACAAATATAGCTGCTATTTACTACCTGCCCAGAAAAAGTCTAAGATGTTCCCTTCTCTTTTTTTCCAACTGCTGACTGTGATGAAGGAGGATTAGGAAACTCCAATAGCTGCATCCCCTGCACACACTTTTTTATGGAGTTTAGCAGCTCTGTCCATAGCAGTCAAGAAAAGGCCATATACATAATAGGTGCAAGGGCTGTTGTTGCACTTCTCTTACACAAAGGCATTTAGAGGGTGGAAGACTTCTTCCCTTCCTCATGGTACCACTATAAGCTAAAGTACAAGCAAACCCAATATAATGGCAAAAAGCTTTTCACTCCCTAATTACTAATTGCCCAACTGCACCCACCAGAATTTCCAGTCTGATTTATAGCTCTATCCTACCTTCATTAGCAAAATTCTTGTAAACAGTACGATTCAGAACCATAATAGCAAAAAAAGCTCTTATTGACTTCAGGAACAGCCAGATCAGGCCCCAGAATTCATTTCTTCTTATTTTAGAATTGCATCTCTCTGGGCATTTCTACATGCATACATTTACTGTGCAGTAATTTAGGTTACTGCACAGTAACTAAAAAATACTGCACAGTATGGGTGTGCGTCTACATGTACACACCTGTATTGTGCAGTAACTATGGTGACTTATGCCAACTTTGGTGTAAATTTGATATCTGCATCATTCAGGTATCAAATATACAGCTGATTGGTTACTGTGCGGTAACACATGTTTAGACACCTTACTGAGCATTACTGCTGTGTATGTGAACTGACTTGGGACTAACTTTAGTCCCAAGTCAGTCCACACAGTGCTACTGTGCTTTAATGGCTGCATGTGTAGATGCCAGTCTAAAAGTCGCTTACTGAGAAATAAGTTACTGCACAGTAAATGCATGTACAGACATGCCCTCCATCTCTCTAAGTTAGGAGAATTCTCTGGAAATCACTTAATGAATTAGATGGGATAGAAGCCTGCTTCAAAACACTTTGCACTTCTGCTTCCACACACTAAGTTAGTCACCCAACAGTGAGGAAGAGAAAATAGGCAAGACCATGATTGCTTTGCTAAAATTTTAAATGTATAAAGATAAGAAGCATCAACAGAGAGACTGAGTTCTTTAAAAAATAAAATATTTTTAGCATAGTAGTGTTCCCCTTAATTTATTTACATAATCACTTTCTTTTATGCATTAAGGAAATGAAGGCATAAGTATACATTAAGGAATTATGTAAATACATGGGCAAATCTAGGATTTTGAAAAGGGTGGTGCAGATGGTGTGGTGCATCATAACATATAACATGCATATTTTTATCAAATTAAAAATATACTAGAAGTTTAAGAAATAAGCTAGTGGCCTAGGGCTATATTATTCCATTTCAGACCAAAAACAAATATAAATATATTAGAATTTCTATATCATATTATATAAAAAAAATTAAGTAGGTAAACTATAATTCAAAATATGTTATTTCATGAGTTGTGTAGTCACTAGAATTAACCAGACTTCTCTTTTTCAGATTCATAAAACATAATCAAGTCTTCTTGAGCATCTTAACATTGCATCCACTGAAATTTACTTCCACTCCTGTGTTAATGCTTTTAGCTATAGCTAGAAAACAAATCTGCAGGGCTGTGAAATACGAGCTTCCAGGAGAAGCTAATGGACTGGGGAAAAGCATGAAAAGTCTTGTTTGATTAGTTGAACATCTTCTTTCCTTACTTGTGCCATCTAAATAGGGTCGCTGTTGCAGATCCTGGCTTTGGTCATACATATCTTCTTCCAACTCCTTCTCTCTCACGTTTCTCTCCACTATATCTCTATCTCATCTTCAGTCTTCCTCTTCCCTTTCTCCCTGGTAATACCATTCTGGTAACTTCTTTACCCTTGTATTCTTCCAGACTCCTTTGAACATGCCCATACCATGCCAGTCTTCTCTCTTGTACTTTCTTAGATGCCTCCACTACCATCACCGATCCTCTGATGCAAGTATTCCTCACTTTGCTCCAGTGGATGTGTGGAATGACGAAGATGGATATTCTCATCTCTATCATGTTCAGTCTCCTTTCTTGAGTTTTCTTCAGGGACCATGTCTCTGCTCAGTACAACAGTGCTAGATGCACACGTCTTGTAGACTTTCCCCTTGAGCTTCACTGATACTGTCACATAATATTCCTGTCATCAATTTCCAGTTTGTCTACCCTGCTGTTATTCATTGGTTCAGCTCTTTGTCTACCTCTGCATTTCACTGGCCAGCACCTGTTGCATCACCTCATCCAACTTTTCCAAGAAGTTCTCCTTCTCCTCTACTGGACTCCCTGATTGTGGGGCATACATATTCATCACACTCATTAATTGGTCTCCAATATCCAATTTCAGTCTCATGACCCTGCCATTCTTCCTTTCAACTTCCAAAACTTTGTCCTTCAAGTCTTTGCACAGGATGATCGCAACATTTTTTCTCCTTCTGTCTCCACTGCTATAGAAGAATTTAAATCCTCCTCCAATCTCTCTCACTTTGTTTCCTTTCCACTTTGTTTCCTGCACAAATGCAATATGTACTTTCCTCTTTTCCAAGTCTGTCACTTCTCCATGTTATACTCCCCACATTGAGTGCCGCAACTCTCAAATCCTTTTTTTGGACTAGCTTCTTTGGCCACATCCATCCTTGGTGCAGAAGCCTTTGCCCATTTCCCACAGAATCCGGACGTTGATCCTGCATGTTACCTATGGGGTCTAGCTAGGTTTGTTCTTGGATCTACATCATGATGATTTGGCAGATGTTTTAATAGCTAGGGTTCCTGGTGCTAACCCTCCTTCTTTATCCAGGTTTAGGACTGGCATTGGATGGGTAGAATTGCTCATCCATGGCAGACTTGATTAGCTGAAGTTCAAGACCATTTAAAGAAGAAAGGATGGTTAACACCTGTATAGGGTAACTATATGTCTGGGGAAACCTGAAAACTCTCAGCTTCTGTAATCTTGCCCTGGCTGAGTGGTCAGAAGTCTTGAAGCGGAGGCCAGCAAGGATGTGGAGCAGCATGGTACACCAGACAGGAGGTTGAGCAGGCTCTGCTGTTGTTGGGCAGGAGCAAGGTGGGTGGTGCCTCCTTGGTGCACCATGCTACTCTGCATCCCTGCCAGACTCCACTCCAGGACTTCTGACCAACTAGCTGGGACAAGACTTTAGAAGCCAGGAGTGTTCAGGTTTGCTCCTGCAGAATGAAGAGTTTAGAAAAAATCATGCAGATTATAATGAGTCATGATGTCAATTGACTTTGTCACTGCTGCCTGAATATAAATAATGTTGCCACTGCCAGGAAGCTGGTTTTAAAGTCTTGGGGGAGCAAGAATCAAAGGATTGGGAGAGGATGCAATTGTACCACTGCCCCACCTGGATCTGCCCCTGTGTAAGCAGCAGTTTTGGTGAAGTAATGAGGAAGCACCTTCTGTAAAGTCAGATTGCAAATTCCATTTCCTGCTGCAGTTATATTTCAGAAACTTTCCGTCAATCAGCCAGCACATTTCAAATGTTCTTAAGTCAAAATGTTCTTCAGAAAGTAGATTTTTGCTAAGCATAGCTTAGCATTTTACAGAAAAATTATAAGTGACTTTCTTTCCATTATGCTAATGTCAAGCATCCTTTTAAATATAAAATATTAACAATTCCAAGATGAAAAAGCAACCCACACCAAAATATATGTATGCTGGTGTGACAGCTGCCAGAGTGGATAAATGAGCAGACTTTCTGAAAAATGCCCCAAGGAATTTCATGTACTTTTAAGGTACAGTAGATTTGGGTTGGGCTGTGCTATTCAGTGCTCAGTTACAGATTATCAGATCTCCAGTGAGCAATTTGTTAATGTTTCAAAATCTAAGCAAACAAAACCTTTGACAATTATGCTCTGCAATGGTCACAAACCTTTCTTCTTAGGCTGCTGATTCACTAGAATATGGTTTGTGTCATGCTATGTCAAAGAAACTGATGTCACTAGAGACTGATTTAAAGTTCACTGGCTCTTCACATTAACGTCAATGAGTTTGATCAGAAACTAGAAGCAATATTTTTAAATTAGCAAACAAAGCAGCATGTAGAATGCTTCTCCCATGTACTCCATGTGCTTTATGACTTCACTTTTTATAATACTTTGTGAGGGACCAGCCTATCTTCTACACTACCAAAGCAAGGCAATATTGTGACACTGATCTAATGGACAACTGAAACCTTTTGCAAAACCAGCTTCACTATAGGATTTAGGTGCTTGTGTACAGGATTAATATGGGGCCCTGCTAATTATTGCAGGATGAGTGAAGAAGACAGTATAACCACTTTCCAACAGCTTGAATATATTGCTTCTATTTCACAAACTAGTTCACTGCAAGCTGCTATGGGCAGATTCTAGGCAGATCACAGCAGGGTATGTTAGGTCAAACTAGTAGAGCTGACCAATTTAGTTTTGCTGCTGGCTTTGGCCAAGGACCCACTGTTCAGGGCCATTGTCTCTGCTGCAGCCAGGCTAGTAGATAATAACCGGAGGCCACCCCGGGCTTGCCAGCAATAGAAAACAAACAAAAGAAGGGTGGGGCTGTTCAGACTCCCCTGCACCCCTAGTAACAGGTGGGGCCCTGTTACATTCACTCAGAGCAAGATTAAGTTTCCCTGCCCAGTACTGTTCACTGTAGTTATACTTAAGTTAACATTCACTAAAATGTCTCCTTCCTATACAACAGTTATCTCTTTGTAGGTTACTTTGCAACTTGCATTACCATAGAGTAAATTCAGACTCAGTCCACCTTCTGTGAATTCAGCGAAAGTCTTGCTATTTACTTTAATGGGATTTGGCTGGAGATCCTAGTAAGCAGCATAGCATACAGAAAGTAACTGACTTTTTCCAGAGGTTTTTTAAAATGGTTTTAATAAAATGTAGAATACTTTGAGTATGAGAAGTGCAAGACTACAGCATAAATCTACCTGTTGTCTGCAAGATGACTGCTCTTGTCCAACTTCAACACCTCCCCTAAGAACAACAGGGGCTGTAGAATTCAATTTACTGTGGAATTTGATTACAGCTAAAGGGAAAAAGAGCTATATCTTTCCTTTAGGGAAAACTCTGAAATTTAGCTATAATAGCTATACAAGATGACTTAAAAATACTTTAAGGAACTCTATCCCTGCATTAGAATTCTATAGGATGGTTCATGACAATTATGGCTGAAACTGAATTCTATAAATATTTATCACAATTTCTGTTTGATTTCATCCCTGCCTTTTTTCCATTATAAGGTAAAATGTAAAGCTGTTGGAATACTGTGGCAGAACACCTTTGGTGTGGCAGGTGTTGCCCCAGCGCTGATGAGCGGCCATTTCAGATCCAGGCCAGCAGAGCTGGAGGCACCAGTTGCAGTGTGGTGCTGAGGGAAGCAATATCTCCCAGAGGAGCTGCTGCTCTGAGAACTAGGAGGTAAGAGCTGAAGTTTATGGGGATGGCTAGGAGGTTCTTAGTACTGGGCATGACATAAAACTGCACCTTGCTGGGGAAGGGTGACCGTGGGCCTCCTAGTGGCATGGGAGCCCCCAGGAAGTGCCAGGTCACTTACCTCCCCAGTGAAAGGTGAGGAGGGGTGCCTTAACCCCAACCCCCACCTTTGGGTGGGTTACTTATCATTGGTGGCAGTTGAGGGCCAGGCACACCCCAGTGTAGCACCTGAGCCCATGGGGGGGTGCAAGACCCTGGAGAGTGGAAAGTGGGGCCATGCACAGCTGCAGCCACCTGAGCCCATGGGGGGGTGCCAGACCCCGGAGAGTAAGAATGGTGGGCCAGGCATGCCAATGAGTGGCACCTGAGCCTGGAGGGGTGCTTGACTCCAGGCCCCAGTGTAGGGAGCAGAGTATGTGCCTCAGAAAAAGCAGAGGTGTAGAGGGGCACCTATCAGCTTGCACAAGAGTGGTAAGGCCCTAAGAGCAAGGGAGCCAGTGAGGTGAGGCCCTGAGAGCAAGGGGGTGAGTGAGGTGAGGTCCTGAGGACAAGGTTTGCAAGGTCCAGGTAAGTCTTCAGGTGTCTGAAGCCAAAAGTGGGCCTGAGGCCAAATAGGGGGGCTCAACCAGGAAGCTAGGGGTGAGCCCTGACCCTGGTAAGTCCTCCACTGAGGGGAGGCCAAGTGTGGATCAAAAATTAGAGCAAGAGAGAACACAAGGACCTGCTGCTTCAGCGGAGGGAGGGAGAGTCCCTGTGGAGACCCAGGAGCACTAATCATGGTGTGAAGGAACGTGTGTGTGTGTGTCATCTGCAAGGCATGGGATGCAGTACAGGGATGAATAGAGCTGCATACATAGGCCCAAGAGAACAGGGAATTCAAAGTGCAGCCTCCTGCCTTATTGAGACCCTAATCATTTAAAAACATGGCGTGGCAGGCGAGAGAGGTGGGCAGCATGCCCAGAGGCAGGTGGAAGACTAGCACTGTGGCTGGTAAGGGAGTTCCAACTTTACCACAAAAACACTGAAGCAATTTTACTTTTACTTTTCATTCCAGCCACATACAACATGTTTTATTGCACATAGTCTTCTGAAATTCAAATGGTTAACAGCACATTAAAAATAACATGTCAAACTATGCACAAACCCAAGTGACTTTAGTGATTATTTTCTGAATTACCATGTAAATTCCTCTCTTTGTCCTTCTTCCTCATTTTATATTTGAACCCACCGTCTCATGAAATTTTGGATACGAGTCTTGGATGCCATAGTGGTTACACACTTCTGCCTTTAAAAACTTAAGAAATGTAAGTGGTCTGTTTCATTACTATTTATAGTTAATTGCTAAGATTATCACAGAAAATAGCATATATGAGGCTTTTTTAGAAACTGAACAATCAATTTTAAGTGATATTACTGTAAAAAAAGAAGTTTATAAAGAATAAAAGACAGGAAACACCACTAAGGAGGAGTACTCATCACTAGCCTGTACCTGTAGGGAGCAAACTAGGAAAGCCAAAGCTGAAACTGAGCTCAAACTGGCTACCCAAATCAAGGACAATAAAAAGTCCTCCTTCAAATATGTGGAAAGTCAGAAAAAGAACAAGGGTAACATTGAATCCTTACTAAACCAGGCCAGGTGCCTGACAATTGGAAGAGGGCCAATGTGATGCCTATCTTCAAGAAAGGGAGAAGGGAAGATCCAGAGAACTACATATCAATTAGCTTGACCTCAATCCCTGGAAAGATCTTGGAAAAAATCATCAAGGAAACCATTACCAACATCCTAACAGAAGGTAATATTTTGAGAGAGAGCCAACATGGCTTTGTGATAGGTAGATCTTGTCTGACCAACTTGATTTCCTTTTATGACCAGGTGATGCATCACCTGGACAAGGGAGAAGAAGTGGATATAATATTTTTAGACTTCAAGAAAGCCTTTGACCTGGTGTCCCACAAAGACCTCATGGAAAAATTGGGGAATCGTGGCCTAGACAATTTCATGGTCCAATGGCTGGGGTACTGGCTCTGTGGACAGACCCAAAGAGTAAGAGTTGATGGAACCAAATCAACTTGGCACATTGTAACCAGTGGCTTGGCCCAGGTCTCTGTTCTTGGACCTATTCTCTTTAATGTGTTTATAAATGATCTGGACTCGGGTATTATAAGCAGACTGGCTAATTTTGCTGACAACACCAAACTATGGGGAAGTGCGGTCACCCTAGAGGATAGGCTGTCAATCCAGGCTAACCTTGACAGGCTTACAAGGTGAGCGGATCAAAACCTGATGGCATTCAACGCTGAGAAATGCAAGGTGCTCCACCTTTGGAGAAAAAATCCACACCACACTTATAGGCTTTCCAGTGCTATGTATGAAAGAGACTTAGGGGGTCATAATTAACCACAAAATGAACATAAGCCACCAATGTGATGCCATAGGTGGCACAGCAAACAAAACTCTGGCCTGCATCTTCTGATGCATCTCAAAAAAGAGATGCTGGGCTGACTGGACACAATTTGCGCCCAGTGGTCTCCATCCACACAAGCATTTGATTGCAGTTAATTACTCTGTCATAAGATAGTATTGACCCCAACAGTATTTATGGCGGAATTAATTGATTTATTGCACTGTAATACCGGCACATGTGTGGATGGTGATGGTTTACTGCGGAGTGAGTTGGTCAACTCCAAAGTAAAGCACACATGTAGATGCACCCACTGTGTTCCTACTCATTTGAACATCACAGAAAAGACAGGAGAATTTTCTAACTAGAGGCAAGGAATCTATAAGTGGGGTGAGTTAATCTAATTAGATGATTTGCTTACATAGCTGTCAAGATTTTGAAGCGCACTAGCTCTGAGGTCACAGCTGGTCTTTTAATTAAGGTTTTTACTTGGCACATCCGCCCCGTCTTGCCTGCCATGACTTGATGTAAAAGGAGAAAAAAGAGGGAGGTTTGTTGTTCTTAATGGCTGTTGAACTTTGGCAGATAGATTTTTTTCTCCGATGCTCAGTTCCGCTTTTTTCTTTTTTTTTTTTACGTGGCCTGGTTAACCCGAGGCTACTGGCTGTCTATCTCTGTTTTTACTCCTGACTTATATTATTCTTATCATTAAGTTTGGCAGGTTGCAGAACTGTGGGTCCCCAGTTTCTTCCAAGTACCCCAGTCCTGCACCACAGCCACTCACAATTAGTTGTTGTCTCTGCAGGTTCCCGAGCTGAAAGAACTGTTGCTCCGCCGGATCCCGCCAATCCCGTCCTCCTGTTCCCTCATTCCAGTAAGTGTGGAGACTCCTCCGAGTCTCAAAAGGACAGTTTCCTACTCTCCTCCTTTTACCCGTCCTGGGGCATTGTCTCTGTCTCTTTCCCCCAAAAGACTTCCTCTGTTCATAGATGCTAGGGTCGGAAGGGACCTCAATAGATCATCAAGTCCGACCCCCTGCATAGGCAGGAAA
>NW_005841838.1:5912079-5914620 GCF_000455745.1 Alligator sinensis | reverse complement strand
TTTCCCTCTCTCTCTCTCTCTCCTCCTTGGTGCGGCTTTTAACTGCTTTCTGTCCCATGCCCAGTCAACCAGAACTGACAGGAACTAATGAATCTGGGTGTCTTTGATCTTCCTGTATCCTGCCCTCTTGCTTTGGGTCTGGTGTGAGGTAAGTATTTGTGCTCAGAACACCCACTCTGGCACTCCTTATTATCTTCGGGGCCCTTCTCTCAGGTCCCTGGAATCTCCCCCAAATAGGCAGCGCGATCTTCGCTGCCACAAAGTTTATTTACAATCTCTTCAGTTTTGGAGGAAATCAGAGTACATATATCTGTGTTTATGAAACACTGCATGTATATAGGTCTTGTTATGTTCCCATTGACTTCAAGGGACTTCGGATCAGGCCCATAAATCTCAGTCTCAACCACAGAACATGCTTTGTTTCAACTATGTAGTTCTCTTCATTGAGCTTTCTTATTCTTCCTGATTTCAGTTTATCCCTGCAACATTCATGGGACAGAGACTCTCACTTTGAAGGCTGACAATAGTACCTTCAAATATCCATAAGCCTACTTTTATCTACAAAACTGCTGTCAAGGGGTATGGTGATACCTGTGTGGAACATTCCTCTGAACTGAGACTGGTGCTTGTATTTTATGGGTTTTGTTTTTTTCCCAGAGGGCTGGCTTGTGGCTGCAGGGGAGGTGGAAACCACTGAAAGGGAATGCCTGGGGGCACCCTGAACTTGAAATTCTGATGAGTGGACAGAGGATAAGGACTGGAGTATGATCTGTGGCCAAATGAGGTTGAGCTTGCCCAGACTGTAAGGCAAGAGGTGACAGGGCTCAAGGTCCCTAGCTGCCTATGTAACGGATACTGCGGGTTCTGGATCCTGAGGTCAAGGGGCATTACCAGGCCTGGGACAGGAGTTTGTGGCCCTGAACAGTGAGCCCTGAGCTAGAGGGCTCAGCGAGAGTAAAATTGGGATAAGGCCGGGGTGGGGGGGCAAGTCTTGGACCAGATAGGTCCCCTCTTCAAAAGCATACCTGGCCCTCTGTGCAGCATCCCCTACTAATTTTGACATCAAGATGTGGTGAGTGAGATTACTGAATAAAGGAGAGACCAGAGGGCATAAGCACTAGAAGTCCTCTGAAGCTGGGTACCCTATAGTAGCATTCGTAAGCAGCCTACACCAAATAAGTGGCCATGTTTTCAGGAAAAATGAGCACCAGTTAGTTCTCACTGGTTTCCATGCGAGTTGCTAGGAGCTAAACATTTGAAAATGAGATCACATAAGTGGCTAAACAAAGACATGTAAACTTACCTTTAGGGACGCAGTTTTGGAAGTTTTGCCTCTTATCTTCCTACATGTCTATAAGGAGCCCCATAAATTGACAGTATTGTGTGAAAAATACTTTTCACTGTCAACATTTAATTGCATTAATTGTCTAAAATTTGATAAAATAACAACGTTTAAGCAACTTTATATAGAGACAGGAAACTAAGACACACAATACCATTTCTATGAAATTATGTCTGAGAGGTACCCCAGGTTCTGTGCATTCATATTACACACACATTTAATAGTTTGTTTGAACTCCTTGGTAAAATTTTTATTTGTTTTATTTAATCAATATAAACACTTCTATTGAGTATCACTTGTAGCTAAATAGAAGCATGCAATTCCCTAATATTTGTGTTGATGCTGTATTTCCATTAACATTTTGCCACCTACATGGTTATAGATTAACACACTCTCACCACTCAGCTGAATTTTAAGAAAGGAAACAAAGGGAAAAAATGAAGAAATTACTGCCAATCAAAAATATTACTCTTGTTGCAAAACAACTGCTAATTAATTCTGGTGTCAATCAAAGCAGGACAAATTGCAGAGCTGTTTACAGTTAAAATCCTGTTTCATATGTCATTGCAGCAGACTTATGTCCAAAAGAAATAGCACTAGCACTTTCGGGGCATAATTCACTTTTTTGGTGTCTTTCTTAAATTTTAAGTTCATTTGGGCAAGTACTGCCTTTATTTTTTACATTGTACAGTACCAAGCTGATTGTCAGATCTGATTAAAGAATAACAGGACTTTGGCCAACAAAAAACTGTTATTCTTATGGCCATTGCCTATTCAAGCCCAAAAGACCACTGGAAGTTTCATGTTCCTGTATTATTTAGTAGTCCACCAGTAACTGCAAATTATTGATTGAAAAGATCCTCAACATTACTGAGGTCATAGGAAGTAACTACAGTTCAGCTTTATGATGTATGTTGGATATATGTGAAAGGTTAAAAAGTTTCCAAATACAGCTGTGGTTTACCTAATCCTCTAAAGCAAGGAAATGCCACAAGAGATGAGTTCCACTGCCCAGACTGTATATTATTGTATAGTTTAATTCACTTTGTAAAACACTTCTTTATGAAGTGTGTCCCAGGGTAGCGGGGGCACTGGGAGACCCCCGCGGCGGTCAAGGGGTCTGCTTACCTCCAGCAGGGCCGGAGGAGCCGAAGAAACCCCAGGCGCCGGCAGCGCCGGCAGCGCCGGCGCGGGTCGTC
>NW_005841838.1:5868575-5905953 GCF_000455745.1 Alligator sinensis | reverse complement strand
GGACATCTGCAGCCCAAGAAAGGGGGGCGTAAGCCAGCATCCTTACGGGGAGAGGCACGACCGGTCCGAAGACCGCTGGTAGTCACCAGCGGGACTGAACCAAGAGAGGGCGAGGCAAGGACGGATTGGGGGCCAGAATAGGAAGACCTGAGGGGGCGTATGGCCGGGGTGTAGGGGAGGACGGAGCCCTGAGAGTTCCCGCGAGGAAGCACGCCAGCACCGGGGCATGCCCCGAGGGAAGACCCCCCACTGGAAGAGTCATCAAAGTCGTGGCAGGCGAGTTCTGGGGTCTCCCTTTATACCAGGCGGGGCAAAACCTGGGCGATACCAACGAAGCCCGGGTGTGCAAAACATCGGGTCCTGGCGAAGGCGGCGCGCAAACTCCTGGTGGAACGGAGGCGGGTACAAAGTGCTTTGAGATTCTTGGAGAAAAGACTTTAAATACTGAAGTTATCTGAAACCTATCCAAACTATCAATCAATCCCTGGGAATCTTCCAAGTACAGGGTCTTTCATGAGATTTCATTTTTGTACATGGGTAAAAAAGTAGAAGTGTCAAAAAATCTTTTCCAAATGTATCAGAATCTTGAAAAAATGTATTTGCTTCCTATTTAATTCTATAAATGACGAGAGGTACAGTCTAGTTCAGCTGAAATTGCCCATCATAAACCACAGTTCTATCATGTTGGACTACAGTGTAACTTGTTTCTTGCCAATGTTACTAAAACTTAAACATGTCTCTAGCTTTGCAAAATACTCATAATGCAATAAAATGTTATTTTGTTTGGCAAATGCCTGTTTGAGGACCCTCTGATTTGGTTGCCATTTCCCCTGGGGGTATGCCAATACTAAGACATGTTGCTGAAAACTGGCTTCTTTCCAGGTCAATTTCAACTGTTTCACTCGACTGTCTGATTTTCTCACTGCTCCACCCCCCAATGCCTGATGTTAGAGGACAAGTGTGACACAATGCACTTCAGAAATCAATGGTGTGACTGGCCCAATAAAAACCATGAGAATTATATGGATTTATCATCTGACCTTGCTTTCCACTTGAAAGCTGCCTGTCATATAGTGAATCAGTGAGACTTGACAGGCCTGATAATAAGATTTCTATTTCAGAATGTGATCAAAAGAAGGCTTTCTTTCACCACATGGAATGAGACTCCCTCTCGCTCAACACACACACATTGTTACAACTGCATTAAGGGGGTTGCTTAAATTGACAAAAAACAGGAAACCAAGACCTGAGAATGACAGTTTGTTTTTAACTCCACCGTCTTCCAGAGATTTCAAAATGGTAAATCATTTAATCTTGCCATGAAATTAAATTCTGCCTTTAGGTGCATGTACCCAGCTCTTGCCTCTTTTCATGACAACCAGGCATAAACATCTAAGTCAGCATTTGTCCCACATGTTCTATAATGAGCACACGGGATCTCTAACGTCAATTTAATGATATCTTAATTTTTTTTTAATATGTCCTAATATTTTTGATCACTTTGGGCAGAATCCAATTATACTTTATGCACCCAAATGTCAGTTACCCAGCCACATAACTGCCATTTTTTTGTACTTGCATGCAGTTTGTTAACCTACTGTACATGTGATATGGATTCCAAGGAAGCACCTGGGCAGCTACGTGGCTCTCTGCATGAATGCTTGAGCATCATCCTCAAACTTCTGGACTGTTAAAATGAGGAGAAAGGTTATTCAGCTAAAACATGGGAAGGCCTAAGGCACTCCTCCAAGAAGTAGGAGGCATAGACAGTAGTAGGAGCCCTTGTTCAGAAATGTTTTGAACTTGCATCTCTCAAAGTGCCATGGCTGGGTAACTGTCATCTGGGTGCAAAAAGTGAAACAGCATTCTGCCCTCCGTGAATGTTTTTACACATGCTCCAGGGGTAAGAGAGAAGGGGGCACTTCAGAGTGGCTCTGAGAGCCACTCAAATTAAAGCACCTGGAGCATCTTGTGTATCAGCATCCCCACACTTCAGAATGGCAGAGGGGTCACTTTAGTTAAAGCTCCCTGCCACCATTTTGAAGTGTGGGGATACTGATACACAAGATGTAGAGACTGGACTTCACTAATTAGCATGCTCCAATGCACTCAGTTAGTCAATTCTACTCCTATGTGCTATAGGCACACCATAATTACAGTGCATCAGAGCAGCCTTCCAGCACATCTACAGGCACCCTGTATGTGTAAAATGGAAATAGCCATCAGGATAATTTAATGGCCATTAAGTAGAGAATAAGTACACAGTAAAAGACAGGCCAATAAATAAATTATCTTCATCTTAAGTGGATGCTGTATTGTTCAGAAATCACACTCAGAGCCAATCTGACCATCCTTCAAAGCATATGTCTACAATGTAGGTGTCAAATTCACCTTGTACATATGAGCAGATCTAGATAATGGGCCTTCTCATAGGACAGATCCAGCCTGGGGCATGTGGCAGTAGCCACCACAGCACCAGCACCAAGCAACCACAGACCAGGTGGGAACTTGCTGTGGCCAAGTGGTACAAGCAGCAGCAGGGCTAAAAAACAATGTACAGACACATCCCTTGCTCACCAATGACCATGTCACCCATGTCCACCAGGGTCCCACATTCTACAGCAGGCCATGCCTACCACTGGCTATGCCTCCAAACTCCCTGGTCCACCAGCCCCACAGGCCAGATGCAGTTGCAGCATTTGATACCCTGCTCTACAACATACCTTTTATTTTAATGTCTCTCCCAAACCTCCCCCAAAACCAACCATCCCAATGCCAGAGATTGTGAAGCCTTTGAAGGACTTTGCTGCCACTCTTGATTTTACATGGCAGGCACTCAAAGACTGTAGTGATGAGACAGCACAGAACTCTCAGATAAATGCATAGATAGATAGATAATTACTGAACTTACAAGTCAAATAGGGGAAATTTAGCTTTCCATGTCAAATTGTTGGCAAGAACAAGAAATCTGATTACTGAGAAGGAAAGTATGAACTCACACTGAACACAAGCATCTACCATTTCACCAGCTAAGACATCCTAATTATAGTTCTCACAAGAGAACTGCAATAAACCTTTTTCTGTTTGAGCACCTGGCTTAATTTATTGTTGACATTTTAAACCCTAATGTATTTCTAGGTATAGACACAGATGGCGCACAGTACTGTTTGATAAATCATCCTCTTGTGGCCCTGACTAAGAAGAATTTATGCTCCATTCAACCCACAGGCTTAGTATAAAGAAAGCTCAGGAGGTGTATGTATGTTCTTCTGTGCCAGAGAAGACATAAGTACAAGGCAGTTACTGGGAGTCATCAGTTAAAATACTATAAGCCAACTCATTACATATAGGAACAGAATATAAACTCAGTGTTAGTTAAATATACCTGTAGATATGAACATGAGTTGTCAATGTGATGAAGTGATCAGTAAAGCTAACCACACTTTATCATGCATTAGCAGGTGCATGACAAACAGGTCCAGGGAGGTGATACTTCTCCTCTATGTGGCACTGGTCAGGCTGCAGTTGGAGTATTGCATCCAGTTTTGGATGCCGCGCTTCAAGAGGGATGTGGAGAATCTTGAGAGGGTTCAGAGGAGGGCCACTTGTATGGTTAGGGGCCTGGAGGCAAAGCCCTACAAGGACAGATTGAAGGCCCTGGATCTCTTTAGCCTATGCAAGAGAAGACTGAGAGGTGACCTTGTTGCCACCTACAAATTCATCGGAGAGCGGGGGGATGACAGCAAGGAATAGGAGATGCTCTGTTTATCAGGGCACCCTTTGGAGTAACTAGAAACAACAGCCACAAACTGACAGAGAGCAGATTTAGGTTAGACATCAGGAAGAACTTTATGGTAAGGGTTGCCAGAATCTAGAATGGGCTTCCAAGGGAGGTCGTGCTCTCCCCTACCTCGGGGGTCTTTAAGCGGAGGCTGGACATGCACCTGACTGGGGTCGTTTGACTCCAGCGCTCTTTCCTGCCCAGGGCAGGGGGTCAGATTTGATGATCTGCTAAGATTCCTTCCAACCCAAACATCTATGAATCTATGAATCAACCATGGTCACCAATTAGAAAAACTGTTCACTTGACTAATATGCATCATCCTAATTGTGGCTTCTATGTTAGAATTACATACATTAATCCCTTTCTGGATCTAGATGCTATAGAATATTTCTTGCAACTAGATATGTGAAGAACATTCAGTTTAAACCTCAAACATACTCAAAATCTACCTTAGTCTAATTTACATTTGTAGTCAAAAACCAGAAATATCATTCTTTAGTTTACATATATGAAATTTTCAAAAGAGCAGGATATGAAACTTCAATTCCATCTTGATATCTGCAAGCACTGGGGGACACTGTCCACTACTCCCATTTCCACTATAAAAGACCACATATGAGGTCAGGTCTTCAGCTACTATATAGTTTAATTTTAACCATAAAAGGATGGTGCTGATTTACACTAACTGAGAGTCTGTCCTTTAATGCTTCTTCTGGGTCTGTAGCTAGCTTACCCAACCTGATGCAATCAGGAGAGTCAGTGAATGTCATTTCACCATGCAATTCAGTGACCCAATTGGGCTTAAGCAGAGCTGTCTAATCCAGACAGACAAACAAGACAGGAGGGAATTCCTTTCCACCTTTGTATGACTTCGGCTATTTAAAATGGTACATTATTATCCCTAGGTCCATCAGTTAGTAGAAATCAACTGTGCCAACTGTGTTCTTGTTTAGCCTCATCATCAGAAAAGCTCCCTGAGACTGAGTTCTGACTGTTCCACCACACCTTGCATTGTCCTAATTGAATCCCTCTCCAGATGAGCTTACAGACATTGCTATAGTTGCACAGCAGTTGCCTGCACATCCCTGCTGAGGATAATTGCGTTGTCCTGCATGCCACACTGCCACTCTAACACTCCTGTAGTTTCTTAAGTGGTGCATGTGCACATGTATATGTGTAGATTTGTGTAATTGTATCTACAAACGACTTCCCCACATTCCTGCTCCACTGATCCAGGTTCTTCCAAGCGTCATAGCCCAGCTGGTTGCTCCACACATTCTACAGAAAAATAGACACAGCTAGCAGTTGAGCAGAATAGGAAGAGGTTCATCTCTGAGCATTACCTCATCTTTCTCAGTTCCTCTCACAATAATTGTCAGTTCTCTTCCTCACCATGTTTATATTTGAGTAGGATATTTCAAAACTTTTTTTTTCCTAACTTTAATATTATTTAAAGAAGAGATAAAAGTGTCACTTTCTTTTCCAGTGGGCCTGGGAAAATGAACAGGGATGTTTGGAACTTTTGTATTTAAGGATGGGGAGCCAAAAAAAGCATGCGTTTCAAGCCTGAGTCTTCCATCAGGTATGCTGGAAAAGTCACTTAAAACCCTTCTTTATCTCAGTTTTCACATCAACAAAACGAGGAAATAAAATGTATTCCCCTACTTCTGAAGATTTAGTAGCTAATGTTTGAACAAGTCTTGAGCATACGGTGCTACATAAAAGCTAAAATAATCTGGCCTTTGACAGGCTGTTACTAGATTTCACAGAAGAGACATGATTGAAAGCTTTCTGAAAGGGTGCAGACTTCTGTAGACTATAAAAGCTGGCCAGGTTTTCAGCTAATGGAATTGTACATTGATCTGTGCAACTGTGGATGGTTTCAGGTTCACAGATGACCAAAATTATGGGGTGCAGCTAACACCCTAGAGAGGAGGAACCAGATCCAGGCCAACCTAACAGGCTGGGGAAGTGGGCAGAGAGCAACAGGATGCAATTCAATAAGGACAAATGCAAGGTGCTGCATCGAGGGAGGAAGAGCTGCCATCATACTTACAGGCTGGGGGGTGACCTTCTCAGCTCCACTGAGTCAGAAAAAGATCTTGGAGTCACTGTTGACTCCAGGATGAACATGAGTTGTCAATGTGATGAAGTAGTCAGCAGAGACAATTGCACCGTGTCATGCATCCATAGGTGCTTCACAAGCAGGTCCAGGGAAATGATTCTCCACCTCTATGCGGCACTAGTCAGACCGCAGATGGAGTACTGTGTCCAGTTCTGGATGCTGCAGTTCAAGCGGGATGCAGACAACTTGGAGAGGGTCCAAAGAAGAGCCACTCATCTGATTAGAGGCCTGCAGGGAAGGCCCTATGAGGAAAGGCTAAGGGACCTTAACCTCTTCAGGCTCTCCAAGAGAAGGTTGAGAGGGGACCTTGTGGTGGTGTACAAATTCATAAGGGGAGAACAACATGAAGTAGGTGACAATCTGTTCACCAGGGCACCCCCTGGAACAACAAGGAACAATGGCCATAAGCTACTAGAGAGAAGATTCAGACTGGACATTAGGACAAAGTTCTTCACGGTCAGGGTTGTCTGAATCTGGAATGTGCTCCCAAGGGAGGTGGTGCTTGCCCCATCCTTGGGGGTCTTCAAGGTCTTCAAGAAGAGACTGGATAGGCACCTGGCTGAGATCACATGACCCCAGGGTTGGTGTTTCTTTTCTTGCCTGCCAAAGGCAGGGGGTCAGACTAGATGGCCCACTGAAGTCCCTTCCGACTCTATGAATCTATGTTTAAAATGTGCACTCTTTACCATCTTAGATATAGACCTTACCTATATAGTTGTATATCACACACACTGTTGTTATTGGTTACAAGAACTAGTCAGAATATATTGCCCCATTCATACCTCTGTATTACCTTTTCAGTTTGAGAACAAACTGAGTTGCTTATTCTGCAGGATTTAGATAATCAGATTTAACCATATCACACTGGGACTCTGAATTTTTCCAACAGTGCAAATGAATAAGTAAATCAGGAAACCCACATAAGGTCTCCATCTGTTTAGGTTTTGAGGGGCCTTGGTGCCTCTTTGCATTCAATATTGCCAAAGACCACATATGAGGGAAGCAGCAAAATATGCTGAGGGAAACCTAAGAAAGAAAAGGAGTCTCCAAGCAATTTCCTTAGAAAGTAGTAAACACATTTGAGGCTGAAAACTTGACAAACTTAATCAACTAATACCATTTTGTTTAAATCTGAGAATATGTGAATATGCAAACAGAGAGCAAAAGCTTACAGAAAATTAAGAACTGTAAAGAATAAGTTACATTTATTTAGCATTCTACTTACTCTGTCTGCTATTGTGTTCTCTTTTAAGAAATTATGCATGCTATTTAGCTATCAAGAAATACCTTTGACAGTACCCATTAAAATGAGTTCAGAGGAATGAACACATTTGGAAAAAGAACTGTTTTTGACCCACGGTGTAAAGTTAGGATAAATGTTTCTAAAATAGTGGGTGTGTCTACACATACAATTAATAAGAAGCAATAACCTTCAGAGCTTATTGCTGCAGAGTTTATTGCTCCTGGGCACACTGTTTGAACATATCCTTGGGACTGCAACATGTTGAGTCAGGTCTGAGCAGCCCCAGCTGACAAAGGCCCCTGGGGTCTGCCTGCCAGCCAAAGGGCTGATCCCTGCCCCCCTTCCCCACCCAGCCACCAGCTCAACATGCTGCAGAGGACTGGCTAGGACAAGAGGGTGCTCTAGCAGGCAGCAGGCAGCTCATGCACTGAAGTACCTTTGTGCCCCAGACAGTTGGGGCAGCATCTACATGTGCGCTACTGCAGAGTAAAAAAACTGTACGGTAGGATAGTACTTGTGTTTACAAGTACTAACCTACTGCAGAGTTAATTAGTTTACTCCAGTCTAATAGGGGTAAACCAATAGGGGTGCATGTGTAGATAAACAATGTTTACTGAGGAGCTAATTAGTCTTCTCCGCAGTAAACATTTTGTATAGATATGCTCAGTGAAAGGTTTTACCCTGATGTTCAAAAGTCCAGATTCTGTGTCAGCCAAGAACAGAAACAGCAGTTAATTGTACCATCACATAGGCTGTCAACTCACCAAACAGCAGGTGGTCAGCACAGGCCCTGGTAAGAAGAAGAGCACAGGTGCCCACCCAAAAACCCACACACCCATTTGCTCCAAATGAGCCTGGACCCAGGTGGCCAGGGTATAATCAGGCCAGCCAGGGTGCAATCTGTCTGGCCAGTGCCACAACAGCTGAAAGGGAAATGTCAATTGCCCAGTTCTCAAAGGAAACAGGCTAAAGAATGGGCCAGAAGGAAAGGATGGGGGATACGCTGGGACTCCCAGGAAAGAGCCATGCATCCTTCCTGCCACTGGAGCAGGAAATTGCCCTGCATTCAACACTGTCAGGGCACTATCCATACCAGGGACCACACACACAATAACGCATGTCATGTGGGAAAGTGAGTGGGTGGCACAGAAAAGCTGGGCAGGAGAACAGCTAGAGGAGTCATGCCAAGCTGGCTCTCTAACTCTTCAGGACTCGGAGGAAAATCTGCACGCCAAAAATGCACCAAAAAGTTACCGGCTGGTTGCAAGTCCCATACAAGGCCAGTGTGGGCTAGCCTGAGCCACATGATACCCTGCCAGGAACCCAGGCAGGGAGAGACTGCTGGTTAGAGGTAACCAGCCAGAAGGCACAGGGAGCAGGGCCCATGGCACCCCGGACTAAGGTCAATACCCCAGGAGAAGCTAGCCCAGCTCACACAGAGGCATCACTACCCTGTCCAGCCAATGCACTTGGGCTATTTAAGTTTCCTCACCTGTTGTGTTGTAATTCCTGAGACAGAGGCACAGGCACCATTCTAACAGAAGCAAATATGAACCTGACTCACCGTCAAGGTCTGACAGTAACACCTGAGTGGAAAGGAGTGAGGTGTAGTGGAGGAGAAGCCCCACAGAAGTTCCAAGAAGTTCCACCCAAACTCGACCACACCAGAACCACCAAAGAACCACAGATACCACCTCCTCATAATTCAGATTCCATCTAAGAGAAACAGCAAAGTTGTGGCAGGCAAAGGGGGAACAGTGCATTGTGACCAGGTGAACAAGGCATGCCCTCTACTCTCTGGCAGCCTCCCTGGGCATGAACCTGTCACAGTAACATATTTGATTCCAAACAGACAGCCCAAGCATCTGAAATGTGGGGAAGTATGGGCAAAAATAAAAAATGGGCAAGAATTTTTAAGTGAGAAACTACAACTGCCATTTAAAAAGATCTAATTTAATGATAATACACCTAGAAATCTTCATGTCAGAAACTTTCCATTAGAGGATATACCTTAGGGGTCAAATTCTGACTCAGGTTTTGTTCATGAATAACAGGTAGTTTCCATTTTTACCCGTTTGCCTGGCAAACTTGACATACAATTGAAAGTTGCTACTTAGAAAGGGACCCAGATTGAAAGATCAAAGATAACTACAAGTGAAACTTGACATGCTTTGGCAGCAAAATAAAGTTCTGTTTAAAAGAATTATTAATATATTTATCTATAACCTCAATTTGAACCACAGCATGGTCAAGGTTTTTCTACAATAGCCATGCCTAATTTGTAATCTGTGGAATACGTGTTGCAGACTGTTTTGAACACATGATGCTAGCTCTTCACCTTCTTTCAAGCTGCTAACCTGCAATGAGAAAGCCAAAATGCATCATTTACAATCTCCTATTGCTCTATTTGTACCTAGCAAACTCACTTCATATACATTAGGACACTTCTCTCATTCTTCTACAATTAAATCTAGATCAACTTGCTGTTGTGGTTCACTGGTTGAATTCCCTCCCTGCCATACAGAAGATCCAGGTTTGATTCCTGGATGCACAAATAACCACAGCCATGAAGGCACTGAATGCCTGGACTTATTCTAGCCTTTGGAATCTGTCTAAAGTGGGGGTGGAAGATCTGGGCAGCCTCTACTCCTGCATAAGCACATGCATCAAAGGTCCTGGTGACTTCTCACATATACACCATGATCCAGAAGGATTGATGATTGCCTAAGTCTACATCATTTCACATGCTACCCACTATGTCTTGGAAATCCTCAAATATGTCTTGGAAATCCTCAAAGGTGTCATCTTCCTGCTGACTTAGATCTTTTAGCTAGCCTTCAATCAGGGACCTTCAGATCTGCTCTTTTACTTGGCTGTGTTCCCAGAATTATTTTACATTAAAAAAAAACCCTATAACAGCTTAACATTAAATATTTCACATGAACTGCAAAAAGAAATGGATTTTATGTCCCATGGTTATCCTCTCTGTATACACTGTACAAATATTAATTGATATAATATATTTCTCTTACTTTTTAGGTAAGATACATAATTTATTCTAATCTTTAATTTGTTATTTAAAACGATGATGATACAGTTCCAAGACCCACTTTTAAAGCTGCCTCTGAAACCAGAAAAGCATGCACTGTATAGAGAAATACTCATACTTAGAGATCTTTCAATATGTGCTAAAACTAGGGGAAAAAGCTTAACAAACATTTGGGAAATACAGATACAGGTTGAACTGGTCAGTGTTCAAGTGAGTGTTATCCTCAGTCCCGTGATCCTGAATGCAATTCCTTACTAGCTTCCATTACATATTGGCCATTGCAGTCTGGCAGAAGTCAGGTAGCTATACACCTTACACTTTAACTAAACAAGATATATAGAGAGCACACGTTTTTGTGAACTCAAGTTTATACTTCATTAGATGCTGTGACAAGACAGCATAACACAGTATACAGAGTGAAGTGTGTGATCTGAATACAAAGGGTGGGGAAAGGAGGGGGAGGAAGGGTGGCAAGGTCTGACCAAACTGGATAATGATATTAAGCTATCAGGCACCTAACATGATAAATTCAAGTGTCCTAATTATGTCAATGCTGGATCTCCAGGACTATTCTGCCCCTTGGTTTACCAGCCAGCTGCAGAAGCTGAGAAATTGTAAACTCAAACATCATTAGAATGACCAACTACGTTTATTATTCAGCAAGTTACTTAAAAAAATACCTTCATGAATACAGTCAGTCTACAGGACTACTTAGGGAGAAGCAGTAGACAGGTCTTGTTATGGATGGTTCTGACAATCTCAAAGAAACCCCATTTAAAACCTTGGATCAATTCCTTTTACATAATGGCAGTAAAGTGACAGATTCTCCCTGATACAGGAATTTTTGCATTTTCAAAAGAGAAGATTGAAGATCTTCAAAGTTCACTATATCTCTCATTTCTACAGTGGTGATTAACAGGCAACAGTTACATACTATTTAGTTCCAGTCCAACAATTTCCAAGTTTAATGCTGTCTAGTAAATTGAGGTCAAGAAACTAGTTCAGAAACATACATTTCTACTCTGTTTTCTTGATCCCTAAGCTTACTGATGCTCATTAGCAGCGTGCTAATAACTCCCAACTATATTAAATTACTGCTATAGTTCCTAAGCCTTGCCTTCTGAAACCTTAGTCCTTTAAAGAAAGAAAGTGAATTAGATCATGATGTACCATCCAATTATTGAACAATGTTTAATTTACTCCTTCAAGCAGAAGTGCTCAAGTGGGTCACAGTCAGGCAATTGTCTTGACATTTTGTTGCTAGCAATCTTTTAGAGTATTGACAGACAGTTTTGCAACTTACTTATTGTACACAGAGCATACTGTTTTTAAAGTGAACATTCTGTTTCGCAGTGCATGTAACAATTCTTTGTACTAATGAAAAGCACTATCAGCTTTGAATGATCATAATTTCTGGCTACATTTGGGTATCACTGATCTCACAAACCGAAGGCAGGTTTTTTTTTTCCTTCCAAAAATGATAGTTTTTTGGCTTTTTTTACCTTTACTTTGCCACATATTACTGTAAGCTGCAAATTTTTTTTCTTTTATATTCCCTAGGTCCTAGGATTCTCCTTTGGTACATTGTTATTAAGGATTTACTTATTTCTTTTGGATTAAAGAAGACAAGTGAATAGGTTCTGCTCTGCCTTCTACATTTCATATTTTACTGCCTGTTTTTTTAAGGACACTAAAACATGATGTCTTATATGTTAATTAAATAAAATTGTCATATACAATATACTCTTCCATCTTTACCTCTCCTACATTTTTAGAGAATTCACTCAGTTTATTAATTTACTGGTGCTAGTTTTCTGACAAGTATCCCTGTGTGACTTCCTGCTGTACTTGACTTTGGTATGCCAAACTGTTCGATCAATAATCTTCCATTAATATAGCATGTAGCAGTTAGAAATCTGACTGCTGTAAGACATTCCATCATGGGCTGACTTTTGTCCCAGGCACTCTAGTTACCACTCAAGTTTTATTAATTTATAAAGGTTCTTAGACTGACTTTGAAAGTCCTTCAGGAACCAATTTACAGTAAATTTCTGAATTAGTACTCCTTGCTCTTCTTGTCATCAGTTGGGCCGATTTAAGTCTATCAGCTCAATGCTAAAATGTGTCATTTTAAATTACAATATACAGTCAATACAGGAGGACGTGCTTATTTGACACTAACTGGATGATGGTAAGAGGAATATCCCTACTTTCACTTAAGTGCAAACTTAAAGCATGCTTAAGGGTATGTCTACATGAGACGCTTTACTGTGCAATAAATTCTCAGCCCCCCCTCGCTCCCCAAAGTAGCCAGCTCTGTGAGGAGCTGGCTGCTCCAGGGAGTAAGTGAGGGCTGGATTCCTAGCCCAGGCTCGCTCCCCAGAGCAGCCAGCTCCATACTGGGTGGATTTCCAGCCCCTCCACCTCTTCCCCAGAGCAGCAGTCTCCATGCCAAGAAGGGCAGCTGCCAGCAAGCCCTGTACCCTCCCACCAAGCAGAAGGCTCACCCACAGCTGCCTTACACCCTGGACAGCTCCAAGCAAACTCCTGGCCAAGCATATATCTGTCAGGATGTGCACAGAGCCAGGAGAGCTCTGCCCACTGCACTGGTAGCTCTCTCCTGGCCCTGTGCCCATCAAGTCCCCTCCCAATGTGCACAGGGCCAGGAGACAGCTGCCACTGGTACTGATAGAGCTCTTCTGGCCCCGTGCCCACAGGGACCACCCTGTGCCCCTGGCCAGCTCCTGGGCTAATACGGGGAAGATCCTGAAGCTACCCCCGGCTGCTGCAGGGAGGCAGAACAGGCTGGAAGCAATCCTGTACTGAGCTGCTCCCATTGGGAGTGAATCTGCTCCCAAGAGGCAGCACATGTAGATGTGCTCCCCTGTAGGCTTACTGTGCAGTATTTTTAACTGTACAGTAAGCCTATTTCAAAATTAATAGCATGTGTACATGTGCCCACTATCTTTGTTTTCACCTGTCTTTAAAACTGGATTAATTCTTTCATCTGGATTAAACAATTTTAACTATACTTTTTATATAGAGACCCTTTGAAATGGGCCACAGATACAGAACTTTCAGTATTTTCAATTAAACTTAATTTTTTTAGGCAAAAAATTGGATCTAATGTAAACAATCATTACATACAACAAGGATTGTAGTAGCTCTATCATGAATCAAAGGAGAGATGGTTAGATACATGTAGCTAACTCTACTCTTTGCCTCCAGCTAATAAAGAAGCATTCAATTGCTGATATTACTTTTCCATTGTTATGTATATCATGCAACTTCAAGCAAGCAGGACAGTGACACTGATGGAGTCATATGTGGATATTGGCCTGCCTCCCCATGTTTTAAAAGCTCTACACAAACACGTTTAGCAAACTGATTCTTTTTAAAACTTAGATTTGAGGCTAGTCAACAGAATTAAACACTTGCTTCTCTTTACCTCTCAAATCTCTTTAAAATTGTCTTCAAGTCCATTCATAGACAATATTGTCATTTGCAATGTGCATGGCCCTATGGACTAGTTACCACCTTAAATGTCGCCATGGAGAAAGAAAAAAAAATCTCTTCTTATTCAAGAAAGTTTTTATGCCATAACCAAAGCTTTAGAGCAGTAATTCTCAACTTTTTTAGACTCAAGACACCCTTCCATAATTTTTGTGAACTGAACAGCACCCCATTTCACAAAACTAATTTATTGCTTACCTCCTTTCAGAGGATCTGGATAGTGGGGACAGTGAAAAGGCAGACAGGGAGAGCCTGAGCCAGCACTTAATTACTTATCTCTTCACATCTGGACCCTGAGCCGGTCTTTATCTCCTCACAGTTCCTGCGGCACCCTTCAAAGAATCTCACGGTAGGATGTTGTTGCACCCCAGGTTGCCCTGGTAGACTCAGTAACAGTCACTGCTTTAGAGGTTCCTTAATTGCTACAGGAACTCTACCCTGCACAGAATCCTCACTGACTGTGTATGAGATTTTCCACATCCTGCAATATACTACATGTCATTGCAAAAACTCTCTTGCTATAACCTGTCCGTCTTTGAATACTCAATGCTACATTTTGTAGCAAGTAAATTACACCCTTTCTCTATAATTTTTAATTTTATTCCTTTCATTGTGTGTCTTAAAGAAGGTTATGGGTGTTACTAATATAATCTTACTCTTCAGAACTTTTAAAGCTGTAATTTAGTTTCCACTTCATAGTTCATGAGTTATATGCTCTTTAACCAATGTGCACAGTTCAATCATTTCATGTAGTATGTCAGTTTTACAACTTGGAGTCTGATGCACTTGTCCTATTTGTAGGGTTTCAGTTTCAGCACTAGATGGGGACATTTCTAAAAAGTTTCCTTTTTTGGTTTGTTCTTAATTCTTTCTTTTGTAAAACCTTCAAATGAAAGGAAACCCCTAATTTAGAAGTTTAAACTTTTTGAAAGCAACTCTCTGAAACTCTTAAGTTCCAGTATATTTAAAAAACACAATAGGGCCCACTTCATTAACACATTAGTGGTATAAAACTACCCTTGTAACCAAAAACAACCACTTTGCTGTTTGTGGCTTGTCAACAATGAATTGTGATCATTACCAGGAGGGTTTCTGGTTTCAAATCTAACTTACACAGGGCTATCCAGTATCTTTTTTAGAACAGTCATACAGAAAGGAAGATGGAGTACAGCATGTCTCTGAGGAAATACCGGGTGCCCGTTCAGCAAACAAAATTTCCCTCGCTTGCCTGTGAAAAATAATGGAGGACATCGCTATACCTGCCTCAAAACTAGAGTCTGTACTACAAATCATGAAATTCAGGCAAGGTTTTATCATTAAAAGAAGGGCAGTAAATGCCAAACAGCCTTTTCACCTTGAAGAATCATAGACTGAACTCCTGTTCAGCTACATTTAAAATAAATGTATCCTTATTCAGAATGATCTCATGAAACTGCCAATAGATCCAAATATAATGACACTGTTCTCTGTGGCTTGGCAACAGTGCATTATGATTGAAATCAGGGTCAGCCAACTACCACCACTTCCCCCCAACCTCTCCTCCTATCCACACATAATTACTGTTAGGAGAAGACCTATCTTGTGCTTGAGGCCCTGTGATTTGGACTCAGTGCCTGTGAGAGAAATCTGGGGACTCAGTGTATCTTGGTAAGGTCCCTTCTCATTTTGGAAGCAGGAAGTAGGAGCGATCTGAATTTGGGACCCCCGATCTTGAAGACCAGGTACAACCGTATCCCCATTCTCGCCCTCTCAAATGCCCTGTTTGACTCATAAGATCTGGCCACAGACCAAAGGTCACACACAGGCTTTCTGTGCCTCAACTCCCTATCTAGAAAATAAAATGATACTTTCCCCCCTTATATGGTTGCTATGAAAATGAAGTAGTTACCTTTATATATATGGTTGCTTTGAAAATAAAGTAGCTTGGGGTTCAGATACAACAATCTAGAGGTTATGTTAGTAATTAGACAATATGGGAAAGACTGATTTCACCAAGAGACCAACAGTAATGATCCAAATAATGAAAAGCCATCTTCCTTTACTGCATTTAAGCATCTCATTTTTCTTATACTGCCATAAGAATGAAATTATGTTTGTTCATTTACTATTGAATTGTACTCATCCATGCAGCACATACAAACCTGACACTACTTCATGATCTTACTTCTATTTAAGCCCGCCTATATTTTAATTAGGGTTGTAGAAATGTATGAAACATTTTATAAAAAATGCTGCCCTTTTCTTGGTCTCAAAAAATTGTGGCCACCCATATTTTCTCACTGTTGTCTCTCAATAATAGTTGTTGTAAGCAAGAGGCAAGTCTCATGAAAATCCAGTATAATTTGCAAACACAGGTATAGAAAGGTAAAAGAGGACATAGGCAGACAAGGTTCTTTGGGTAGATGTGATATCTTTTATCAGACCAACTAAGTAATTGGAAAAAATGTTCTTTGCAAGCTTTTGGGCACAAACACCAGCAAACTCTCCCTATGCCTGAAGAAGGGTGTTTGTGCCCAAAAGCTTGTATAGAACAATTTTCCCAACTATTTGTCAAAAAAAAAGACACCCATTCTCCCAAAACACCTTTCCCTTCCTATGTCCTTAGACCAATGTGGCTACAACCAACAACCCTAATAAAGAATGTAGTGTCACTTGTGCTGCACGGGGCACAGGGTGCTGCTGCTAGGGACCCTGCCCCGGCGGTGCTGCCCACCCCCAGCTCCTCGGAGGTCTCCACCCAGGCAGAGCCCTGCCCCCCTGTCTGCACGGGTGGCCTGGTGGGGACCCTGCCATCAGAGGTGGGAGGGGAGCGGGGGAGCCCCCTCACCTGTCCCTCATGTGTCCACCTTCGGGCCTTGGAGGAGCAGGTAAGGGAACTCCAGGAGGCAGTGAGCAGGCTGGGAGGGATCAGGGAGGATGAGGCTGTGATTGATGGGTATTTCCATTCCTTACAGCTCCAGATGCCTACGGGTGAAACCCCACAAGAAGAATCTGCAGCAGAGGAGTGGAAAATTTTCACCTCTGGACCCAGGCATCAGGAGCCAGTGTCTGCTTCCCCATCGCATCTGGGGAACAGGTACAGGGCCCTGGCAGCCTTGGTGGAGGAAGCAGCAGAGGAACTTTCTCCAGCAGAGGAGGTGCTCCCTGCAAACCCCACTGGGCAGGCTGGGGGACCATTACCCAGGCAGAAGAAGAAACACCGGGTTATTATGGTGGGTGACTCAATCCTGAGAAGCATGGAGGGGGCAATCTGCCGACCAGATTCTATGGTGAGAGATGCCTCTGATGCCTGGAGCAAAGATCAGCAACATCACTGAAAAGATTCCTGATCTCATCAAGCCCTCCGACTACTACCCCATGGTCCTTGTCCACGTGGGCACTAATGATGCAGCTGGGATTAGTCCTGACCGCATCATGAAGGACTTCAATGAGCTGGGGGTCGGGCTCAGGAAGTCGGGGGCACAGGTGGTATTCTTTACCATCGTTCTAGATGGCAGCAGCCAGAGGCACCAGGATGCCTGCATCAGGGTAGTCAAGTGGCGGTTCCAGAGATGGTGTCTTCAGGAGCACTTCGGATTCTACAACCATGATCAGCACTTCCAGGGAAGAGGCTTCCTGGGAAGGGATGATCTTCATCTCTCTCCCAGAGGTAAGCATCTTTTCTCCCGCAGTTTGGCTGATCTCCTCCAAAGAGCTTTAAAATAGGTTCGACGGGGAATGGGGAACCGATGGTCAACAAGAACTCAGGGTTGGAAAGCCACAACAAGGCACCGGACCTAACCAGGTAAGCATTAAGGGGAACACAAACTATCGAGGCAAAGAGGCACCAAGAACACCCATTGGTGGGCTAAAATGTCTTTACACAAATGCCAGGAGTATGGGGAATAAGCAGGAGGAGCTCACACTCTTACTTGCTAGCACACAGTATGAGCTAGTCAGCTTAACTGAAACATGGAGGGATTCTACCCATGACTGGGCGGTAGGCATTGAGAGTTACAGGTTGTATTGGAGCAAAAGAGCGGGAAAAAAGGCCGGGGTGTAGCTCTCTATGTTAAGAAGCATTACACATCCTCCATCATCAGAGAAGGGGGTAGAGAAGGGGAATACTGAGGCATAGTGGGTCAGGATCCAGGGGGGGCCAGGGGAAAAAGACTTGGTAGTGGGTGTCTACTACAGACCTCCTCACCAGGATGACAAGCTAGATGAGGTATTCTCCAGGCAGCTGTCAAATGCCATACAGGTGAGGGAGGCAGTGGTCATGGGGAATCTAAATTATCCAGACATCTGCTGGGAGGAGCAGACAGCCAAAACAAGCCACTCATGTAGGTTCTTACATCATGTGCAGGACCTCCACCTAACCCAGGTGGTATCCAGTCCCACCAAGGGTAGTGCCTTGCTAGACCTGGTCTTAGCAACAGGGGATGATCTTGTGGGGAGCCTGTGAGTACACAGTAGCCTGGGAGATAGTGACCATCACTTGGTAGAGTTCACTATTCAGCGAAGGGTGGGAAAAATATCCAGTGAGGATAAAGTGTTAGACTTCAGAAGGGCCAACTTTAGTAAACTTAGAAGGCTAGTTAGGTGCCTAGAGGTGGCGGAACTCAAGAGTATCGAGCAAAGGGGGATCCAGGAGGGTTGGAGATTTTTCAAGGGAGTAATCCTTGGGGCACAAAAGGAGTCTATCCCCTTATGCAGGAAAGGGGGTAAGGGGATAAAAATCCCCCTTGGCTGAACAGGGATCTCCAGAAAAGACTAGGGGCAAAGAAAGAGATTTATAGGCAGTGGAAGCAGGGGGCACCTACCTCCCTGGCACGCTATTGCAGGGAATCAGTTAGGCAGGCCAAGGCAGGGCTGGAGCTTAGGCTGGCTACAACAATTAAAGACAATAAAAAGTCCTTCTACAGATACATAGTGAGCAGAAGGAAAGCCCAGAGTAACATAGGGCCCCTACAGGACAAATCAGGACAGTTGGTGGTTGATGCAAGGAAAAAGGTGGAGCTCTTCAATTAGTTCTTTGCTTCAGTATTCCTAAGTACTGACCAAGACAATTCCCCCACCTTGAGCATAGACAGATGTCCAAAAGGAACCAGACCGCCAAAGGTTAGTGCTGACTTATTTAAGAAGCACTTGGAAGGGCTGGATGGATACAAGTCAGCCAGCCCAGATGACCTCCATCCATGGGTGCTGAAGAAATTGGTCAGTGTCATAGCTGAGTTACTGGCATGGCTGTTTCAGCAGTCATGGTGCTCCGGCCAGGTCCCTGAGGACTGGAGAAGGGCCGATGTGGTGCCTATTTTTAAGAAGGGGAGAAGGGGGAAACCAGCACAGGTTCATCACAGATAGATCCTGCCTGACAAACCTTATAGCCTATTATGATCAGGTCACACACTGCCTTGACACAGGAACTGAGGCTGATGTCATCTACCTGGATTTTAGGAAAGCCTTCGATACAGTTTTGCATCCTATTCTCATAGGGAAGCTAACAGGCTGTGGAGTAGACTCCTACACAGTCAGGTGGGTGGCTAACTGGCTTAGGTACCGCACCCAGAGAGTGGTGGTAGACAGG
This sequence comes from Alligator sinensis, assembly GCF_000455745.1. Lineage (NCBI taxonomy): Eukaryota > Metazoa > Chordata > Crocodylia > Alligatoridae > Alligator > Alligator sinensis. The sequence continues at coordinate 5,886,673 of NW_005841838.1, read as the reverse complement.
TCGTTCTTGGCCTGGAAGGAGGTGGGCAGTGGGGTCCCACAGAATTTGATCCTTGGACCAGTGTTATTTAATATCTTCATCAGCGATTTGGACGAGGGTGTGGAGAGCGCACCCTCTCCAAGTTCACAGATGATACCAAATTATGGAGCAATGTTAACACACCAGAGGGCAGGGAGCAGATACAGGCTGACCTGGACAAGTCAGATCAATGGGCAGAACAGAATAGGATGCAATTCAACAAAGATAAATGTAATGTACTCCACCTAGGATGGAGGAATCCCCAGCACACCTATAGGTTGGGGGATGACCTCCTCAGCAGCTCAGTGGCTGTGAGGGATTTTAGAGTCATAGTTGACTCCAAGATGAACATGAGCTGCAGTGTAATGAGGCCATCAACAAGGCCAATCACAACTTGTCGTGTATTAGTAGATACATGACCAACAGATCAAGGGAGGTGATGCTCCCCCTCTATGCAGTATTTGTCAGGCTGCAGTTGGACTACTGTGTCCAGTTTTGGGTACCGCACTTCAAGAGGGACACAGAGTATCTGGAGAGGGTCCAGAGGAAGGCCACCCACATGATTAGTGGCCTCCATGAAAGACCCTATGAGGGGAGGTTGAGAGATCTGGATCTCTTCAGCCTTCACAAGAAATGTCTGAGGGGAGATCTTGTAGCTGCCTATAAGTTTATCAAGGGAGGACAACAGGGAATTGGAGATGCGCTATTTACCAGGGCGCCCCTGGGATTAACTAGGAATAATAGGTGCAAATTAGTGGAGAGTAGATTTAGGTTAGACATTAGGAAGACATTTTTTACAGTAAGGGTGGCCAGAATCTGGAACAGGCTTCCAAGAGAGGTAGTACCATCACCTAGCTTGGAGGTCTTCAAGAGGAGGCTAGATAGTTACCTGGCTGGGGTCATCTGACCTCGGTCCTCTTTCCTGCCAGGGGTAGGGGGTCGGACACAATGATCCATTGTGGTCCAATCTGACTACAATCTATGAATTTATGAATATGTTTGTCTTTGCAACTCCCTGAAGGCATATGAGTGTGAGTGTAGTTAGTATGGTGTCCTTAGACACTTATCCCAGTGTACTTTTGACTTTAAAGATACCATAAGTTGGTTATCAAAGTAAAATAAGATCATAAATGGGGAGATTAAAGGACAGATTAAATCAGACCAAACTATAGTGATTAAACTATACAGATTAAATCAGACCAAACTATAGCTTCAGGAATGGTGTCTTGCAGTGGGCTTCAGCTTTCTGGATCACGACCCTCACTTCAGAATGAGAGACATGCTCGGGTGGGATGGGCTTCACCTCTCCCCCAAAGGTAAGCATGTGTTCTCTTCCAGGTTGGCTGATCTCCTCCAGTGGGCTTTAAACTAGGCACGTTGGGGGAGGGGGAGGAAGAGGACCAAGGGAGCCACAGAAAACCAAACCAAGAGACACCCACAAGAACAGCCCGGCCAAGTCAGGCAACGAGCACAAGAAATATCCAGGTAAGAGACAGGGGCCCGGACAGTCCGGGGATTGGGAAGGAGGTGCATACACCATCAGGAAGCCTTAAATTCCTCTACACTAATGCTCACAGTATGGGGAACAAGTAGGAGGAACCTGCCCTCCTGCTAGCTAACACAAACCCAGACATAGTGGGGCTCACCAAAACTTGGTGGGATCCAACGCACAACTGGGTGGTAAACATCAAGGGCTATAGGCTGTATAGGCGGGATAGAACAGGGAGGAAAGGTGGGGGTGTGGCGCTCTACTTCAAAGAGCAATACACGTCCTCTGCAAACAGCACTGGGTCTGAGGTAGGGCAGACGGAGGTAGTCTGGGCCAGAATACAAGGGGTCTGGGGGAAAGGGACCTAAAGGTGGGGGTCTACTACAGGCCACCTACCTAGGGAGAAGAACTGGACCAGGAATTCTCAGGTCAGCTCGCAAAGGCAGTTAAGTCAAGGGATGTGGTCATCATAGGTGACCTAAACTACCCGGACAGTCAGCCAGGTCTGACCACTCACGTAGGTTCCTAGTCAAGTTATAGGACCTCCACCTAACCCAAGAGGTGCACAGTCCCACCAGGGGAAATGCCTTGTTGGACCTGGTCCTAGCCACAGGCCATGACCTGGTGAGGGGACTGTGGGTGCTCAACCACCTGGGCGATAGCGACCATCGCCTACTGGAATTTACTATCCAGCGCAGGGTGTCAAAGGCCTGCAGCAGTGCAGCAGCCCTGGACTTCAGGAGGGTAGATTTCAATGAGGTAAGGAGACTAGTCAGGGAAGCACCGAGATCCCAGAGGGGAGGGGAGGTGGAAGTCCAAGAAGAGTGGTCGTTCCTTAAGGAGATGATCCTCCAAGCCCAAAGACAATCCCCACATGGGTCAAAGGGGGTAAGAGTTCTCAAAAGCCCCCATGGCTCACCAAAAGGATCCACAAACACCTCAAAGCCAAAAAGGAGGTGTACACCCAATGGAAGGGAGGGGCCATCACCAAGGAGGATTATACCTCCTTGGCTCGAGATTGTAGGAGGGCTATTAGGAAGGCTAAATCAGAGATGGAACTGGGACTAGCGACCCGGATCAAAGATAACAAGAAGTCATTTTTTAAATACATGGGGGATAAAAAGAAGGTACCAAATAATGTGGGGCCTGTGCAGGACATGCTAGGTAATCTGGTGGTAACACCAGATGACAAAACTAATCTCTTTAACAGATTCTTTGCTTCCATTTTTCTGAGCAGGGACAGGGACATCCCCCCCACTGGGATTCTGGACGGACCCAGGGGAGGCGCAGCCAGGCCCAAGGTCAGTGAGGACCTAGTCAGGGAACTTCTGGAGGGACCAGATGTGTTCAAATCAGCAGGTCCTAACAATCTCCGCCCCAGAGTGCTTAGGAAACTGGCAGAGGTCATTGCAGGACCCCTGGCACAGCTTTACGAGCACTCGTGGTGCTCTGGTGAGGTGCCTGAAGACTGGAAAAGGGCAATGTGGTCCCCATTTTCAAAAAAGGGAGTAAAGAGGATCCAGGAAACTATAGGCCCATTAGTCTTACCTCAGTCCTGGGGAAGCTCTTTGAGAAAATTATCCAGGAGCACATCTGCGAGGGGCCAGCAAGGGAGTTTATGCTTAGGGGCAATCAACACGGGTTCATTAGGGGCAGATCCTGTCAGACCAACCTTGTGACCTTCTATGACCAAGTCACAAAAACCTTGGACACAGGTGTCACGGTGGACATAGTCCTCCTGGACTTTAGGAAGGCCTTCGACACTGTCTCTCACCCCATCCTCATTAAAAAATTAGGTGTCTGTGGTGTCGACGCCTACACAGTCAGTGGGTCGCAAATTGGCTGGAGGGCTGCACCCAGAGAGTGGTTGTGGACGGGTCATTTTCGACCTGGAGAGATGTGGGCAGTGGGGTTCCCCAGGACTCAGTCCTCGGGCCTGCACTGTTCAATATCTTCACCAGCAATTTGGATGAGGGGGTGAAAAGTACCTTGTTCAAGTTTGCAGATGACACTAAGATGTGAGAAGAAGTGAGCACACTAGAAGAGAGGGACAGGCTACAACTAGATCTCAACAGGTTACAGAGGTGGGCAGATGAGAATAGGATGGGTTTCAATATGGACAAGTGCAAGGTGTTGCACCTGGGGAGGAAGAACCTGCAGCATACCTGCAGGCTGGGGAACTCCCTTCTCATCAGCATGGAGGCAGAAAAGGATCTTGAAGTCACTATTGATTCCAAGATGAACATGGGCTGCCAATGTGGCAACACGGTCAGGAAGGCTAACCTCACCTTGTCATGCATCCATAGATGCATCACAAGAAGGTCCAAGGAGGTGATCCTCCCCCTCTATGTGACACTGGTCAGGCTGCAGTTGGAGTACTGCATCCAGTTCTTTGTGCCACACTTCAGGAGGGATGTGGACAGCATCGAGAGGGCTCAGAGGAAGGCCACTCACATGATCGGGGGCAGCAGGGCAGGCCCTACGAGGAGAGGCTATGGGACATGAACCTGTTCAGCCTCCACAAGAGAAGGCTGAGAGGGGCTCTGGTGGCTGTCTATAAACTGGCCAAGGGGGACCAGTAGGCAATGGGAGAGTCTCTGTTCCCCCGAGCACTACCGGGGGTAAAAGGGAACAACGGCCATAAGTTGACTGAGAGTAGATTCAGGCTAGATATCAGGAGGCGCTGCTTCACTGTCAGGGCAGCTGGGATCTGGAACCAACTTCCAAGGGAAGTGGTGCTTGCCCTTACCCTGGCGGTCTTCAGAAAGAGGCTAGACAGCCACCTAGCTGGGGTCATTTGACCCTAGCATCCTTTCCTGCCCAGGGTGGAAGGTCAGACTAGATGATCTGCTTAGGTCCCTTTTGACCCTACCTACAATGAAACTATAGGAAAGTGTGAATGCTATAGGAGCTAAGAAAATAAGAGTTAAAGATTTTTCAAGTAGGACTTCCCTATTCTAAAACATTAAAAGTCAACTTTGTAAAAATGTTATACGATGATACCTGCCCTCACTCCTTGGTGGGCAATTCTTTCCTTTTTTTTTTTTTTAAGTTGTGGGATGACTGAAATCTTGTTTCTTCATTTTTAGTCAGGAATCATAATGGGGTTAGAATTCATTCAAGTTCTACTTCATCACAGACTTTCCAAGAACTCCACGCTCTGTTTGCATGATAGCCTGATCACATGCATGAAGTACACAATGAATGTTTTATCTGCTCACACATTTTGACACCTAAACCTGGCTTTGAGTTACTGACAACAAAGCTAATTCTATTACAAAGATATTTTCTCTCTCTACAGGATAGATCTGTAGCACAAGCTCTTTGGAAAAAGAATACAAAGCATGAAAAACTTATCTGTGTACTTAAAAGACTAAAGGGGCTCTTTTTTCCAAACACTGTGGGTGAAAGGATATGCTAAAAGTCTATGTATGCAAGTTCTGTGAAATATGGATCAAAAATGTTCTTCTCTTTATCATTTTTAATGATTCTCTTCATTACAATGAAAACAACTTGATATTGTTATGGTCCTACAAATAAAAAAAAGCACAAAATAAGAAAAACTTTTAGTTGGATAGTTGAAATTAAACGAAGCAAGCAAAGTAGGTGGAAAAGCCCAGGAGCAAGTTGTATTCCTATTCCTCAGTTTTCCTTAACTATTTTGCTGATTCACAGAACTAACTTGGATCTAAAATACCAGTTTTAAACAACAACTGTTTTGCAAAGTTAAAAATAAAAACACAGTGAATTCAAAAGCAGATTGTCTCACTGTAGGATGTTTATTTTTGTTGTGTCATAATGCAGGTCAACTTACTGTAAATACTGGCAAGATTATGTTATTTACAGTAGTGCAGTCCTAATGAAGCTTCAGATATTGTTGTTTGCTGTATCCTTTGGCCATTGTAAAAGGCACAAGCACTCTACATAATAAAGAAAGAAATGGGTCACTGGCAATGCATAGGGGGTGCATGTGCACACCCTGAGATTGGCAATGCATCCCCTGCAAAAAGCACTGCCGACGGCACATGTGGGCAGTCGCTGCTCGCTGCTTACCACCCCCTATCCCGCCACTGACACTGCCAGTGGCATTTGTAGGTGGTTGCTGACCGCTGGTCAGTGCGCACCAGCCCCCCACACCCTCTGCTGCTGACACCACCGTGACTGCCTGCAGGAGCTCCCTGCTCGCTGCTGACACTGCTGCCGCCACCTGAGGGCGATCACTGTGCCCCCCTGCTAGCCTCCAGGGGCACGTGCTGTTCATGAAATGGGTGAAAACAAACATGTCAGCCAAAGGAACAAATTCAACACTGGCAAAATGGACATAGATCCATATAGCAGGTGGCTTGGTCAACAATAAGTGTAGATCACTGGGTTGGATTCTGCTTTTAGTTAAATCAATATGCAGCACCTTTGGGCCTGGTTTTCACTCACACCAATTCTATGCCTACATAATTCCACTGATTTCAATGGGGTTTCTTCTGTTTCATACTAGTTTCATATCAGTATAAACAACAGAAAAATTTGGCCAGGTGTAGTTAGTATAACAACAACTATGAAAATTATTAAGAGCCATTAAGTGCTGCACCTGAAAGGCAATTGTAAATGACTGCCATTACTGATTAAGTAAACAATTGGGATGCAGCCATGAAAGTAAAAAGACCTTTTTCCACTTAATTACAATTATTCAATTAAAATATTCTAGGAAATATAATAAATACTGTAGAACTGGAATTCTTCTCAGTATTTATATCAGTAAAGATCAGTAGCATTTCTTGTCTTAATTCTTTAAAGTCTTTCTGATTCGTTTTTCAGAGAAAAAAGATGTACCATAAGCCAGCCAGCACACACATTTATTTTGGTATGCAACAGTGGTAGGGAATAGCTGTTTAAGTTTAAAAGGTTTAGCTTGTTGTGTCCTTGAATAGAGATAGGCAGAAATGAAGTGTGTCCAGGAAATCAGGATTGTATCACTTTATTTGTTTTCCACCCAAGGAGTCTTTGTATATTGTGTCAAGGTATCCAGTCACTTTGAATCTCTCCTTCTGACATCATTCAACAGAAAAAAAATAACACTTAGTTGCATTATCATTTCACCTTGTGTGACTGATCTCTCACTCTGTACGGTTACCAACCTACAAGTATTCAGTCATCTTTATGTTGATGTCACTGCAGTATCAAAATAAGCATCAGCAAAACAACTTCTAAACCATATTTCTAAATGTCAGTATTTTCCGATTTTATCAGAACTTTTGCATTTGATGGCCAAATATCTCCTGCATAAACTGAGATTAGCATGTGATCATTGCAATAAAAAACATGAACAAAATAACTCAATAATTCAATATTTTAAAAGAAGCCCAGGCCAGCTGTTAAGAGTCCTCTGATTGTTTCACTGTACTCACTGTTTTCTAACATTGTTTATGAAAGCAACACTCCAAGTAGAGTGGTGGACATGAAAATCTGCAATATGGACAATACATTCTAAATCATTGTTAGCTACGCAGTTAAACAGCTTTGCTTTTAGCTGAGCCAAACAAACATAGAGACTTAATACAATTTCATGGTGAATTTAACAGTGGAAAAAGAACAGTATATATTAGTGTTGGAGTGATGTTGTAGCTGTGATAGTCCAGGAAAGCTGGGAGGCAAGGAGCTTTTATTGAACCAATTGCATAGTTCAGTTAGATTTAGACAAGCTTAGATCAACAGATCTCACCCACAAAACTCCTTCCCTCTCACAGTATACACTTCATTTTCACTATTTGTAACTGTAATTATGTCACAAAACTGTGTATTTTGATTTAAGAAGTCCTTGCATTTTGAGTTCTTAAATTTTAGACAATCTCTCATCTTGTGCTCCAGCCTGACACCTCAGAACACAAGTTAGAATCTATTTAGAGTTATACTGAAACCATTCTAGAGTAAGACCAGAAAAATCAGTTATTCTGTTTTAGATTTTCAGTGCAACTGAAATCAGAATCTGGTTGTCCATGTGTCCATGTTGTCCCAGTGGGATGCTCTCAGGTCTGGAATTTGCTTTCCCCATTTGAGCCAGGTGGACTCATGTAGCTGACTTTTAGAGCATCAGGCCTATCAGGATGTCATGTATGATTTGGGGAGTTCCTTTTGAACTGATGTTTTATCAATTTGCCTTTGTGATACTTTAATACACATGCCCATGTAATTACGTGTTAATATACAGATTTATAAAAGGGTTTTTTGTTGTTAAAAGACATATTTGGAGTTTAGCCTTGGATAATCAGATTGATATCTGCAAGCTGCATATTAAGGCAAGGTCTGCGACATATCAAATGACTTTGTTTCAGAAAATTTCACCACTCCGCATCAGTGTAATTCCATTCCCCATAACTTCCACTGAAAACAGTTAGGACAGTTCTGATAGCTTTTAAAATCCCCCATAGCCACAGCACTATGCAGCTAGCAAACAATGGTAGAACTCCAAGACTAACAAGATCAGGGCCCCATTCTTAGTAAATGTAAGTAAAATGTGACTAATTTAAATCAAGGGCATCAACAATACAGCCAATGGGTTGGATCTGACCTACAGAGCTGTTTCTCCTGGCCCTCAGTGTTTCTGGAGGATCTGGGAATTCAGGGGTGGGATAAGCAGGGGCAAGAACCCTGTAGTTTGGATCTGACATGCAAGGAGCCCCATGGTCCAGATCTGGGGGCCAGTTGCCTTTGCCCCCCCTCATCCAAAAAAAAAAACAAACCAACCCAAAGAAAAAAAGGATCAGGGTCCTGGAGGCAAGACTTATGAGGTAAAGCTGAAAAAACTAGGAATATTTAGCCTAAAGAAGAGAAGAATGAGGAAGGATTTAATAACAGTCTTCAAATACCTGAAGGGCTATTATAGAGAGGGATAGAAATGGGGTTTTCTCTGTGGCTGTAGGGGACAGGATTAGGAGTAATGGACTCTAGCTATAGCAGGGGAAATTTAGGTTGGAGATGGGAGGAACTTTGTGATGATGAGGGTGGCCAAGCATGGGAGCAGGCTACCTAGAGAAGATGTGGCATCTCCATCCATGGAAATTGTCAAAAGCAGGGTAGCCTGAAACTTACTTGGCTGGAATGATTTAGTAAGGGATGATCCTGCCTTGAGCAGGAGACTGGACTAGATGACTTTTTGGAGGTCCTTCCAGCCCTACTTTCCTATGATCCTATGATTTAAATGAAACATTTCTGTATCAGAAATAAAAGTATAGCATAGCATAATCACCTTGGTAGTTTGATATAAAGGCTGGTACAATGCATGACATGAAATCAGAAAATTGTAACAGAGGAGACAAGATAACTGATGGCATAAATTGTCTAGAAAAGCAGTGTTACTATGGGTGTCCATCAGATAAAACAGCTAACAAAACACAAATAAAGAGCTTCCCTGAGAAAAGAGATCATTCCAGTGCCCTGCGTTCCTGAATGTACACTACAGTAACAGAAAAAAACAACAGCCTTTATGGAGGGTTGTAGTAAAGATCTGACATCTGTTCCTACTTGAGCCTTAGCGAAGATGAAATAATCCTACCCAGTATAAATGTCACTCATGAAGGAAGAGCTCATTCAAAACAACTGGGTGTGTGCATGCATTTACTCATCCAGTATTATGCTTGGCTCTTTAAACAGTACATATAACACTCTTATTTTTTACTTTAATTTGAAGCACCTCCCAAGCCCCCAATATTTCCATATAATGACTTCAGAGATTTTACTTTTCATTCTACTTGTAATTTTTTTTAAATAAGAAGAAAACAACAGCCTGACACTGAGGAGCAAGAAAGAACCCAATATTCAAACCTAGTTAAACAGGGAAAAGAGCTGAGGCCGAGATGTTTTCTTTAAAACTGGTACTTTCTTAAAAATGTCTTAGAAAAAAACAACTGCACTTTATTAATGCTTGCTAAAACAACATTAACCAAGTTTATGGCATAGTAATAAACATGCACATGTAATGAAATCATTTGGCAATGTCTTACAAAGGGCTACTTTAAAATCAGCCTTTTAAAAGCATTTACTAGTGATCTTGTCTGGCAGATGAAGAATGAAATACTTCTCCACACTGTGCTGTGCTCTGTACCTCTCAGGTAACTGAAGTGTCTTAGGATAGGTCTTCACTGAATTAATTTCGGTAACTGGTATCTAGGCATGAGAACCCAAGTAGGTTTAGTCCTGGCATGATCATAACCCTGGCAAGCTATGCTTACATTATTGTGTTCTCACAGTTTCTGCATTTTATATGAGTCTAAAGGCATATCCCATGGTTTTTAGTGCTGAGATGTTCTAGGATTCCTTTCCAAGCATTTGTGTCAACTGCAGGAGAACTCATCTATCCCTCAGGAAGAGCTGCAGGCAGGGTGCTGGAAGACTCTTCCCCCCCCCAACTACGACATGACTTTGCCTGCATGCTACTGGCAAAGTGGGTGGGTTTCAGCCCAAGCTAAAGAGGAATTTGAACTCTAAAAAACTGCTACCAGCCTGGGCTCAATTAAAACACCTCCAAACCCAGGTAAAAGGTTTCCATTTATAAACTGTAAGGTAGGGGTGGGCAAAATGTCAAATCCAGCCAGTGGCTGGACTCCATTTCCCAGCAGCACCTGACCACTTGTTCCAGCCAGTTTCCATAGAGACCCCAGAAGCAGCAGAGCCTGACAGCACAGGGCCAGTGTTTCCATGGAGACTAGCCTGAGCAGCGCTGGCAGGGCATGCAGCTGGGCAGGGAGCTGCTCCGGGGCTGGAGCCATGATCTTGTATGCAGGCTGGGGTATGAAGGCAGCAGATCATGGCTGTGCCTGGCCCACACTGTCACTGCTGCAGCATCCTGGCTCCAGGCCTGGCGCAACTCCCTACCCAGCTGTGAGCTCTTAGAGCTGCTTGGGCCAGTCTCCATGGAAACCCCATCCCATGCTGTCATGGCCCCACCACTCCTGGGGTCTCCATGGAAACTGGGCACAATGATGCAGGCAGGGGCTGCTGGGAAATGGAGTCCACTGTGGTCCCGATCCTGCACATGGGCCAGACTTTGCCCACCTTGCTGTAAGGGCACTGGTTCATTTTAGCTTTGAAGCAAAGAAGTATCATTAGTGTTTTCACCTATAATCAAAGATTATAACAAAAGGATATACATGCCACATTTTGTCTGATTTATCTGTGGATGTTTACAACACTCACTCCAATACATTATGGGCATGTTTATGTATGATACTCATTTACTTTAAAGAGTACTCATTGCTAGCATTATTTGACAGACAGAGAGGAACTAAAGAAAGAAAGACTTTGATTAGGTAGGAAAACCTCATGTACATCCCTAGAGTAACCTAAAATTGAAATCAGGAAAGCAAAGACACTCTAGGGAAATATTTACTTCAAACTGTTTTGGTTATGTATTTTTCATGAGATTCTTCACCTTTTTGCACAATAAAACTGTTCTGCAATAAACATATCTACATTAAATCATCATTTCCTTTCTGAAAAAGAATGGCCTTTGACGAGACAAAATACAAAAGATATGCAACAGAATATGGAAGAATAACAATAGCCTGATTCAGTCAAGAAATTACCCAAGTCTCTAAGATCCTTTTGTGTATGAGTCGAGGACCTTATCCAAAAGTACAAAGCAATTTTCCTCTATTCTAAGGGAAAAGCTATATCTTTTCAAACAAGATCATGCTACTTACCAAAATTTCTGCCTCCCACTGGGCCCCCGCCACTAAAGTTGATAGTTTTACCTAGAAGTAGTATATATCTAGCTGCATTACGTGCCTGTAAAAAGATATTTTTATTATTATTTGTTACTCCCTGTAGTGGAAACCATAATGCAAACAAGTATGTAGAGCCTAATTCACTGAAGTCAACAGAAAAGTCCACCTATTAAATTCAGTGGACTCTAGCTCAGGCATCAATGTTACATAAAAAAAACAAATCAAATGCATAGAATTCTTCCCTCCTTATGTGCGATCCACATTTACAACCTTGTTTCATTTGAGATAACTTATTTTTTGGAGTTGCTACTGCTTCTGCCAACATATATTTCTATAGTGTGCTAGTAAGAGTGTGACATTTGTACCTGGCTGAGGTCTGGTACTATAATATTGCTCCATTTATCACCTACTTGTAATGCTCAAAACACTCCAGGCTGGCACCTTCCTCTCCTATAGATCTGATAGCAAACAAACTGCAGGGCCAAAGCCATGTAGTTTATAGCTATAAAGCATTATATCTCTCTTAAGAAGACATGACTATATGGAAGTAGTCAAGTGGGTGGAGGACTGGAATGATTCTTCTAATAAATAAGAGGAGAATTTGACATTGGGATTATTCTCCCTTCCATATCTTAAAAACCTAGAGATTGATTTTAGTCTGGAGACAAACATATGTGCTAACTAACTCAGACCTGATTTTCACGAAATATCAAGCTGTGTGGTGAATTATGAGCTAAGCTATCTCCCTATCATGCTGGCGCTGCACTATGAATCAATCATCACAGTTAATATTTTTATTCAAGCTTTCTCAGCTGAACTTCCACGGAGATTTCAATATTCCAGTGAAAGAGGATCCATCCTAGGTATTTATTCTAGGTGTTTCCTTTTTTAGTAAATAATAAATATATGGACACTGCATACAATAAGATCTGTACATCTTAAAGTCTTGAATGCATTTATCCTCACAACATTGCTGAGAGGTATGAAATTCTAATAATCTCATTCTAGAGAGCGCTGTGGCAGGCTTGTGGCCACAGGACTACTGCGACTTCCCCTGGTGGCCTTGCAGTTCCTGCCTGGCTTGGACTCTAATGTCACTCTCCCTAGATTGCTTGCCCACCATGCCTTGTTCTTATTATTAAAGGTCGATTAAGGGAGGCTGCCCACAGGCCTTAGAGTGAACCTTGTTCCTAACAATTTCCACGGGGTTTCTCCTGGACCCCACTAGCTTCAATCCAGCCCTCAGGCCTGACAGGTCCCTCTCAGCCTGACTATGCCCCTGTAGGGCACCTGTACCCTTAAGTGCAAATTGCATGGCTCTGTTCTTCCCCTACACCACACCCCAAGTCTCACAAGTGTTATCACTATGATGTTCAGTTCTCACACTTGGCCCCTTTTAGCCCTTGGATTCCTGGTCTGGCTCACAGCCCCTCTCTCAGGGCTCTTGGACCCCCGGTCTCATGTTCAGCCCCTCAGACTCGTGGACCCTCATCCAGCCCTTGCCCTGTCTCTGGGCCTGTGGACCCTTTGATCCAACTGTCCATCAGTCCCTGAGTCCTGAACCTCCAGGTGCCACACTCAGGTACTCCCCCTATCTTTGGACCTTCTTGGGTCAGACTCTCTCAGCCCTGCTTCCAGTCCCTGGACCCTCTCATCACACTCCCTGCCCTTTCTGGGCCTGGAGATCATCATGGATCCCCAGGGCCCTACTTTCTAGGCCCTTGTGCCCCCAACTAAGCCTCGCTCTTAGCCTCTGCTGGGCTGTTAGCCTTCTAAGAAAGCCTTGCCTGCCTTTGCAGGGCTCCTGACTAAACTGCTAGGACAACTTAATAATGAATATCTGCCCTCTGGCAGGCACTCAAACCTTCCCTAGGCTTAACTTAAAACAGGGCCACCTGCCCATATAACCAAGCCTTTCTCTGCCCCACATACCTTCTCTTGTTCCTCATTCAGAGCCACTGCCAGTTCAGGAGTCCTGGTGCTCTGCTGTCAGCAGCTCCTTACTCCTTACCTACCAGCACAAGACTGACTGACAGTACATGCTCTAGGCTTATATAGCTCAATCCTGAGCCCTCTGCCCATTATGCAAGTCTCTCCTTAGCCCACCTTTGCCACCTGCAAACAGCCTCTCAGGCTGCTTTCTCCCTTAAAGGAGCATGCACATCCCAGTGCCTTGCTACAGGAGACAGTGAGATGAAGTGATTTGTCTGCAGCTGTACGGCTGCTGAAACTTATGGGCCTGATTTTCATTCATGGCTATAGCTACAAAACTTCAAAGGCAGAAATTCTATTTCACTTTACATAGCCTAATGGCTAGCTGCCATTTTTGGCACTTCCGCACATTTTGTGATCCTATACCACATGCAATGTAGACCAGTAGCATAACTAAGGGCCTTGTTACACAACAATTTTGGGCAGCTCCCAGGGCTCTTAACACCTGTATTTTCCATACATTAACACTTGAAACAGGTTTAAAGCACCCATTAGGCGCATGTACACATGATGGGTAAAGGCAAATTAGCCATTTTTAAGGCGCATTAAGGTCATAGGTCAACACATTTGTGCCCTTAATGAGCCTTAAGAATGGTGATTTTAGGCCAAACATGCCTAAATTTAATACCTGAATAAAGCAAGTATCAAATTTAGGCATGATTAGTTACAGAACCTTAACCCATGTGTAGACATTCAGTGCTGTGCATGTGGTCCCCAGTGCCTGAGACGCAGCCAACGCTCCCTGTGGTCTGTCCCACCCAGCCTCTGGAAAAGTACTGTGTTGCAGGGTCTGCATCTTTCTCTTGCGGCCCCTTGGCTTTCAGTGTGGTGGAGAAGAGAGGAGCAGGGAGACACCAAGAAGTTTCCCAGCAGTGTCCCTCGGCTGCTGTCAGGGGGAGTAGCAACGCTTTGTCATACCTTTCTGTGCTCAAGTTTCCTGTGTTAATGATGTGTTTGATTGTGAGGTAAAAGACAGGCATGATGCTCATCTCTCTGAGCAGCCTGAAACTCCTGTTCCTCTGAGCTCTAAAGAATGGATTCAGTCCAGGGAAGCAGGGAGTGGCGGCGTGCCCAGCTGCATATAACCACCTGTTTTTTACCTCACAGTCAAACACCTCATTAGCACAGAAAACTCCTCGGGTGCAGAAATGAGTGATAAAGCAGTGCCACTGACCTTGGCAGCAGCCAAGGGACACTGTCCTGTCGGTGTTTCCCTACTCCTCTCCTCTCCACCATGCTGAAAGTGATGCACCACGATGTCTTCCCAGAACTGGGGTGGGCCATGGGGAGCGCTGGGAGCTCTGATACTGATGCAGACAGGAAGCTGCATCCCAGGTACCGGGTATCATATACATGGCTCCAAGCAAAACATATAGGTCTCAAGTTGGTTGGGACACCAACAAGGACCAAAGCTGCCAGAACTGCCTCTCCACAGCATCTGTCTTCTCAGCAGGGCCCTGCAGGACCAGCTCCAGCCTACTGCCTTCCAACACCAGAGAAGCAGCAATGTGGGGAGGGGGTTAGAGCCAGGGCCAAGCCGACCATGTCTGGGGGGAGAAGGCTCCCATCCCCTCAGCAGGTGCTGGGTGGAGAGGGTGCTGTCCAGGGCGCTGACCAGCGCCGGGAAGCCAAGCACACTTGGACACAGGCTTGAGGGTGCTGACCAGGGCAGCACAGTGAGCCATATAACAGTGCCTTAAGGCATCCACGTGCCCAAATCACCATTAAGTTTAGGCATACATAAATTCTCATGTAGATATGCCTTCTATGCAGCTGAAAGTTACGCCATTCCAGGGCAGGATTATCTCTGATCCTTGTGAACAGAAGCACACAAGTTACCAAGCTTGTATTGTACTAAGGTGTAGACACTCTAGGTTCCACCTTAATGTAAACACCCCACCTTTCTCCCCACCCACACTGGCCCAGATCAGGCCCAATGCCCACCCCCGCCACCCTCTCCTGCACCCCAGATCCCCTCTTACTGCCCCTTCCCCACACTTTTCCCCCCACTTATTTGTGGCTGCTTGCACTGTCTGTCCCAGGGGAGGAGTCAGGGAAAGGTTAACCTGCCTGCCTGGCCACCACCACCACTGCTGCTGCTGCTGTCTGGGCCAGAACAGCAGTGGTCCAGCAGCAGTGGCTGGGCAGGCAGTTTAACCCATCCTTGCCTGCTCCCTTGGTACAAACAGTGCAGGCAGCCACAAGTTAAGTAATGCCCGGGGGGGCAATGGGGAACCCTAAGGGG
This sequence comes from Alligator sinensis, assembly GCF_000455745.1. Taxonomy (NCBI): domain Eukaryota; kingdom Metazoa; phylum Chordata; order Crocodylia; family Alligatoridae; genus Alligator; species Alligator sinensis. The sequence continues at coordinate 5,871,213 of NW_005841838.1, read as the reverse complement.
TAGGGAGGAAGCCTGGAATGAGTAGCGAGAGATTCTCACCTTACAGTGCTCCAGGCCTTTGCTGGCCTGAAGTGTGACTGCTCCAAACTCAAGCTAGCACTAGCACTGATCAACATTTGTGTGGCAACATCATGTAACATGTGACAAGACTCTAAGGCAGGACAATCACAGCAGCAGTAAGCAGCTCTGCAAGGGCTGCAGCCAGTCCCTTCAGGCACCAACTTGGGAAGGGAGTAAAGTAGGTTAAGGGAAAATTACAGCTGCCAGAATAGCCATACAGCCATGCTGGTGGCATGGGAACAGCCACAAGTCTCAGCTGCCTCTGTGCCTTGCGTCTGTCCTGGGCGCTCAGCTGTCTTGTTACATCTTAGATGTGTACATGTACAGTACATGTAGTCCACAGGGCTGATCACACACAGGAAGCTGTATGCTGGCCAGGCAGGCTTGTGGCTCTCTTTATATGTATGCTAGACAAAAGTAACTCATAAAACTTTACTCTGCAGAACCCCACTGTGGGGTGGAAGAGGACAGCCCTCCCATGTTTCATCCCAGTAGTTGAGTACTATTATGAGTACAACCTGGATATGGGAGATTGGGGGTACAGTGCTACAAACCAGGAGTCCAAGGCTGAGCGCCCAGGCAGAGGTGGCAAGCAGGAAGATTCAGACACGAGTGAAGCAGAGGATTCTGGCTGGTCAAAGGTTCAGGCAGGAGTCAGGCAGAGAAAAATGGGGAACCAAAGATCATGGTATAGGCCAGGAGCACTGGGACTAGACAGAGGAATACCTGTCTTACCACAGAGCTCTGCAAGGGCTGCTGCTTACATACAACAGACACACTCGAGTACTTTTTCTGGTGCTTGCTGAGGACCTTCAAACAGCCTGCATCCAGTACTTTCTAGACTGTTAGAACCACCTAGGTTTGTTTGGACTGCAAATGGACAGACTCCTGACAAGTAGGGAGGGCATTCAGCCAGGAAGCAGGAGATCCAAGCTGCACCTCAAGGAAATTTGAACGTACATCTCTCAAACTCTGTAGTATAGTGTTTGAACCACCACACTACAGGTTAGGCATTATACACTACAGGTTAGGCATTGTCTGACCATCCTTTTGATACTCCTGGGCAGCCAAAAGAGAGAGAGATAAGTGAGACCAGGAGTAGAAGAGCAAGTTCAAGGGTTTGTCACTCAATTAAATGGAGGCTGCTCTGGATGGGTAGGGTTTTGGTTCTATCTGGACCTTTCCTCTCCATGGGAAGAAACTTCTGCATTGTTCTCTATCCATTTTAATGAAATATTAAATGCACGGTTCAGTGGCTCAGTTTCAAAAGGAGCACTGAGCGGGAACTGGATAATGCATAAGTTGTGATGTGCTGGTTAGAGCACTGAACCCGGAAAGTTGGAGATACCTAGGTTCAAACTCCATCTGTTTGGGCTGGGGGGCCTAAAAGTAGGGTCTCCCACTTCCTGGCTGAGTATAATAACCACTCAGTTATTGCATCACCATTGTTGTCCACCTCCTCCAATGTCTGACACTCACTAGTAATGGGTTTTAGCCAGTCAGAATGTTGTGACTTATGCAAACCCAGAGCACGTGTACATAGTTTTGTGCCTGCCCAAGCAGCTTTCCTGTCCACACAGCATGAGTAAAAAATTACACTGTGCCTAAGTGCCAAAAATGGCACTTTCCCAGATGCATAACTGCCATTTCGGCATATGAAATGAAATAGGATTCTGCCCCACTGTCTACTGACTTCCTGAATTATATCTTAATATACCAAATATTCATCATGCATAACAAGTTGGAAGTGCTTGTAAAATAGTTTTAGCCCTTTTTAAATGATACCAAAGATGTTTCTTTCTTCTATTTGGAGAGAACACGTGGTTTCACACACATTACTGCATTATAGAAAATGAGTGTTAATCAAAATGGGTAAAACCAGAATGAGAGCTTGCTGACTTCTTTAAAAATCATAATAAATGCATAAGTTCTATAAAAGCCTTAACTTTGTGCAGGGGTTTAGGTTGTAGCCGTGTTGGTCTAAGGATATAGGCAGACAAGGTTCCTTGGGTGAATTTGATATCTTTTATTAGACCAACCCAAGGGTTGGAGAATAGTTATTAAGCAAGCTTTCGGGTTCAAAAACCCTTCGTCAGACTAAGGAAGCTGCAGCAGTTGGTGTGCGCTCTTCCTGGATGGAATGAAAAGTAAAGAAGCCAGGGGCTGGGCTGGGCGGGGGAGTCAGTTGCCAGGCAGATTATAATGTATCAAAAATCCAATATCTATATTTAGTCCCTGATCTCTAGTATCCAGCAGGTTGATGAAATGGAGCTCGTAGGCTCGTCTCTGGGATGTGTTGTGTAAATTTCCCTTGAGGATCTGGACTGAGAGATTGGAGAGAGAGTGGCCCTCCTGTGAGAAATGTGCCCCACCGGTAGTTGGGTGTTTCTGTCTGTGATGGATTTCCGGTGTGCGTTCATTCTGGTGCGCAGTTGTTGTTTGGTCTCTCCTACATATCTTCTATCAGGGCATTTGGTGCATTGGATGAGGTATACTACATTCCTGGAGGTGCAGCTGTAAGATCCTGGGATGCTGATGGCTCTGTTGTGGGGTGTAGTAATAGTGGGGGTGGTGGAGA
>NW_005841838.1:5864478-5865587 GCF_000455745.1 Alligator sinensis | reverse complement strand
GGGACTAAACATAGACATTGGATTTTTGATACATTATAATCTGCTTGGCAACTGACTCCCCCACCCAGCCCAGCCCCTGGCTTGTTTACTTTTCATTCCATCCAGGAAGAGCACACACCAACTGCTGCAGCTTCCTGAGCCTGACGAAGGGTTTTTGAACCCAAAAGCTTGCTTAATAACTATTCTCCAACCCTTTGGGTTGGTCTAATAAAAGATATCAAATTCACCCAAGGAACCTTGTCTGCCTTAACTTTGTGCATGCACACAAACTCACACTCACCAATTCTAGCATTTGTTTTGATACTTATTTGCTAACAGTGATAAAATGTATTTGTAATAACAATAAGAAAAATAAATAACTGAGGAAAAGCTACTACAAGGAATGACATTGTGTGTTTTAGAAAAGTGCTGCCTGGCATGGGAAATTGGCAGAATATGAATGCCCTGACACCACTACAATAGAAATACGTCCTTTGGCGGGGCAGTCTACTATTCTACCCTTATTTGGCCAGTGCTCAAGAAACTTTTGCCTAATTATTAGGCCTGTGCAAAGCAGCTAGTATTTGCTTTGGATTCAGATTTGGCCAATTTGGGGGAGAGTGATTTGATTTGATGATTTGAATCACTGCCCCAAATTGATTTGGCCGAATCTGATTCAGAGATTCGGCTGCTGCCAAATATCCGAATCATACAGACCCATCACCTGCCCACTCTCCCAGCCCCAGCAATGGCTACCCCACCTACTCCAGCTCCTGGCAATTTAGAAAAAAAAGTCCCAACTCAGTGGGTGCTCCCAGGCGGGGTGATCCCCACTTCCCCACACTGCATGGGGTGCTCTGCCATGAGCCCTCCTGACCCCCCCACTCCTCTAGCCCCCCGTGGCTGCCCTGCCCACCCCAGCTCTGACCCTTTAAGAAACCCCCCAACCCAAAACTTACCAGTTCCTGCCTGCCAGGGGGTGATCCCCGCTGCCCCCCACCTCCCCTATGCCACATGGGGTGCTCTTCTACAATCCCCCCCACAGCCCCAAGGCCTCTGCAGGAGCTGGTGAGTTTACAGGTTTTTTGGGGGGGTGGGTTTCTTAAAGGGACAGAGCTGGGGCAGGCAGG
>NW_005841838.1:5856910-5864233 GCF_000455745.1 Alligator sinensis | reverse complement strand
TGGGGGCTGGCAGGGGTCCCCCCATGGTCCCCTCCCCCATTCCCTACTTACTAGCTCCAATTCTGGCTCCAGCTCTCTGCTGCAGTGGGCAGGGACTACCCGTATCATCAAAACTCTCCGAATCTTTTCCAAATCGATTCAGAGAGCTTTGAATCAATTCAGACCTTGTATTGGTCCCCTGATTCGATTTGGAGATTCAGCCAATGAATTGGGCTGAATCTCCTCCAAATCAAATCAGCACCCAAAGCTTTGCACAGCTCTACTAATTATAGCAAACTCAAAGATATCAGAAAACATATACCAACTTAAGGATATAATGGCTTGTAATGACTTCACTACTTTGTTTCCAACAAGCCAAAAAAGGCAAGGATGAGACACAAAGCAAAATTAAGTTAATATTAATTCTAAAACCGGGATTACAAATAACCTGTGCAATGTAGCTTATAGTGAATTTCAACATAAAATAAACATTGGTTTTCATTATAAGTATATGCTTAGTATTTATTTGTTTTGTGATATTTGTGAGTGTCTGGGTGAGAGGAAGCATCTTAGTTGTGTGTCCTCATTGTGTGGGAAGAAAACCTGAAATTGAATGGACCTTTCGGTAACTTAATGTATGCACTCCTAACATTAAAATTACTTTCAGAAAAATGATCACTAACAGACCATAACTTTTGGTTAACATGTATTTTGATTTAATCAAATATCCATATTTGCATATCAATAACAAAAATGTTCTCCTTACAACACTGTAGAACAAGCTTATAATTTTATTATTAGACTTTGGTTTATTGCAACTTGATTTATTTACAGCTAGATAATTTAATCATTCATTCATTTAATCTCCAGAGACAGCATTTGATAAACTACTTTGTTTCACTATCTGCAATGTATTATTTTTCTTCTGTTACATTTTTGGTACAGAAGAAAAATTGGTGTGTTTTTTGTTAAAACACACAGATTTCTAAGATTTATTGGAAAACAATTTAGTTTAAAAAACCCCAAACTTAAAAATTAGCATCTCATGAGGAACATGTTTAGGATACCCAATTAAAATGATTTTGCTGAATCTATCATAATCCACACTGGAATTATTCTTGATATACACAGTGCTTTGTGTGACACAGAACTCTTAAGACTTGATTTTCAGAGCATTCCTTCAGCTCTGATTGTCTTCCACTGGATTTGGAGGATCTCACCAACTTGAAAGTAATCCCATAATGTTTATACTAAGACTTTCCCATAGCATATCAAACTTTTTAACATGTTTTAAGCTGTTTATCACAAGCAACTGTTTAATGTTCCTCTCTCTTTTTTATAGGCTGGTTAAGCTTGAATGAAATCTTATTATACTTTAGCAAAAATGTGCACAAGTATTGGCCTCTCTTCTTTTAGATAGAATTTCCTTTATCACTAAAAGAAAAAACCTGAATTTTTCATATTACACCTATTACTCCAATCCTATTACTGGTCAAGAAACATCACTGTTCTTTCTGGGTGCATCTACACATGATATTAGTGAAACACAAACTCTGGAGCAGTTTGCACTGATGTTTAATGCTCCCAGGTGCCACGTGTACATGTGCACTCAAGACCAGACCATGTTGAATCTGGTCAGAGCACCCCCAGCTTCTGGGCCCCGGGGGTTGCAGGGGGGTCAGCCTGCCAGCCCAGGGCTGCTCCAATCCAGCTCAATGTGCTGTGGAGGGGCTGGCTGGGGCATAACGTTGCTCCAATATGGGGCAGCCCCCACACTGAAACACCCTCATGCCCCAGCCAACATATGTATTACAGTGCACTAAATAATGCTGCCACAGGATAGTACTTTGGTTTACAAGTACTAACCTACAGGCAGCCTAATAGGGCTGCATGTGTATATGCTGAGACTTTACTGTGGAGATAATTAGGCACTCCACAGTAAAATCTCATGTAGGTGCACCCCTTACTCCCCTTAAAAATATGTAAATAGTAGGTCTTAACTGTAGCACCATTTCTGCTGTAACTAAGGTAAGTAAATAAGAATCTCCAGGCTGAAATGTGGCGGATTACAGTCTCAGTTCATACAGATTTGGCTTCTTCCCCTGTAAAAGTATAAAACCTTTACCATTTTAATTGCTGATTTAAAAGCTTGAGTTGTCACTCTAAACAAGTTTAATAAAACAAATCTGGAGGACACACAACTATTGTTTACCAGTTTAGGTAACTACAAGTCAATTACCTGAGATTAAAATCTTATAACTCCAGGTTTTATAATAGTGCTAATTTTCATGATAATTTTGTATTCACAACCTTTCCCTTTTATTACAAGTTTAGTCAGGTTCCACTAAGAAATACATGGCAAAAAGAAAATGAGGGAGAAAAAAAATGAGCTAACCTGCTTACAAAATAACTATGAGGACTATATTGTATAATCTCAATGCTTTAGCTTTCTTTTCTTTCAAGCAGTTCAAGGAGAATAGATTTAATACCTTCTTCAACACAAACCAGACATGCGACCGCTACATCTTAACACTGTTGCATCCTGTGACCCAGTATGCAAACTCATAATGCTCACAGCACCCAGTTGCAGAATGCAACAACCACTCTGGCTCCCTTAAAATAATAGTAAGAACATTTAACTTAACGGCAGGAGCCTAAAAGTTCCACCAGAAATTAAAATCCTTGAGCAAATAATGCATACAAAATACATGTCTGTCTAACAGTTCTTATCATCAATACCTAATTGCTCTTATCTCATTCTTGATTCCACAATGTTCAAAAAGCAATAGCTAATGTCATAGATACTGGGAATCTTTCTTGTTAGTATCTGGAGAGAAAAAAAATGGAATGAAATGGAAACAACCTTCTCTCTAATGTTTTATCTACACTGAAATACAAAGTGGGTGACTGCAGTCTGCAGTATACAAGTCAGACCATTGTTAAACCACTTTGTCAGGTTCTGATAGTGTGGCTATAGCAGGGGGGTCATCTCAAGCTTAAACTCAGGCTTAGTACCATTACCCTGCTCTCAGTTGGCAAATTAGCTAGTTTAACAGCTAAGGTGGGGATGTCTACGTAAGCTTCCAGTAGTGTAGCTGAAGTACTGGAAGCAGCATAGCCATGGCAACCCACTGAAAAGAATGTTTTCCAGACAGGTCTATACGGTACATGCATGACAAGAAAAAAATAGTCTTGCTCTTGAAAAATATTCTTCCTGCTGTTTTAAATGGAGATCTCTCATATACATAATGGGTTTCTGATTAAAAGACACACAATTCAGGAACATTTTTTTCCTATTATAAGGGGAAAAATTCATTTTCCTTTCTTGTACTCTCATCATGATACATACCATGTGACGCTACTGCTCAGTAGAATCAGGCTACTGTGCAGTCAGCATCTCATGTAAACCTGCCCAATTAAACTTAGCTAACCAGTGTCCTTGAATAATATATTATTATTATTATCTATATCTCTCTATCTCTATATCTATATATACATACATACAGTGTAAAATATATTCTGATGGACTGATAAAGTCTCTGTCTACAACTCAACATGTGTATTTATGTGTGTCATCTTGAGTTCATACTATCATAGCGCTTAGGGTCAGAAGGGACCTAACAGATCATCAGGTCCGACGCCCTGGCCCAGGCAGGAATGAGTGCTGGGGTCATAACACCCCAGCCAAATACCTATCCAGCCTCCTCTTGAAGACCCCCAAGGTAAGAGAGAGCACTACCTCCCTTGGGAGTCCATTCCAGAGCCTGGCAGCCCTAGCCATGAAGTACTGCCTCCTGATGTCCAGCCTGAACCTTCTTTCTAACAATTCATGGCTGTTATTCCTAGTAACCCCTGGTGCTGCCTCGGGGAACAGAATCTCACCCAATTTCTGCTGGCCCCCCCTGGTGAGTTTATAAACGGCCACCACATCCCCTCTCAGCCTTCTCTTGTGGAGGCTGAATAGGTTCAGGCCCTTTAGCCTCTCTTTGTAGGGCCTGACCCGCTGCCCCTTGACCATGCGAGTGGCCCTCCTCTGAACCCTCTCAATGCTAGCCACATCTCTCTTGAAGTGCGGCGCCCAGAACATATTCATTAATGCTGCATAGAGGGGAAGGATCACCTCCCTGGACCTGCTCGTGATGCATCTGTAGATGCATGATAAAGGGCGGTTAGCCTTACTGACCACTTCCTCGCATTGGCGGCTCATGTGCATCCTGGAGTCAACAATGACTCTTTGTTGACAAGAATGGTGTTCCACAGCCTATAGGTGTGTTGCTGGTTCCTTCTCCCTAGATGCAGTATCTTCACTTGTCTGCATTGAATTCCATCCTATTCTCATCCACCCACCTCTGTAACCTGTCTAGATCTAGCTGGATACTGTCCCTCCCCTCCAGCGTGCCTACCTCAGCTCACATCTTAGTGTTGTCAGTGAATTTGAACAGCGCGCTTTCTACACCCACATCCAGATTGCTGATAAAGATGTTGAATAGTACAGGCCCCAGGACCAAGCCCTGGGAGACTTCGCTGCCCACATCCCTCCAGGTCAAAAACGACCCATCCACCACCACTCTCTGGGTGCGACTGTCTAGCCAATTTGCCATGCATCTGACTGTGTAGGCATCGATGCTGCAGTCACCTTAATGAGATCATTTCAGAAGGAGACAGATTGATTCAATCCTCATGCCTGTCTGCTGGCACTGCCAATTTAGGTGCCAATTCCATGAGTATTTTCATAGATTCATAGACATTAGGGGCTGCAAGCAACCTCTCGAGATCATCAGGTCCAGCCCCCTTGTGCTTGGGCAGGAAAGACTGCTGGGGTCAGATGACTCCAGCAAGGTTAGAATCTAGACATCTTTTGAAGATCTCCAGCAAAGGTGATTGTACCACCTCTGTGGGGAGCCTGTTACAGACCCTGGACACTCATGTTGTAACGAAGTTTGTCCTTATGTCTTCTAGCAATTTATGACTGTTAGTCCTAGTCTTCCCCTGGGGAGTCCTGGTGAACAGACCATCTCCCAGTCCCTGATATGCACCCCTTATTTACTTGTAGCCTGCCACCAAGTCCACTCTGAGCCTTCTCTTCTCCAGCCTCTCATCATATGGCCTACTGTCCATACCTCTAACCATATGCATAGCCCTCCTTTGGACTCTCTCAAGCCTCTCCACAGCCTTTCTGAAGTGTGGTGCCCAGAAGTGGACGCAGTACTCCAGCTGCAGCCTCACCAAGGCTGAGTAAAGGGGGAAGATAACATTCTTATGCTTGTTTGAGATGCATTGGTAGATGCATGCCAGTAGTTTGTCTCCTTTGCCGGCCATGGCTGCATTGGTGGTTCATGTTCATTCTATGGTCTGTCAAGACCCCCAGGTCTCTTTTTGCTTGTGGTGCTAGTAAGTGTAGCACTGCTGAGCCTGTAAGCATGTTATGGGTTGTTTCTCCCCAGGTGGAGCACCTTACACTTCTCAGTGTTGAACATCATCAGGTTTTGATCTGCCCACCTTGTGAGCCTGTCCAGATCAGACTGCATCTCCAGCCTATCCTCTGGTGTGACCACAGTCCCCCATAATTTGGTGTCATCTGAGAACTTTGGCAGTCCACTTTTAACACCCAAATCTAAATCTTTAATGAATATGTTAAAAAGCACCAGTCTGAGTACTGAACCCTGACAGATGCCACTGGTCACCAAGCACCACGTTGACACAGTTCCATCTATTATGACTCTCTGGGTCCTGCCTTGGAGCCAGTTTCCTAGCCAGCAGACCATTGGGTTACTGAGGCTACAGTTCCCCAATTTTACCATGAGCACATCATGGGAGACCAAGTCAAAGGCTTTTTTGAAATCCAAGTATTTCAAAAACTTCATCTCCCTTATCCAGGTGGTGTGTTACCTGATCATAAGAGGAAATGAGGTTGATCAGGCATGACTTTCCCATGACAAAAGCCATGTTGGCTATCTATTAAAACACTGCCTTTCATTTGCCTATTGTTAATGGATTCTTTGATAATTTTTTCCAGGATTTTTTCCACGGATTGAGGTCAAACTGATTGGTTTGTCATTCTCTGGATCCTCCTTCCTTCCTTTCCTTTGATAGACAACACATTGGCCTCCTTCTAGTCTTATAGAACCTCTCCCAAGCTCCATAAGTTCTCAGATAGTTTTGCCATGGGTCATACGATAACATCAGATGATTCTTTCAGCACTCCCAGGTGCAGTTCATCCAGTCCTGCTGGCTTGTAAAAATCCAGCCCCTCTAGATGTTGCCTCTTGAGATCTTCACCAACTGTTGGTGGGTGATCACCCCAACCTTGATTGTGCTGTATCCTGTCAAGCAATTTAACACCCTTAGACTGATGGAAAAACGATGCAAAGTAATTGTTTAGGAGTTCAGATTTCTCCTAGGTATTGGTTGTCAGCTGTCCCATTTTGTTCAGCAGCGGTCCAATGTTTCCCTTATTTTTTCTCTGACTTCCTATGTATTTAAAGGAGGACTTTTTATTGTTCTTGATTTCTGTTGCCAATTTGAATTTGCTTTCCACCTTTGCTTTTCTAATCCTCTCCCTACATATATGGGCTATTGCTGTGTACTCTTCCTTGGTGGTATTTCCCAACTTCCATCCCTTGTAAGTTTCTCTTTTCAATTTCAGGAGGTCTATGACTTTACTAGTGAGCCAAGGGGGTCTCCCATCCCTATTGCTGCCTTTCCTGTGAGCTGGAATTGACTTCCTTTGTGCTCCAAGGATTGCATCCCTGAGGAATGAGCACTTGTCTTGGACCCCGCTTTCTATCAGACCAGGGTCCATCAGGGCCTCGCCAACCAAACTCCTAAGCTTGTGGAAATCAGCTTTCCTAAAATCAAGGATTTCAGCTCTGCTGACTGATTTCCCTGCCTTGTGATGGATGCAAAAGTGATCATCTCATGATCACTGTTGCCTACCTTCCCTTTGATCATCAGGGTGCTCACTAGATTCTCTCCTTTGGCCAGGACCAAATCCAGTAGTGCATTACCCCTTGTCAGCCAGTAGACTTCTTGAGTCAGATAGAGCTCATCAATGCAAATGAGAAAGCTTTGTGACTGATCAGATCTTGCTGAGTTCTGTTTCAATGAGATGTCTGGGTAGTTGAAGTCACCCATGACAACCATGCTTCGATAGCCTGCAGCCTCTGCCAGTTGTCTACAGAGCTCCTGATCAAGCTCTTCCTCCTAGTTTGGTGGCCTGTAGAAAACTCCTATAGTTATATCCCCTTCACTATCACAGAATCATAGAAGTAGGGTCAGAAGGGACCTTGTAGATCTTCAAGTCCGACCCCCTGCCTGGGCAGGAGGAAAACTGGGCTCAAGTGA
>NW_005841838.1:5855976-5856542 GCF_000455745.1 Alligator sinensis | reverse complement strand
CCTCTTGAAGTGGGGTGCCCAGAACTGGACACAGTACTCCAGCTGTGGCCTGACCAGTGTCGCATAGAGGGGGAGGATCACCTCTTTGGCCCTACTTGAGATGCACCTGTGGATGCACGATAAGATCCGGTTAGCCCTGCGGACCGTGACCTCGCATTGTCGGCCCATGTTCATCTTGGACGCAATGATGACTCCAAGATCCCTTTCTGCCTCTGTGCTCTCAAGAAGGGAGTTTCCCATCTTATAAGTGTGCTGCTGGTTACTACTGCCCAAGTGCAGCACCCTGCACTTGTCAGTATTGAAACGCATCCTGTTTTTGTTAGCCCACCCCTGCAACCTACCCAGGTCTTCTGCAGTCTCTCCCTCCTTGCTAATGTGCCCACCTCTCCCCATATTTTGGTATCATCAGCAAATTTGAACAGGTTGCTTTTCACCCCATCATCCAAATCGCTGATAAAGAAATTGAACAGTGCGGGCCCAAGGACCGAGCCCTGGGGGACTCCACTGCCCACTTCCCCCCAGGTCGAATATGACCCGTCCACCACCACCCTCTGAGTACAACCCTT
>NW_005841838.1:5854500-5855583 GCF_000455745.1 Alligator sinensis | reverse complement strand
TCTGGACCTGCTGACTTGAACACGTCCAGCCCCTCCAGAAGCACTCTAACCCGGTCCTCCTCAACCTTAGGTCTTGAGGCATTCCCCTCGAGTCTGTCTTGAAACACGGTGGGGGAGTCCCGGTCCCTGCACAAGAAAACGGAGGTGAAGAATTTGTTAAAGAGAACTATGATGTTCTCCCCACATTTTAACCCAAAGGGTCTCAAGTCACCCTCCTTCAGAGCCAGTCTCTGCTTCTAGGATTGTGTACTGCTCCTTAACAGAGCCACACCCCAACCTTCTTCCCAACCCAATCCCTCCTGTGCAAGGCGTAGCACTCTATGCCTGTAGTCCAATCATAGGTGGAGTCCCACCAGGTCTCCATTATTCCTATGAGATCATTTTCCTTATTGCTTAGCAGGGGGGGCAGTTCCTCCTGTTTGTTCCCTGTGCTCCTCTTTTTTTGTCTTGTATGAACCAGTTTAAACATTAATCCATTTTGTATATAGTCCACCAAACCACATGATAGCTGCTGGAGCAGTTTGTGAAAAAGAAAAAGGCAAATACCCAAGATCTCTTCTTTGTTCCATTTATTGACATGAATTTTCCATAAAGACCAATGCTGCTGTAACTGGAACCATCTTTATATGGTTAATACATAAAATTGAAGATATGCAAACATAACTGACATTTTCCTTTCAGATTTAAAGAAGGGGGACAGGGGGAGGGAAAGGAAGTTAGGCTCTAAACTGAAAGGTAAAGAACACATTGGGAATGTATGAAAGGAAGCAGGATGTCTCGGACGGCCAGGGCCGACTTGAGTTACGCTCGTACGTCAGGGCGGGCTGGTGAATGGAGAGGCTGACACAACTTATTGGTTGTAAAAAACTTTACTCACGCCGCTTGCAATCACGACGCAGGTGGTCCGGTCATCGGAACAACCACACGAGTTGCTCCAGCTGGCGGGGCCCAAGCCAGTTAACCCGTCTGCAATTCAAAGCCGGCGGGGAAAGGGGTACGTCGGGGTTGCGCTCGGTGACGGGAAGAAAGATCGATAGGCGATCAGTCTATCGATCGGCAGCCGCAAGTCAGATAACTTCAGAG
>NW_005841838.1:5844498-5848585 GCF_000455745.1 Alligator sinensis | reverse complement strand
AACTTCAGAGACACTCTGCAGCATGCTCAAAGCTCTTCGACTTGGGCGGAAGTCGCACGGAATTTTAAACGGCCAGCGAGCCAATTACTAGCCGCCACGTGTGAATAATTTAGCACTAGCCAATAGCGGGGCACAAATTTGCATCTGAATAGCGGGAACTCTTTGCACCATGCATCTCTGTGCTGCAAAGAAGAAATGCATCCTGCAAAGGAAACTGCAAATTGGCGGGAACTGTCCTGCACGCAGGCTCTTAATTGCAGCAGAACACTCTGCCGTGCAAAGGAGCTCTCATGTGGCCAGGAAATTCCATAGTGCCGAGGCACAAAAATCACTGGGTTGTGACACAGGAAAATTGTAAAAATTGTAATTTTTACAATTAAGGTAAAAAATCATTAAGCCACCAGAGGACTCTTAGGATGTTGCCAATCCTGCAGCCAATAAAGACCTTTATGATCACCATTGTAACAAAATCTTGTATTTGCTGTTACTTATAATTCCTGGTAAATCTGTTAGTGGTCTGGGGGGATCTCAGAGTAAATATACATGCAGAGGTCAAGAGCAACACACAAAAGCTCTTATCCCTCTTCCAAAAACCATACAACAATTGCACACAGAACAGATGGGTAAATTTTAAATAAGGCACATAAGAAAATCTTCAAGGAAAAACAGAAAAGTGCCAGTCTTTTACCCTGTCAAGATTATGCTTTGAGATAACTGAGTCCTGATGTTAGTTACCACCACAGGCCAATATAGTCTTTAATACTTTTCAAGTTTGCTAGTGTTTTCCACACATTTGTTTTCCCTTACATTTGCATCCTTCAGCAGGCGAAACAGCTGTCTGCAATCCATCTAACCTGAAACACCTTGCCACTTAACTCTGAAATATTCAGGGCATGTGTTTTTAAAAATAAGTCATGTAATATTCTACATTATTTAGAAGCTTTCATCATTCTTTGAAGACTACTGTAAACAGTAGCTGCAGGGGAGTTCATTTAAATATATTCACTTTGAACTGCAAATTGTGAGAGATAGAAAACAGAATGACACATGCAATTTTACCTTTATCCTGCAAACTGTTGTTTACAACTGCTATAAGCTTTGTTTTAAAAATCAAGGCTTTTTCAAGTCTCAGATACTTAATTATCATCAGTGCTGGAATGAGGAGTGTGCAGTATAGAAGGCTCAAATCATTTGATGGGCTGTATCATTTTCTGGGTAAAATAAGGGACTATTCAGAATTGACAAGCAAGGCCATTTGAGATTCCCAACTTCAGAAGGCACTACAAGATAAAATAATAAACACAGGTGATCAGAAAAGACATGGAATATTATGGTGCCACAACACCCCTGACTTGTTTCTCTACTGTGGAAGTGAAAACTAATGTATAAAAATCCTGCCAGACAACCAGTCCTGGCACTGGTTCAGCCTGCCCACATTAGGGAACCACTTTTCTTACACCATCAGAATCTCCATATGACAGTTGCTGCTTCCACTACTGTACTAGAGAATTTTGCTAAGAGCTGCATGCAAAGATATATATGAAGAACTGCCACAATTTATATTGGTCCTATAAGGCCTAAGAACAACACTGCATACAGAGCACTCCTCGAGCTCCCACAACAAAATTCTCAAGCAAAACCAAGGAAGTGGTTCTTCTGCTTTGCTCAGCATTAGTGAGACTGCAGCTTGAGTACTGTGTCCAGTTCTGGGCACTGCACTTCAGCAAGGACATGGGAAAGCTTGAGAGAGTCCAGAGAAGAGCCACCCATATGATCAGAGACTTGTAAGGCAAGCCATGTGAGGAAAGGCTGAGGGACTTGGGCCTCTTCAGCCTAAAAAAGAGAAGGCTGAGAAGGGACTTGGTAGTAGCTTACTGCTATATCAGGGGAATACATAAAGGGCTCGGTGAACAACTGTTCCCTAGGGCACCCTTGGGGAAAACCAGGAGTAAAGGCCACAAACTCCTGGAAGACCATTTCAGGCTTAACACTGGGAAAAAAACTTCTTCACAGTCAGGGTGTCCAAACTGTGGAATAAACTCCCTCCAGAGGTAGTGCAATCACCTATCCTAGAAATCTTTAAGAGGAGACTGGATATTCAACTCGCTGGGATCACCTGACCCTAGTTGTCTTTCCTGCCGAGTGTAGGGGGGCTGGACCCAATGATCTTTGGAGGTCCTTTCCAGCCCCTTACAATCTATCTATGAAGAGCACATTTTAAAAAGAAGAGTATAAAGAAAGAGTGCAAATACTGTCAGAATTACAGGATTATCCAGACCCTGTGCCAAATTAATTCCTTGACATTGATGATGCTCCCCGAGGAATAAATTTGACTTACCATTGTGAAAATACATGCCAAAAATGTTTTAATGAGGTAAGTTGTCACTGGAAAAATAAGAGGCCTTCTCTAGATGTTCACAGATTTTTAATATTTGAACAGCAAACAATCAACAAATAAAACTGCATATTAAATCAAACTGGACTACATGGATCTCCAATTGTTATTATCATCTCAGAAGGGTTTTTTTCCAAAAAGAGATAGCATAGTAAAAATAAATAGACACCACAACAAGGATCAGAATACACTAGAGTTCAACAGCTGGTAGTACTATCCAACAGGTGTTCACTGTTTGGGAAATAGAGATGGATGAAGGAAAGTAGAGATACAGGCATGTCGCATCATATGCGCATTTAACTTGCGTGAATTCAACTATACGCGGGGTGGGGGCTTGAGTGTGCATGCAGCACTGCCGCTTACCTGGAGGCCCAGCCACGACCAGGCTGCCAGCAGTGACTGCCTCTGCCTCCAAAACCTCCCGCCGCCACCATGGAGCTGTGCCCGGAGCTGTGTGACCAGCTGCCGGGCATGGTGGTGGCTGGGCAGCACGCAGCCATCCCCACCACCACCCCACGCTGCACCACTGCCGCTGGCCGTACAGCTCTAAGCGTGGCTCCGCGGCGGTGGCAGGAGGTTTTGGAGGCAGAGGCAGTCACCGCTGGCACGGTAATATGCAATTTCACTATACGCGATTTTCACCTTTACACGCTGCCTTTAGAACGTAACCCCAGCGTAAGATGCGACATGCCTGTAAAAGCAAAGTACACTAAGTGCTAGAACTAAAATCTTAAGCACAACAACAACTCCCTCAGTTGTACTATTGCTATTCATTTTTTCAATTATAGTAGCACCTAGGGGTTCTTGGGGCCCCCTTGGGTTAAGCATTATACAAACACAGTAAAAGACAGCACCTGCTCTGAAGAGATTAACCTAAATAGACAAGACAGACAAATGATGAGAGGGGAAACAGAAGAAAAGGAAGAAGTTATTCACCCACAGTCATAGAGCACGCTGGAGGTTTTGCTGATTACTAAGACCACACGGGGTGCATCTACATGTGCCTCTCCTAAGTGGATTAGTCTAAAACTGCCATATTTAAGGCGCATTAAGTGTGCGTGTCTGTACTCGTGCATCCTTAATGTGCCTTAAAAATGGCGATATACAGCTATGCGAGCCTAAATTTGATACCTGCATAAAGCACGTATCAAATTTAGGCATGAATAGTTAAGTCTGCAGACACGCTAATATGACTTAACTATTCACACCTAAATTTAATGTGCCTTAATGCGCATTAGCATGTCCACATATAGATGCGTGCCTAAATTGCCTTAAGCAAAGGTGCATTAAGTTTTGTGGGGGCCGAGTACAGCCGGAATGGGGCTGCACCGATGGAGTGGAATTAGGCACAACGCGTACTGGTTGAATTGAAAAGAACTTTACTTACAAACTGGCGTACAGGGACTTGCGTCGATGCACACAGTGTAGGCACGCTCCATTACAAACAAAAGAAAGAAACCGGGTGGCACACCGATGTTTTCCGAGCATGCAGGGTGCGGGGTACATCGGGACGGTCGGTGACAGGGAGTGGTTGGTGGTTGATCAGGCCTCCAATTTTGCTCCAAGGTACACGAGGAACTCGTTCCCAACGTACACGCGGAGTTCTCCGACTTGGGCGGAAACTACCCAAGCTTTTATACGGCTAGTGAGCCAATTGCTAGCCGCCGGGTATGAATAATTTACAATGAGCCA
>NW_005841838.1:5840179-5842913 GCF_000455745.1 Alligator sinensis | reverse complement strand
CTCGCGGCGCCATCTTGAAATGGCGGGGGACCGGGGTTTTTTCCCGTTGCCGTCTGCTCAGCCACCTGAACGGCAAGCAGTCAGGCTTCCAGGTCTGCCTTTTCCCGCATCAAAGTTGTTATCATGCGGAACATTGCATTTAACATTTTCCCCTTTCTGTGTTCCGAGCCGGTCCTTCCAATCGCGGGGTGACTTTCCGCTTCTAACTTTCTGCAGAGCTCCGAAAGAAGCTCGGGGTCTCTCAGCTCAGGCGCCAGTGTTAAATTAATTAGCGCCGGCTCTTCACCCTCCTACGCGTAGCGCATGCAGCAGGCAAACTCCTGGCTGAGGGCAGTACTTTCTTCACTCGGGTTTGGTCTGGCGAAGGGTTCTGTGCCTCCTTCCTTTCGGGGTCTAAATAGAACCCACTCACTTCTCATCACACATCCTAACGCCCCGGGATGGAGATGTACTTCCCACTCTTTCACAGTTTCCTCTTCTCCTTTGAGCGAGAGGTAACCGCTGACGAGTCTTCCACCCGTTCTGCCTGCTTGGTGGTAGGCGATGTGTGCACCTAACTCTACGGCGTTCTGCACGTAGCGGTTCCCATTGCGCCAGGGGCAATTCTTAACTAATTCCAACTCCATTGCGTCTTCCCCGGATACTGATCCTGTTCGTGACGCCATGTGGGGGCCGAGTATAGCTGGAATGGGGCTGCACCGATGGAGTGGAATTAGGCACAAACGCGTACTGGTTGAATTGAAAAGAACTTTACTTACAAACTGGCGTACAGGGACTTGCGTCGATGCACACAGTGTAGGCACGCTCCATTACAAACAAAAGAAAGAAACCGGGTGGCACACCGATGTTTTCCGAGCATGCAGGGTGCGGGGTACGTTGGGACGGTCGGCGACGGGGAGTGGTTGGTGGTTGATCAGGCCTCCAATTTTGCTCCAAGGTACACGAGGAACTCGTTCCCAACGTACACGCGGAGTTCTCTGACTTGGGCAGAAACTACCCAAGCTTTTATATGGCTAGTGAGCCAATTGCTAGCTGCCGGGTATGAATAATTTACAATGAGCCAATCGGTAGCATGCATCCAAACAGTGCAGCTGCTAGTTTTGCCGGGAGCTGATCACTGCACCAAGGCTTTTCCCGCCGTAGAGAGGCATCCCTTGCACTGAGTACTCGCATTGTGCTAAGAATTCTGCTGTGTTGAGGCACTTTTAATTTCTAAGTACAGACAAGTTTAAGAATACATAAATGCATGTGTAGACATGCCCACAATGGCTGATATTACAAAGAAGTAATTTAAATATATCTTCTGTCAGAAATAAAGATAAAGTGCAATGAACTGGATTTTGACATGTTCTATCTTTTGATGTGGACTTACATCATTTCATATTTTTAAGAGCTTGGCCACAGTTGGAAATTTACCATGTCCTAGGGGGATGATAAGAAAGGGGCGGGAGACACCTCCCATGATGTGGGTCACAGCAGAGACAGCCTGCCATGACAAAAAGAAGAAAAGCCCCGAGACCAGGGCAAACTAACCTTCTCCAGGGACAGCTGGGCTGGAGGATGTTGGGTAGTCACTGGATAGGTGCCCTTATGTCCAACGGACATCCACTGACCTGCTCAGGGGTGCTCACAACCTTTGATCAGTTTAAGTGGGGGTCCTACGTTCTCTCTCTTCCCTCCCGCCACGAATTTGATCTTTCTTTTAATTATTGGAGATGTTAATGAAAGGGAGGTGGTGACTACCCACCTCCACTGTGACCAACTGCCAGTTCTCGCTCCAGTTCCTGAGGCTGTGAAAAGGGAAAGTAGCTAAATAATTCAGCTGGAGAGGTTCCTTTCTTTCCTTTTCTTTTATTTTTAGCATTAAAACATTTGGGAGATCTTGGCTCCCTGGGAAACAGGTCCCAATTGTCCCTTGGACTTGTTACTAGGCTTTTTCCCTCTGGGCTGATTGGGACCACGCTGGGCTTGATTGGTGGCACACAGTCACTTAACAAGCAAACAAAAACTTTAGCGAAATTGTAAAGGTGAGCCGTGGGAGGACACTGCTTTCCCTGTCCTCTTTCTTCAGCCAACCCTTGCTTCTTTTTCCCTTGGGTCTAGGCCACAGAGCCCCTTGGAGAGGCTGGGTTTCATTCCCTTTCTCTCGGGTCTCTCACCCTTCGCTTAACAATCTTCTTCCCCGCAGCTGCTGCACCTGGGATACTCAGTAGCCAGCAGAGCTTGAGTACTGTCACTACACAAACAAAATAACCGGCATCCCCAGCTCCAGAGCATCTGCCCTCCTTGGCTTCCTTTCCTTTCTTCTCTCTCTGCCCTTTTCTTCCCTGTCTTTAGTGGGGTTCTTCCACACCCTGCACCCCAATCGGATGCTTACCCGGCTCCTGGGCATCAATCTACCATCAGGTGCTCCCAGCCTCCATCCTCTTGAGGGTTCCTCCTTCTTCAACTCTGCTCCCTGGCTCTGCTCCCGGCCACCAGATATTGCCTCAGCTGCGAATTTGCCCCAATATGCCTCACCTGCCGAGGTGATAAGACTGGGTTGAGGCATGCCGGGAGCTCCCGCTGCAGCATGGAGGTCCTGTTCTGATCGAGTTGGTGCTCCTGGCCAGGGAGGTATTCCTGGTAAGTACCCCTCAGCTCCTCATAGATGAGCCACAGAAAAGTGGAGCACCTGCCTAGTTCATCAGCTGCTTTTCTTGGCAGCTGGGGCTGGCGGAGCCCGATGACATCA
>NW_005841838.1:5839648-5840169 GCF_000455745.1 Alligator sinensis | reverse complement strand
GCCTGGCTGGGATAAAAGCAGGGAGGTGGCTGCAGGACCATCCCCCAGGTCGAGCAGGGACCTCCTGACACCTACAAGGATGGGCTGAAGAGGAACCCAGCAGAAGGGTCCAGGGCTTAATTTAAAGGGACAAGTCACCCTGGACAGCCAGGGAGTCGATCTGGAGGAGGACGCTGAAGGACAGCAAAGCCTGCAAACACAGGATGCATGAATGGGGAATGGGCTAAGGCCCCTCCCTGGAGTTTTGGTTCTTTATTTATCTTTCAGTTTACTTTGAAGCCCCAGGGCCAGGAGAAAAGCCACAGGACAGATGCTGAGGGCTGAGTGATCCAGGGCCATTCAGAGGATCCGGATGCTGATAGACTAGATCCATCATTGTGGCCGCCTAACTGCCCCAAGTACATCCATGCGGTGGGGAAGAAAATTGTTGCGACCACTAAGGGCCAGAAAGGCAGAGAGGGAGTGGGACATCACAAAAGCAGAGTCAAACCATCCATCGTTTGGCTGTTCCCATAGGCTGA
>NW_005841838.1:5839105-5839613 GCF_000455745.1 Alligator sinensis | reverse complement strand
GGTAGTGACAACACCTGCTGCGCTCCCCGCTGTGGAAGGAAATCCCACTACTGAACATAATAGCCAAGACATGGCAGGTGAATATTGGGGTATCCTTTAGGGAGAACACAACCACGCATCATGGCAGCAGGAGCTGTCTCCACAGTGACCCCTAGCGCACGCTCCAGGGCCGAACAGGAAAGGCTCCATGCAGCCAAGCAGGTACATACCAAAATAGGAGGCCTGTGTGAAGCGGCTAGTATTCACTTAGGATTCAAATTTGGCTGATTCGGAGACAGTGATTCAATTCAGTGATTCAAATCATTGTCCCAAATTGATTTTGCTGAATCTGATTTGGAGATTCGGCTGCTGCCGAATTGGCTGAATGTCCAGTTCAGACAGGCCCCATCCCCCGCCCACTCTCTCAGCCCCACCAATGGCTGCCCCACCCTGCACCTGCTCCCAGCTCTTAATAAAACAAATTTTAAAAGCCCCCACTGATTGGCTGCTGCTAGGTGGGGGGGGGGGG
>NW_005841838.1:5835679-5839074 GCF_000455745.1 Alligator sinensis | reverse complement strand
CTGTCCTACACCGCATGGGGGGCTCTACCATGAACCCCCCTACCCCCACCCACTCTCCCAGCCCCCTGCATGGCTGCCCCGCTCAGCCCCAGTTTCCAGCTCTTTAAAAAATAAATAAATAAATAAAGCTCCCAGACTCTTTTTTGAATAGATTCAGAGAGCTTCAAAGTAATTTGGACCTTTTTATTGGTCTCCTTATTCAATTCAGATTCAGAGATTTGGCCACCAAATCGCGCCGAATCTCCTCCGAATCAAAATAAGCACCCAAAGCTTCACGTAGCCCTCCAAAATAGCTATTTAAGTGCAATAATCTTTTTCCTATTCAATTTACTACAATTCCAAATGTAGTTTGTGCCTGGTATCCCAGATTGCCTTAATTTCATCCGACTAGTTCCAGAAAAATACATTTTTAGTATGTGGTCAACTTTAGTACTGTCAGATCTATCCAAATCCACAGCAAACATTATGTACAAAGGCTGTTATGTTTAAAGGCAGAGGGAATCTGGCACCTGCTTCCCAGTGCAAATGCAGCAGGCTTCTTAAAACAGACCAGCCTATAAAATTTAAAATACATAGTATATGGGACAATATATGTCTTATGTTAGACATACATGCTGCATACACATTATGAATGTGTGTGTGCAAAGAAAGTGTTCAATATCAAAACAGCACAAGTTATAGCATAATGTATCAAAACTAAATTTAACGACCTTCATTTTAAAAGCTTCCTTGGTTCCAAATTCTACCATAGATAATTAGCTCCTACACTTCCATGATTAAACCAGTCTACTAAATTATTTTGCCACAAGGAAAATGTTTCAACAGTGTTGCAGTTAGACAAGTCAAAAAATATTAGTGAAACAAATGGAGTTTCTTAAGATTATAGTGGATTATACTGTTAATTATAATTTATTTTACATCACCTGCAGGTTATTAAGTTTGTACTGAGCAATATATTTGAACACTAAAATTATCATCTTGGCTTTGTTATACTTTTCCAGATCTTTTTACTAAAGAATAGTTTTTTTCTATATACTCAGTCAACTTCTTTTCCACATTCTACTTCCTTTTTGCTACTCTGGCTGCACAAAAGTACAAGAGTCTGGTTAACTAGTCATCCTTCAGCATGAAGGAGTCTTCAGTTGGTACTAAACTGGTTCTGGCTATTCTCAGCTACTATACAAATTATCATACAGATGGTCTGAGCATACATTCAAACTTTATCCATGGTATATGAATAAAGCACATTGAGGCATTCTGTACAGATCAGTACCCAAATAAAAATAATGTCAGGTTGGAGTAGGTTGGGGGCCCTTGTCTGGCATGGCTCCAGAGACCCAGGGGTGAGCACCACTGCTGTTCCCCCTTTTCCCTCCCCCTCCCACCCTGAATTCAGCAGCAGGGGAAAAGAGGAGACAAGGGGCAGCAAGCAGTGCTCATCTCTTCTTTCTCCCTGGTGGTGAATTCAGCAAGAGGCAGGGGAAGGAGGCAGGGGAAGGGTGAAAAGTAGTGACACTCACCTCCTTGGCTTCTGAGCCCCATGGAGGCAGGGGCTCCTGTTGGAGTCTGCACCAATCAGCTCAGCTCAAATACAGGTACCAGCCTGCTGCGGAGTTATTTACTGCATAGCAACACATCTGTAGATGCTGATATGGGAGTAAATTGTTCCCAGTCAGCCCAGCCAGCAGGGGGCCACACTCCTGCCTACTGCCAAGCCACATGGCTCAGCAGCTAGCTGCAGGAGCCCTGTAGTGTGGGCAATTCCTCTGCCACCTGACAGAGCCACCTGGAGCCTAGGCCTGATGCCCCATGCCAGCTCAGAGCTGGCACCTGGGCAGGTGCAGCTAGAGCTTGGAGCTCCCCTTGGCTGCTGCAGGGGAGCAGAGCAGTGCAGGAACAGCCCTAGCCTAAACGGTTCCTGGGTTCATGTGTAGACGCTGTGCCCAGGAGTAGTTTGCTGTGGAGCAACTTGTTCTGCAGTTTATTTATGCACATTAATTGCAAATGTAGTTGTGACCCTTGAGTCCCTGAAAAAAGTGTTAATATAAAGGGTGGCTACTCCTCTTCATTGCATTTTCATGTTATGTCATGAAACGTGCTTCCTCAGTTCATGACATGTTACAAAGTAGATGTATTACTGGATGTCAAGCCTGTGGTTTTGCTAATGAATAACCACATGATTCCCCAGATTGGGAACTCCCTTACTCTCCTGCCACATTTGATGGTTCTTCAGATAGTGTGTGTGCATGTGTGTGTAGGGCAGGGGTCAGTGATGGGTCTCCATAGGGCTACTACCGCAGCTGACTCAGGGCTCCACCTTCCCATCACCCCATCCATTCACCAACCATGAGTGTCAGCACTTCTCCAACCTCTGTTGCTGCCTTAGCTCACTAGCCAAGCTTGTTCCAAGTTGGCTGAAGATACGCGGTCTGACCCTGCACTTGTTAACCTACAGATACAGCATGGGCATGTCTGGTGTCTTCCCCACCACTGGTCTTTAGGTCTTTTCTATGGGTAAGTTCCTGTGGGTAAGTTTATCAGGTCCCGCATTGCTCCCTACTTCCCTTGGGTCCCATTAGGGCTCTTGGGGGGAGGGGCAGATGCGTACAACTCTTGCCACCACCATGGATTTTCAGGAACTTGAACAGTAAAATAACATAGCACATAGGCACCTAAATTCCTTTAGATGTACAATGGGTGGAACAGGATCTGGCCGTAAAAGTGTTCATCATTCACTGAAATGCCTGGTTGCTTTACAAGGGAAAATATTTGAATACAGGAAGTATTTCAGGGGCCCATTCTGTGTTCAAAACATTCATAGATCCATAGATGTTCGGGTCGGAAGAGACCTCAATAGATCATCGAGTCCAACCCCCTGCATAAGCAGAAAAGAGTGCTGGGGCTAGATGACCCCAGCTAGATACTCATCTAACCTCCTCTTGAAGACCCCCAGGGTAGGGGAGAGCACCACCTCCCTTGGGAGCCCGTTCCAGACCCTGGCCACTCGAACTGTGAAGAAGTTCTTCCTAATGTCCAATCTAAATCTGCTCTCTGCTAGCTTGTGGCCATTATTTCTTGTAACCCCTGGGGGCGCCTTGGTGAATAAATACTCACCAATTCCCTTCTGTGCCCCCGTGATGAACTTATAGGCAGCCACAAGGTCGCCTCTCAGCCTTCTCTTGCGGAGGCTGAATAGATCCAGTTTCTCTAGTCTTTCCTCGTAAGGCTTGGTCTGTAGGCCCTTAACCATACGAGTGGCCCTTCTCTGGACCCTCTCCAGGTTATCCACATCCCTCTTGAAGTGCGGCGCCCAGAATTGCACGCAGTACTCCAACTGCGGTCTGACCAGCGCCCGATAGAGGGGAAGTATCACCTCCTTGGACCTATTCATCATG
>NW_005841838.1:5832864-5833836 GCF_000455745.1 Alligator sinensis | reverse complement strand
GGGTAGTTTAGGTCCCCCATGACTACCGCCTCTTTAGCTTTTATGGTCTCCGAGAGTTGCCTCAGGAGCCCCGAATCCCTTTCTTCCCCTTGATGTGGGGGTCTGTAGCAGACCCCTACCACCAAATCCCTTTCTCCTTGCCCCCCATGTAGCCTAACCCACAATCCTTCTACCTCCTCATCCTTGGATTCTGTCTTGATGAGGGTTGACGTATATTGCTCACTGACATAGAGTGCAACCCCTCCCCCTCCCCGTTTCTTCCCCACCCTGTCCTTTCTGTACAATCTATAGCCCTCAATATGTACTGCCCAGTCGTGGGATGAATCCCACCAGGTTTCCGTTAGCCCCACTAAGTCATAGGTGTTTAGTGCAAGCAGGAGCGCTAGTTCATCCTGCTTTTTCCCCATGCTCCTAGCATTAGTATATAGGCACTTGAGCCCTGTGACTGGTGCCTTTGCTGCCCCCCCGCTCCGAGTCCCAAGGGGCCCTTTGTTTCTTACCTTCTCATTTCTTACCTGTGTCGTAGTGCTGGCCTCCCCCCGCCCTCATCTTCCCCTCCCCCCGACGAGCCTAGTTTAAAGCCCACCGGAGGAGATCCGCCAACCTAGAAGAAAACACACGCTTACCTTTGGGGGACAGGTGAAGCCCATCCCAGCTGAGCATGTCCCTCGTCGTGATGTGCGGGTCGTTGTCCAGGAAGCCATTCTTTTATTCCTTTCTTTTTTAAGTTAACAGGTTGCCAGTAGGCAATAGGAAAATGAAACTTGTTCAACTGATTTAGCTAACTTTAAGAACTAAATAAAGTGAAATCCTAATTGATTTAAAATCTTGTTTTAATGTTTATATCATCTTAAATGCATACGAATGCTTAGTAAAATGTTGGCAATTACCCTTGCTTAGAATGAAGAATGCTTCATTAAAGGAAAAAAAAAACTCCTCAGATGATTAGCTGGACCGACTACCATATAGGTC
>NW_005841838.1:5828953-5832854 GCF_000455745.1 Alligator sinensis | reverse complement strand
CAGCAGCTGTGGCAGATAGGGCTGTTTAAAGTGCATTGTTTATGTGTCTGATAAAAGAAAAACACTGATTTGTTTTCATATCAGGCTGCTTCCATGCCTGCCGAGAAGATCCAAATAGGTCTCTCACAGGGTTTCTTTTGTCTTATTAAAACTTCCTTTGGAGATCACAATATTTGTCATATGGATTTATACACCTCACTTCAAAGACAGTAATATCCAAACTTTGCTTTCCAACACAATTTGTTAACGGAAATTGTATGCCACAGTTGTGACATTTAATTTTAAGGAAGCTGGGTAAAAATCCCTTTCTGCCCCCTCCACTGTATTGCCAGATGATTAACACATTCAGTGCTGTGCCATTTGCAAACCCACAAAATAATCACAAAAGAATTAATAAACTGTTAGTAATATTAATTAACAATTATTAAATTAATTGTCATTAAATTAAATTAATCAGATGTCAATTTTTTTATATAATTTAAAACCTAGGTCATGGCCAGGCATTATATGGCAAGTGTTACATTTGTGCTGGGAGAAACACCAGTGATGAGCGGAAAATAATAAATTAGGAAATTACCTAACACCTTTGAAAGGCAAGTATGGAAATAAAAATGAATTAGCCTATTGGATACTGTGGCAGAGCACTGCTTGTGCCTCCCAATTTAAGGGCCTGAGCCAAGCAGCCAGCAGGTGCCTGATGGTGGCAGCCATTTTAGAGTCAGTCTGCCTATATAAGTAGGGAATTTTGCTGCTTGCAGGCAGGTAGCAACATTGCCTGGCTGCAAGACTGCTTGTATCATCTGGAGGTAAGGGCAGGAGTTGTAGGGGATGGTTAGGAGGCTATTGGTCCTGGACATGACCTAAAACTAAACCCTGCTGGGAGTGGGTGGCCTGGTGGGGCTCTCAGTGGTGCAGGAGCCCCCAGGAAATGCCAAGCCAGTTACCACCCCAGTGAAAGGTGGGTCGGGGCACCTTAACCCCAGATCCCTCAACCGGGTGGGTCACCCACCGGTAGGGTCCTGAGGGCAGACCCCAGGAATAAAAGTGGGGCTTGAGGCTCAGAAGCCTGACTGAGAGTACCCATGACTGGTTAATGCTGGGGCCAGGACCAGAATGGTCAAAAGGACCAGGGGCCCACAGCGAGGGACGCCTAGAACTTGGAGGGCCTGGGGTTCCCAACTGGCCTTGGAGGTGGGGCCAGGGCCTGGGTGGCCAAAGGTCCCAGGGGGGGAGCAAGCCCAGGAGAGGAAATAGTTTCAGGGAGCTAGATAGCCTGAATGAGGGCAGGGTAGGCTGCCTGAATGGAGGGATCTTGGAGGGGTCCGATTAGAGAAGTCTGGGGCTCAATGTGGGGCTAGAGAGATTAACATCTGTGGGCAGCTCCTGTCTAATTAAGATTGTTAATTAATTAATAACAAGGCGTGGCAGAAGAGAAGGTGGGTGGTTGGCCCAGAAACAGGTGGGTGGGCCACAGGCAAATTGGCCCTCTGAAGGCCCCCTGTTACAGATACTAAGTACCAGGAACTTAACATAGACAATGACATGGACCAGGCTGAAGTTACCCTAACATGAGCTAGGTAGTACAACCCAGAGTTAACCAGATAATACACCTGAAGTGGCATAACTTTGAGATACTCAGACACATTGTATGCTGCACGCTTCCCAAGCATCTCTATTTGGACCTACACAATAGGTCTATATGCT
Organism: Alligator sinensis; assembly: GCF_000455745.1. Taxonomy (NCBI): domain Eukaryota; kingdom Metazoa; phylum Chordata; order Crocodylia; family Alligatoridae; genus Alligator; species Alligator sinensis. The sequence goes on along the minus strand of NW_005841838.1, from coordinate 5,831,150 downwards.
TGTCTTGCTAAGCTGCTTGCTGTGGTCTTTTTAAAGAGTGAGGACACAGTTGCTTGTTTCTTGCTCTGACATTCAGCCTCTGCAGTAACCTTTTGCTTCATATGCACCTCGGACTCTTAAGTGTTGATCTATACTGGTTTTCCTTCATACATCCAGAATCACACTGCAGGTGGCACAGAACAGTCTGTTTCCATCTGTGTACAAGGTCCCCGCAGGATACTGCCTTACACAGTCCAGTGCTGAAATGTATTTGGCTCTCCTGGAGGATTTCTTTTCCGTGTTCATGCTCAGTCCTCCTCAGGCTGCAGCATACTGTAGCAGCATGCCTGTGCCTGCTTTAAAAACCAGTGCTAAAATCCTCTTGCTTCTCTGACTGGCCCTGGACTGGCTCCTGTGCTGAGTCTATATCACAGGCTCAGTCTCTGATTTGCTCCCCCTCCCCCACACCCATGCTTCAGGACTGCAGGACTTCCTACCCCTTTCTTTGCTTGCTGGTAAGTTAGGGGAGGGGAGGTTGCAGCAAGCCTGCCATTTTTCATGGAGCCTGTCATTTGTTGTGGAGCCCACCCGATTTCAAGTTTTCCACGAAAAACAAAAAATCATGATATTGGTAGGTCCCTAGTAATATAGGAGTCAGATAAGGAAGTAGAAAAGGCAAGGCATTAATAGGAAGTATACGTCAGTCCTTCTCTCTTAAGGGTAAAGAAATGATAAATAGCGTCTCTATTTAGGAGTGGAATTACCATTAAGTTCATTTCCCTGCTACCACAGGGATGACCTACTATCCTTTCTGAGAAGCTGGGGAGAGGCATTTCTGTCTGGATTAAATGTTGGGTTTTCTACCTGAAAGTATCATACATACATGGGAAGAGAAATAGGAAAAATTAAAAATTCAGGACAGATTAACATTGATTTTAACAGATAATGACTTCATGACTTTAGAGGCAAATCTTGTCATTTTTTAGCTCTATTTCTCATCTCTAGAGACTGACAATATTGAATATCAGACTATCTGTGTGATATCCTTTTTCAGAAGTAAAGGCCCACAGTCCAGTTGTTTTATGGCCCCAAAGCAAAACCAAACCCCTTGAGATTCCCCAGTAAAGTATATCATTCTCAGAGCTCCACATCAATGAGTACTCTGCTTTACAGTTTACCTCTTTGGAGAAATATGACAATGACACCCAGAGGACACAGATCTTGCAGAATTTCTAAACCAATATCTTTTAACTTTAGATATTCTTTACTTTACTACCTCTTCACAAATGTAGTCAGGATGAAAAATGCAGGTACAACATACCCTGCCTCAGGTTCTTCACCATTCTTTAGGACTAGGGTAAGAGTGTCTTCTTCTGGACCTCGCTCCTCTAGCTTGGGGATTCCTCTTTGAATACCACAGCCAGCTTCCTTCAACATCAGCTTATCCCACAAAAAAAAAAGGTTCCTTCTCATTCATAAAATGTGCCCTTTGACATTCCTCTCTCCACTAAACTTTTAAGTTTTGAAAAAGTAGTACTAACATCTTGGAGTTCCTTTGCTCCTTCTTTGATGATTCTCTGTTATTTTGATACCTTTTCCATTTGCAGGCAACATGGAATACTAGGCCATGTCCAAATGAGTGAGCGTCATCTCAAAGCAGTTTGAGACTGCAAGAGGCATGGTCAGAACAAAGAAAATATTCCCTGTGCTGCATATTTATACTGGGAAATCCTGAGGGTGCATGGCTTCTGCATGTGGTGCCAGGACCCTGGGTGACAGAAAGAACTGGTCCAGTTCTGTCTGAGGGCATGAGCCAGTAGGCCAGGCCTGCAACCTGCCAGGAGTGGGCATGAATGTCCTGAGGGTGACTGCTGTTGTTGCTGTGGGGCAGGGTCTGTGCACTGTATGGGAGGATGAGGGAGGACCCACCACTCCTGAACAGTCTCCTTCTCCCCCACACAGTCCACCTAGACCACCAAATTTCCCTGCAATCCACCCACAAACCCCACCCTCAAACCACCCCCACAAACCCCCGCCCACACCACCTACTAACCTGGCACCACCCCAAACTCCTGCACATGCCCTACATCACCCCCACAACCTCACCCCCACAAACCCTACACCCACCCCTACACCCACGTACATACCACCCCAACTCTCCCACAAGCTCCACATCCTGTGTGCCCAGCTACCAGATGGGATGGGACAGGACCTGCTC
>NW_005841838.1:5825187-5828922 GCF_000455745.1 Alligator sinensis | reverse complement strand
CGGGCCTACGGGACCACCTGCCACACTGCAGCCATGCCCCATGCCCACATCAGTGCTGGGACACATAGCCCCAGATTGAGAAGGCTCCTGGTCCCAGAAGCCACTGGGGGGGGGGGTGGTGGGGTGTACAGAGGGGTGGAGGTGGCAGCAGGGGTGTGTATGAGAGAGAAAGAGATGGAGGTCAGGGATGAGGGAGAGCTCTGGATAGGAGAAGCCACCAGGTTTAGAGCCTCCCTGTCCCCCTAGAGCAGTCATAGTTTCATAGTTGGTAGGGTCGGAAGGGACCTGAGCAGATCATCAAGTCTGACCCCCTGCCATGGGCAGGAAAGAATGCTGGGATCAAATGACCCCAACAAGGTGATTGTCTATCCTCCTTATAAAGACCCCCAAGGTAGAAGCAAGCACCACTTCCCTTGGAAGTTGATTCCAGATCCTAGCCACCCTGACTGTGAAGTAGTTCCTCCTGATGTCTAGCCTGAACCTACTCTCGATCAACTTGTGGCTGTTATTCCTAGTTACTCCGGGTAGTACACGGGGGAACAGGGCCCCTCCCATTCCCCGCTGGTCCCCCCTGGTTAGTTTATAGACAGCCACCAGATCCCCTCTCAGCCTTCTCTTGTGAAGGCTGAACAGATTCAGGTCCCATAGCCTCTCCTCATAGGGCCTGCCCTGCTGCCCCTGATCATGCGAGTGGCCCTCCTCTGGACCCTCTCAATGCTGTCCACATCCCTACTGAAGTGCGGTGCCCAGAACTGGACACAGTACTCCAACTGCACCCTGACCAATGTCGCATAGAGGGGGAGGATCACCTCCTTGGACTTGCTTGAAACGCATCTGTGGATGCATGACAAGGTATGGTTGGCCTTCCTGACCACTTCCCCACACTATCAGCCCATGTTCATTTTGGCATCGATAATGACTCCAAGATCCTTTTCTGCATCTGCACTGAAAAGAAGGGAGTTCCCCAGCCTGTAGATATGCTGCTGGTTCTTCCTCCCCAGATGCAGTACCTTGTACTTGTCAGTGTTGAAACCCATCCTGTTCATATCCGCCCATCCCTGTAACCTGTCCAGATCTAGTTGTAGCCTGTCCCTCCCTTCTAGTGTGTCCACCTCCCCCCAAATCTTAGTGTTGTCTGCAAATTTGAACAAGGTGCTTTTCACCCCCTCAACCAAGTTGCTGATAAAGATGTTGAACAGTACGGGCCCAAAAACTGAGCCCTGGGGGACTCTACTGGCCACATCCCTCCAGGTCAAAAATGACCCATCCACCACCACTCTCTGGGTGCGGCCCTCTAGCCAATTTGTGACCCATCTGACTGTGTAGGCATCAGTGCCACAGTCGCTTAGTTTTTAATGAGAATGGGGTGAGAGACAGTGTCAAAGGCCTTCCTAAAGTCCAGAAAGACTACGTCCACTGCTACACCTGCGTTCAAGGATTTTGTGGCCTGATCATAAAAGGCAACCAGGTTGGTCTGACAGGACCTGCCCCTAGTGAACCCATGTAGGTTGCCCCTGAGCATCATCTCCCCTGCTGGTACCTCGCAGATGTGCTCCTGGATAATTCTCTCAAAGAGCTTTCCCAGGACCGAGGTAAGACTAACAGGCCTATAGTTACCTGGGTCCTCCTTCCTCCCTTTTTTGAAAATGGGGACCACATTGGCCCTTTTCCAGTCCTCTGGCACCTGGCCAGAGCACAATGAGTGCTCATAAAGCCATGCCAGGGGCCCCGCAATGAACCCTTACAATTCCCTCAGCACCCTGGGGTGGAGATCATCTGGACCTTCTGATTTAAACACATCCAGCCCCACCAGATTTTCCTAACTAGGTTCTCCCTGATCCTAGGCCTGGCGGTGCCTTTCCTGAGTCTGTCCAGAATACCGGTGGGGGAGATGTCCCGGTCCCTGCTCATAAAAATGGAGTCAAGTAATTTGTTAAAGAGGTCAGCTTTTTCATCTGGTACAATCAACAAATTGCCAAGTGTGTCCTGCAGGGGTCCCACGCTACCTGGTGCCTTCTTTTTACTCCCTATATATTTAAAAAAGGACTTCTTGTTATCTTTGATCCTGGTCACTAGTCCTAGTTCCGTCTCCACCTTAGCCTTCCTAACAACCCCCCTACACTCTCGAGCAATGGAGGCATAATCCTCCTTGGTGATGGCCCCTCCCTTCCACCAGGTATACGCCTCCGTTTTAGCTTTCAAATGCTCCTGAATGCCTTTGGTGAGCCATGGGGGCTTTTGAGCACCCTTGCACCCTTTGATTCATGCAAGGGGCTACATAAGGGGAGGCTGGTTTGGAAGGGAACGGTCTTGCCAATCCCAGTCCCTGAGTCCCAGTTAAGGGCTTCCCAGAAACAGCATGGGGATCATTGGAGCCTGGGCACAGGTGCAGGGAGTAGAAGAACAAGGACTGGCACTGCTCACAGCCACAAAGCTGCAGCTGGACTCATGTCCTGGTGCTAGGACAGAGCTGCTGCCAGGAGGGAACTAGTGGGAGGTAGGCACTGGCTGTCAGTCAGGAGTGAGGGACACTAGTGGGGCTGTGGGTTGGGAGTAAAGGGCAAGGGCAGAGGCAGGGAACCAGCATATCAGTGGTGCTCAGTGCCCAACATCCTAATGAGCAAAGGGGGCAGGGATAGCGCTGATTTTTCTATTACAAAAATATCAAATGCAAACACCAAAGTGTATAGATATTTAGAATTCATTTTATTATGATGATAGACGCACAGGTAGACTTCCAAATTGCTTTACAATTGTAAATATATCAATAAAACTTTGCCCAACTGATCTCTCTATATATAGTGCTGTTTCATTTTAATTATGGAAGAACATGGGTAGACCCTGAGATGCGTAGACCCTGAGATGGTGCAGAGTCACTTGGAAGAACTGGATGCCTTTAAGTCGGCAGGCCCGGATGAGCTCCATCTGAGGGTGCTGAAGGCACTGGCCGACATCATTGCAGAGCCACTGGCGGGAATATTTGAAAGCTCGTGGCGCATGGGCCAAGTCCCGGAGGACTGGAAAAGGGCCAATGTGGTCCCCATTTTCAAAAAAGGGAGGAAGGAGGACCCAGGTAACTATAGGCCTGTTAGTCTTACCTCGGTCCTGGGAAAGCTCTTTGAGAGAATTATCCAGGAGCACATCTGCGAGGTACCAGCAGGGGAGATGATGCTCAGGGGCAACCTACATGGGTTCACTAGGGGCAGGTCCTGTCAGACCAACCTGGTTGCCTTTTATGATCAGGCCACAAAATCCTTGAACGCAGGTGTAGCAGTGGACGTAGTCTTTCTGGACTTTAGGAAGGCCTTTGACACTGTCTCTCACCCCATTCTCATTAAAAACTAAGCGACTGTGGCACTGATGCCTACACAGTCAGATGGGTCACAAATTGGCTAGAGGGCCGCACCCAGAGAGTGGTGGTGGATGGGTCATTTTTGACCTGGAGGGATGTGGCCAGTAGAGTCCCCCAGGGCTCAGTTTTTGGGCCCGTACTGTTCAACATCTTTATCAGCAACTTGGTTGAGGGGGTGAAAAGCACCTTGTTCAAATTTGCAGACAACACTAAGATTTGGGGGGAGGTGGACACACTAGAAGGGAGGGACAGGCTACAACTAGATCTGGACAGGTTACAGGGGTGGGCAGATGAGAATAGGATTGGATTCAATACTGACAAATGCAGGGTGCTGCACCTAGGGAGAAAGCACGAGCAGCATACCTATAGGCTGGGGGACTACC
>NW_005841838.1:5808633-5824697 GCF_000455745.1 Alligator sinensis | reverse complement strand
GGGTCATCTAGACCCAGCCCTCTTTCCTGCCTATGCAGGGGGTCGGACTCAATGATCTATTGAGGTCCCTTCTGACCCTAACATCTATGAATCTATGGATTTGGGGTATTTAATGAGGGAATTTGGGTTTTTATCAGAGATTTTGCAATTTTTAAACAGGGAATATGAGGACCTCTGCTAGTGAGGTAAGTGGCAGGACCCAGGCAGAGGAGCCTGCCCAGGGCCAGCACTGGGGACCCAGCTGGAGTGCAGATGAGGTGGCTGACCTCCTGGCCATATGGGGCAAAGGGGACACACATCAGCAGTTTGAAACGGGCCACTGCAAGAAGAACATCTTTTGGGTGATAGCTTCCCAGATGGCAGAGCAGGGACACCAGAATACATGACAGCAGTGCCATCTGAAGGCTAACTGTGCAGCCACAGCCCACTGGCAGTTGGCCCAGAGGTGCAGGTGGCTCTGCTGCAGTGCCTGTATGACCGCCCAAGCAGCCATGTGGTCCCTGTCTGGCAGGTGCGCAGCCATGTGGCCACAGGACCAAGGGAGCAGATACTGTTGCAGTGGCAGCAGGTCACAACCAGGCAGCAGCTCTCACTGCCAGACTCCTGCAGTGGGTAGAGGGTGCAGGGGCCACTCTAGGTTAGGGCTGCTTCAGCAGTCTATCTGGCACAAGGAGCTAATGCCCCCAGATACCAATAGGTCAGGCCTTAGAAGCTCCTGATAGCAAGTAGCCCTGGATTGCTCACCAGGGAAGCTTTTTATATTGCTGGGGCCAGCACAGGTGCTGTCTGCAGTCTTTAGCTCCCCCTGGCTGCAGATCTAGGAAGAACTGGGCAGGGTCAGTTTTCCCAAGTGGCATAATTTGGCCCACACCAAAGTGCATGTTCAGGCACGTGTGCTGAGGCACAAATCTCCAGCACAAATTTATGCTTATACTATTTGAGCTGCTGCAAGCATACAAGCCTGCATGTGTGGACACACCCCTACTGTTTTTACCCAGACTGTAGTTACCTCATTGTTCTCCTAATGTCAGACCCATTTGGATAGGAATTATGACCATCCCTTTCCGAGGCAGACCTTTGGGTGCTGCTTAGCACAATCAGTTTTCCTGAACAAAATTTAACTTTTTAACCCATTATCTAAATCAAACTGCGGTCCCCTGAGGGTTTCAGACAAGTTATGCATAGATAAATAAGGTTTTCCTGATTCTTCCAAACCCTCTGGGTTCACCTCTGGGCACATGGCACAGGCTTTCCTTGGGGACAACTAGTGGCAGCTCAAGGCGCACCACTGCTAGTTGTCCCTGGAGAACCAAATGTCCACACTTGTGTGGATGTGGCCAAAGACAGCATGTGTGCTTACCCAAACTACCAGTTTTGCGGTCCGACAAACTCAGCGAAGCATAGATTTTTAATATTTCCAACACAAAAGCCCTGTTTGATATCATGTGTTAGGAAAGCAGAATGCCAGGCTGCAATAAGGATAGTCTACCAGAAATATCCAGAACTCAGCTTGCCCCACAGATTTGGAAGTAGGTAAAGCCGTATGTGTCCCTTTATAATTTGTCAGCTCTTATTACATATTTCCTGTGGTGTAGTGTAACTTCAATAAATAAAATGAAGTTCACATATTTTAAAGGACAAGGACTGCATATTAGTGCACATAATTAGGGATGGGAAAATAGTGGTATTTGCAGGTTTATGCACACCTCATTACTGGTTGGCTTTGCACACCAATTTTTCTTGTATTTAAAATTAATTTTTCAGATGCGTGATTTAATTGTTACCGCCACAAAAACAAAAAAAAAAAATTTCTAGTGAAAAAGGAGGCAGTGATACAATTTTTTATAATCATCATAAGCTGACACAAGCATGTGCCCTGTCTCTGGTACAAAGTGGACACATCTACACATCTTACTGTGCATTAGCCTAATAACACTGCGCAGTAGCGTGTCATCGCAATAACCATGCTAATAGCCTACTGTGCAGTGTTATTAGGGTAATGTACAATAAGCATCACCAAATAGCCATGCACCAGCACTACTGCATGGTAACTCTATCTCCACACATTTATTTAGTACTTTATTAAAGGAGTACTAAACTAAATGTGCAGTATCCAAGTCACATTAATGAACATGTAGACACACCCACTGTAAAACACATATATGCACACAGATACATACATGCAAAGACAGGGTTAGAACTCCAGTCAGTGTATATGAGTTTCTGTTGGAAATCTACTTACTGTGCTGAATGTCTATTCAATTTCTTCTGCTGCTCTCTACTCCTACGGTGCAGTATATTTATTTGTCTTATCTTTCTGATCTCTGTTCCATCTTTCACCTTACCTTTTGACTAAATGATTCTCTTTCTACTCTTTTTTCCAAAATCTCTCCAATGTAGAATGTGAAATAGTAATATTAGAGTTCAAGTAGGTTCTAAATAAGACAAAATCAATTAGGCAGTTCCCAATAATTATATTAAATGTAACATTCCAATTCCTTTGTTGTATAGAAATCAGAGCAAGAATGGAAAGTTATTGTATTAAATCAGAGTTGTCCAACTTCTAAGTAATTAGGGGCCACACTCACTGGGGTCACACAGCAAATGACCCTACCCCTGCTGCACCACATGCATCCCAGCCTCCACTATCCCTTCACTGCATCACATGTACCCCTGCTGTGCCTTGTGCTTTGGTGCCCTAGCTCCGCTGCACAGTATGCCCCAGTGCTTCCACCCCTATTGCACCAAATCTCCTTGTGCTCCTACCCCTGCTGCATGGGCACTGCACCCCCCCCCAGGTGCTCCATGTACCAGGGTATCCCCCACTGCACCCCACTCCCTGCCAACCTGCACCATGGTCTGCATTACCTGTAGCTTGTGAGCCATGGGCTCTTCTGCTGCATCATGCCTCTTAAATGACCCAGGCTGCAGGCTTCTCCATCCCAGGGGCACCTGTTAGACAGCCCTGTGTTAAATTAAGTCAAGGCCCAGAAAATGGGTAATGAGACAGATCCACAGGGACCCAATTTCTGTTATTCACTCAAATAGGGCTAGCAGATGGGAATCTGCATTGAGGACTTTCTGAGCATTCCTACCTGAGGACATTCTTCTGTGTACTTTGAAATGAACAATTTTCTTCAGTTAGCCTCAAACCTTTGCATGCTAGGATCTTTTGCACATTTTGGATGCTATCTGGATTGCAGTTCATTGCTCCACGCTGAATATATTCATCTAAAAAGTCACTGTGTGCTCATTTTAAAATACTTATCACTAGATTTACAGCTGTGTTTTATTACCTGATTTTATCACATACTTGTAACACTTTTTGGTATAAAATATCTCATCCCTGAATTGTTTATTCTTCATGAATGCATCATTTTTCAAAAATAAGTCTGATAGGAAAAGATGTCCTATAGCAAAAGATGAATGATTTTCTTGATGGAATCATTGGTTGGTACATTTACAAGGACATGCTTCTTCCCAGAGCATGTGGCATCTGTAGTCCCCTAAAGACTATGGAGTTAACAGCAGAAACAGACTTTTAAGAACAGACTTCTAGAAAGTCTGAATGATATTAACAGTAATGGCTCACCTAATCAGTTTTGCTGAAGTAATTGAATTAAATTTCATATTTCATAGCATAAGGGGTAAGAAAGTGTTTCCTTCCCTCTACAGTCACACAGCACTGTCTTTTAGTTTTCTCTGTATTTTGAAATAATCCTAGCTACCATCTGAGGCAGGTTTCTGATCTCGATGGACAATAACCTAATTTGGTATCATAGAATCATAGAAGTAGGGTCAGAAGGGACCTTGTAGATCTTCAAGTCCGACCCCCTGCCTGGAAAGGAGAGAAACTGGGCTCGAGTGACCCCAGCCATGTAGGCATCGAGCCGCTTCTTAAAGACCACCAGGGTAGGAGCCAGCACCACTTCCCTTGGAAGTTGGTTCCAGATCCTAGCCGCCCTAACTGTGAAGTAGTTCTTATGGATGTCTAATCTACCCCCAAACCTTTCTGGTCCCCCCTAGTGAGTTTATAGGTGGTCACCAGGTCCCCCCTCAGCCTTCTCTTGTGAAGGCTGAACAGGTCCAGGTCCTGTAGCCTCTCATTGTAGGGTCTGCCCTGCTGTCCCCGGATCATGCGGGTGGCCTTCCTCTGGACCCTCTCAATGTTGCGGCCTGACCAGTGTTGCGTAGAGGGGGAGGATCACCTCCTTGGACCTACTTGAGATGCACCTGTGGATGCACGATAGGGTCCAGTTAGCCCTGCGGACCGTGACCTCGCATTGTCAGCCCATGTTCATCTTGGAGTCAATGATGACTCCAAGATCCCTTTCTGCCTCCGTGCTCTCAAGAAGGGAGTTTCCTATCTTATAAGTGTGCTGCTGGTTACTACTGCCCAAGTGCAGCACCCTGCACTTGTCGGTATTGAAACACATCCAGTTTTTGTTAGCCCACCCTTGCAACCTATCCAGGTCATTTTGCAGTCTTTCCCTCCCTACTAATGTGCCCACCTCACCCCAAATTTTGGTATCATCAGCAAATTTGAACAGGTTGCTTTTCACCCCATCGTCCAAATCGCTGATAAAGAAGTTGAACAGTGCAGGCCCAAGGACCGAGCCCTGGGGGACTCCGCTGCCCACTTCCCCCACTTCCCCCACTCCACTGTCCACTTTCTATGGTGTAGAAATTTAACATATCTGTCAGGATATAGTCCAAGCCCCCAACATAGGGGCTCAGTGACTAAGCATCAGGTCAGACCTCCAACAGGCCACAGATTATGAAAGATGGTAGAGAGGCGGAGGTAAAAGGACCCACTGGGAAAAGGCCTCCTACTATTGGCCCCTGATTGGCCTGGTGCTTCCAGCTGCTGATTGGATCCTTCCACCTATATAAGGCTTCCTGTTTCCTGTAGCAGATGTTTAAACAACAAGGTTCTTATTGCTTTTCTGTCTCACTGCTCCTGTATCCTGAACCTAGATCTGACTATATGTTGCTGACCCTGCCTGGACTTCAACCTATACCTCAGCACCTTGATTTGGATAGTTTGGAATCAGGTACCTGACCTGACTTGCTCTCTCACCTTGCTCTGACTGCTGTTTCAGCCTTGATTTGGACTCTGACCCTCTGGCTTCAACCTGAATACCCCTTGGACCGCTGACTATCATCTTGTGCTTGCTGCTAGTCAGAATGCATATGCCTTGGTGTGCGTTGTAGTCTTAATAAAACACTCAGATATGAATACAAAGGGTCTCCCACTTCAAACAAAAAAACAAATCTTAAACATTTTCACCTAACATCCTAAGTACATTGTTAATGCCCTAACAGAAGAGAAGTCAAAGTTATTGCTTTCATGACTGAACTATTCTAGCGTATAGGCTAGGGGCAGAAATTATACATAAACCAGTATAAGTGGCGGGAAACTAGTTCAAATATGTAGCACAACAGAAGTTCAGTGCACATAAACTGCTTTCAAAATGGCCCAAACCTGTATAAAATAAACCTAGGTGGATGTAGAATCAGATTTAACTCATTTAGGTTAAATAAATTTATTGAACTTCCATCCCAGATCCTTTCCTTATTCAGGTTAACTCACAGTCCCCCGGTATCCTAGAATGCTGTGCACCTCCCCTGCAACCCCACCCCCTCACAGAGTGAGTGAGTTAACGTTGGCCCAAGCCATCTGCTCCAGCTAAACAAGGAGGTCTGAGCTAGCACCCCGGGGCTGTTGGCCTGAGCCACTGCAGGTATGTGGCTACATTTCTGGAATCAAAAGTGAATGTCTGTTCACTTCCTTATCAGTTCAATCTATGCAGCTTATACTAACCTGCAAAGACTGAATCAATTCAGCCTCAGACTTTTTGACTATACTTAACCACAAAGACAAGCACAGACTTTGGCCTTACTGGCTTCTACAGGAACAAATGGAAGGTTGTATATTCAGTATACCTAATGTCTTAGTGCAGCAGGAAAGGAAATATCAATGGTTATTGAAAATGCTCTTTCAAGTTGAAATATCAACTGTTATGAAAATGCTATCAACCCTATATCTAGTGTAAACAGAGAAACACATCAAGTTAATGTGAAATCCCTGGAAAGGAGAGTCCCACATGAGTAAAATGGAACCAATAGCCTTGCCGGACATGACTAACAACTTTTTAAAAAGAAACAACACAACATTTTTTTTTAAGAAATGAAGGGTAAACAAGAACTTCTATGTGTTTGGAATGTATAATAATGTTCATTGAATTTGTGAAGGATGACATCTCATAAATAAGAAATCAAACTGGAACTTTGTATTAGAAAGAAGCAAACAAGAAGAATTTCAGCACAGAAAAAATACAGCAATCAGGAGACTGCAGTAGAAAAAAGTAGCAAACTTATAATAGTTTTAACACTCAACAAGAAGTTTCTAAAAGATGAGCTGACTACAATGTCTGCAAAGGATTTTTTTAATAAACCTTCGCAGTCCTTTTACACAGCTCCTCTGTTTTTCCCAATCTGCCCTCTGTTGTTTTTTAACTTCTTTGATTCTTTGTCAGCTCTGATCACTTGGACCTCTCTCAACATCCCTGAACGTGTTTCAGACACACTCTACACTTCAGTCCTCTTTTTGAACTCTCCTTGGCCATTGTCCCCTTTGTCTCTCCCATTTTCCCTTTCCACTCTCAGCTAGTTTTCCAGCTACCCCACTTCTCTTTGCTTTTCTCACCTGTTCCATTCCCCTCTCAGCTAGCAGCTCTTGTAATCAACTATTCTCTCTTAGCTACCCTGATTACTTAAATTCCTCTTCCAACTCCTACAAGTCTCCCAGGCTTCTCTTAGCTCCCCTGTTACCCTTTTTTGCTCACAGCTTTCCTCTCTGTTACATCTGGTTCTTCCTGCAAGAACTGTTTGAACAACAATGAGAGCACTCCCTTTGGATTCTTCATAAGAAATAGTATTATTAGATAATTATTTCTCTTTCTACTCCCCTATTACTTACCCAGACTGCTTAGTAGTTTCCTCTCCTAACCATCTGCCATCTTCACTTAGATACAAACAAACATGATCAGAAAACAAACCAGGCAAAAGGATAAAAATGTAGTAAGCTAAAAGAGAGGGAATAAAGAAAGATGGAAAACATCATTCAGGTTTAAAGAAGATAGCATTACAACATCACAGAAATGAAGGGTTGATGTATTTTAAGAGATCACTTCATCTATCCCCATGCACTGAGCCAAAATTAAGTATATCTATACTTTCTCTAAAAGATGGTTGTCTAATCTGTTCTTAACTTTCAGTGGCACTAGGTAGCTTCTTATGCTTTGAATAATAGAAAGTTTTCCCTAATGTCTAACTTTAATCCTCTTTGCCTCAAATTGACTGCTGCCTTGCCAGGTGGACATGACAAACAGCTGATCATGTTCCTCTGTTAATTACATTTTACATATTGGGAGCCTGTGGGAGGAATTCTCTTACCCTTTGGAAACCTAAATGGCAGTTTTCCAGCTGCCTAAGTGGACTTTTTGGTACTTCTGCAGTCTCTGATTCTGTTGCCCTCTTTTACCTACAGTGGGTGTGTCTACATGTGCATTTCATATAGGAGCAGTTTACTCATGAGTAAACACTCCCAGGCAGACCTCTACACACACATGGAAGCGGTAACAGATTTGCTGCTCATGGCAGCAAATTGCTCCCACTTTCAGGTCCTGCAATGGGCCCCTGATGCCACCAGGCAGAACTGAAGTCTCTGGCAATACCTGCCTACAGCTGGAGACCATTTTGAAAAGGCAGCTCCACTCCCTGCTCCCTGGCCAGCTGCATTTCTAGCCAGAAGCATCATGCAGAGCATGGGGGCAGCATGCAGCAGCTATCTCACTGCAGCCTTGTCTGACCACGCTATGGCTGCTTCAATCCCTGCCTCTGGCAGCAAACTCCAGTGATCCAGGCTCTTGCTGGCCACTGCACTGGCCATGCTAGCCCACTGCACCAATTGTCAGCTGGCCCATGGCCATCTAGACCCTGCTGGCCCCCAACATGCAGCGATGACCTGTCTAGCTGCACCACACCATCCCAGAGCCACCACCACTATGCAGCTGCTGCCTGGACCCTGTCCTGATGGTGGGACACTGGTAGAGATGCCAGCAGGCTCCTGGATGTGACCACTGAGGCTGTCCATGCCCTCCTGAGCCTATAGCCCCTCTGCCTCTGGGCCCACCAGGACAGCCAGTACTGGTAGTTGCATGTTATCCAGGCCACCTGGGATGATAAGCAGTGGCTGGAGGCATTCCAACTGACCTGGGTCACCTTCCTGGACCTCCTGGAACAGCTCCACCTGCACCTAGAGTGGCAGGACACCACCATGTGGCCGCCCCTCCCCACAAACACCTGGCTAGCCATTTCTTTGCTGAAGCTGGCCACATCTGCCACGCCATGCCTAAATGGGCCACCTCTTTGGCATGGTCAAAGCCACCACCAGGGACGCCATCCTGAAGGTGTGCAGTGCCCTCCAGGACATGCTGGGGCACACAGTGCTGTATGTGCATGACCCCCTGGAGGTGATGGCAAGATTCCATGCCCTGGGATTTCCCAATGCATCAGGGTCCTGGATGGGACCCACATCCCCATCACCTGCACACCTCATGGGGACCACCCCTACTACAGCCAGAGGGGCTTTCACTCCATTGTGTGTATGGTTAAGGGCTTGCAGGCCAAGCCCTACGAGGAGAGACTAGAGTACCTGGACCTTTTCAGCCTCCACAAGAGAAGGTTGAGAGGCGACCTTGTGGCTGCCTATAAGTTCATCACGGGGGCACAGAAGGGAATTGGTGAGGTTTTATTCACCAAGGCACCCCCGGGGGTTACAAGAAATAATGGCCACAAGCTAGCAGAGAGCAGATTTAGACTGGACATTAGGAAGAACTTCTTCACAGTTCGAGTGGCCAAGATCTGGAATGGGCTCTCAAGGGAGGTGGTGCTCTCCCCTACCCTGGGGGTCTTCAAGGAGGTTGGATATGCATCTAGCCTATTGGGGGTCGGACTCGATGATCTATTGAGGTCCCTTCCGACCCTAACATCTATGAATCTATTGTGCTCCAGGCCATCATCAACCACTGCAGTGTCTTTACCAATGAGAGTGCTGGCTAGGTGGGCACTGCCCATGATACCCACATCTTCCAGAGTGGGTACTTCATGATGGGGGTGCTGGAACTCCAGCTGGGCACGATGGTGGTCCTGCCCCTCCGCATAGGGGACCCCGCCTACCTGCTCCTCCCCTAGCTCATGTGGCCCTACACTGGCCAGCTGGACCCCACCAGACCCATGCCAACAGGTGTGTGGGCCGGATCTGCACCCTGGTGGAATGTACCTTCGGCCATCTCAAGGGACACTGGAGCACCCTCACCCACCCACCTTGAGTATGCCTAGGACATCCCCCAGGTCATCACTGTAGCCTGCCTGCTGCATAACATCTGTGAGGCCTGAGGGGAGCTGTCTCACAAGGCCTGGGTGGAGGAGGTACAGTGGGTGAAGGACACCTGGCAGTGGCAGCTCCCACCGCCCCTGTTCCGCTGAGGCCCTAGGCTCCTGCCAGGAGGGGCCAGGGCATCAGGTGTGAGAGGTGCTGGCCAATGGGCTCTCCTGCACTCCCCCTTGTAACCCATCTGGACAGCTGTCCATGGACCCTCACCCCACCACCCACCCCCAGCACCACACTCACTGAAGACAGTTCTCAGAAAAACACTTTATTGCCCTCACAACAAACAGAATCTCCATCCCCACTCCATCCCTAACAACAGAGCCCCTCCACCACCCACCTACCCACCAGCAAGAAAACACCCTCTTCCCCATGAACAACTGGTGCCTCCTAAGACTGGGGGGGCACCATAGTGGCAAGCACCACCTAGATGCAGAATGGATAAAGAATTCCACCATGCATGTCCTTTTGGAAGACTAAACGCTTTATGTCTAGACTAAACAAAAGCAATTCCACCAACTTTCCCTCCTAGTTTGTGTGTTCTACCCCTCCTAGACTTACTGTTCTCCTTTGACCTTTCTTCAATCTCTCTACCTTGTTCTTAATATATACAGCCCAAAATTGGACACAGTACTCCAGCTGAGGCCTTGCTAGCACCATGCATAGTAAAAAAAATTATTAACACATCCCAATATGATTGGTCTTTCTTTGCCACAGCACGTTGTTGACTCATAGGTAGTTTGTGATGCACTCTAGCTCCATACCTTTCTCCACAGTACTGCTGCCTAGATTTGTTATTCCCCATTTTTATTTTTGCTTTTTATTTCTTTTATTATATTTATTTCATTGTAGTTGCTTTTACTAAATTTTGTCTTGTTGATTTTGGACTATTTCTTGACTTAATCTTGATCTAGAATGTCTCTCCTGCCCTCCAGAGTGTTCACAAGCCTTCCCAGTGTGGTGCCTTAACATATTTTGTGTCACTTATATATTTATATTCAAACTGTAAGTGTAAGTGTACTTTCTATTCCATCAATAACCAAGTCATAAGTGAATATGCTGAACAGAAGCAGACCTAGGACAGACTTCTGCCAGACCCATCTTGAAATATCCTCACAGTTTGGCAGGAAACCATTGACAACTACTATGAATGCTGCTATTCAATCATTGTGCACGCATCTTATAGTCACTTTATTTGACAACAACTGTCCAACTAGTGGACTGTGGGCCCCTGAAGCTGCCTTTCCCGCTGCCACAGTGGGGGTGGTTCCACCCATGCAGCCACCGAGTGAGGGCAGAAGCGGGGACCATGCACTGTACTGGAGAGCAGCGTGTGAAGATGGTCATGAGGGACTGTCCCTAAAACTTTACTAAAGTCAAAATATATCACTTATGCTGCCTCCCTTTATCCACTTTGCCAGTTATCCTGTCAAAGAAGGAAATTAGATTTATTTGAGATGATTTATTCTTGACAAACCAGGCAGGCTGTTTTTTTATCATCTTAATATCCTGGAGGTACTTATAAATTATTTGATGATTTGTTTCAGTGTCTTTCCAGAAACTGAAGTTTTGCTGAATGATCTGTAATTTCTTGTGTCCTACCTTTCCCTCTCTATACAGATAGGTACTCTGTTTGCACTTCTTCACTCCACTGGGACCTCTTCCTGTGCTCCATGAGTTCTTGAAAATAATTGTTACTGACTCAGAGATTGCTTTGGCCAGTTCCTTAAGCAGTGAATTTCATTAGGCCATACTGACTTGAACATACCTCACTTATATAAGTATTTTTTAACCCCAGACTAGGCAACCTTTTTCCAGCTGCGGACCAAAATTACCCACTCTGGGTCAGAGGTGAGCAGCTGGGCAGGCATTTGTCTCTGCAGCTACAAGAGGGAGCACCGACAGCCAAAGCCCTCCATTGCCAAAAGCCACTGAAGCCCTATATTCATAGGCCAGATCCAGCCCATGGAGTGTAGGTTGCCCAACTCTGTTTTAACCTATTCTCTCCTATTCTTGCTGGTATTCATATCTTGTTAAATTAATTTAACTAAGTATCTTATCGTAAGTAACCTTTTTTGTGAAGATTAAAGCAATGAAGGCATTGAATGGCATACAGAAGGCTGAAGTATTTATTATGTATTCTCTTTTCCTATTAAGTAATTGGCCTTTACTTTCCTGTTTTCCTCTCACATCTAATTGGTATTTCCCAAGCTTCTTGGCTTTGCTGCTTGCTCCTGCCACCTGCACCCTTTTTTGTCCTGCTACAAGTGTTAAGAGTTTTTTAAGTCTCCCCCGAGGCATTGGGTGTTGGCTTCAGCTAAGACTGGAAACTTCAACTGGGGTGTGCTGATTCTCCTGCTAGGAGAAAAGCCAAAGATTACTCATTAGAGGGCCTTGCTCATCTATTCATGGTCAGACAAATCACCATATTTGGGGTCAGAAAGGAATTTTACCCCATAGTCAGACTGGTATGACTATGGGGGGTTTTGCCTTCCTCTGTAGCAGGGGGCACAGCCCCCTACTTGGGACCTCTTGAGCATTTATTGACAACATTTTAAAGAAGCAAGATATTGGCTTCCATGGCTCCCTTGCCTTACCAGTGGCAGGTTAGGGTACTAGGTCTATGGTGTGTCAGGGTTAAGGATAGTCTAATATAGAGTTTACATTATGGCTGTATGGGATGGTTTGGACAGGGATGATCCTGCCTCAGACAAGGGGTTGGAGTAGATGACCTCTGGAGGTCCCTTCCAACCCTACTTCTTTATGACTATGATTATTCTATTAAGGCAGATATAATAGGTAATTTACATGTGTATTTAGAATGTATTTACATACATATTTATTCATTTTAGTAAATGAACTCTATTAAGTAAATTATATCCCTAAGCAAAGGAAAGATTGTGTAGGCAATTCATTAAACCAGATTTGATGATTATACAATTTGCCTCATAACTCTGCCTGGATCTTAGGTACAAAGATAGCTTGCATCAAAGCAGACTGATATACTGACAGAACAGAAGAGAGAACTTAATGTTACTGTAAACAAAAATCAAATAGGGAGATTGAGAAGAACACTTTTGTCCTCCACAGTCAGTCTCCTCCCTACTATCACACGGTGGAATTTTTGTAGTGATAAAACAGATATGCCTTCTGGCAGCAAAATTCACATTTTTCAGAGGATCAAGCACAAGAGAGATGTGTTATTAAAGGCCCATCCAGAGATGTTGGGGTTGAGTTTTAGGCTTCTTCAAACTTACTGAACTTGAGGGCTTAAACAGGCTTCAGTCCATTTGTGAAAATAATCTCCATAGGCACAAATTTCACCAGCACTAGATTCTTATTTTAGTCCAAACTCTAAAGCCCTTGCTTAGTCTTTATCAGGCAAAATTGTCATTGGCTTGATTGAGTAAAGACCGTAAAAACAGAGAAAGTTTTTTTTTCTGTATGAATAAAATGAAATAAAAGGAAATGAACCATGATACAAAAGAGTTAATGGCACCATCATGTACACACAGGCCATAATTGAGTAACCATGTGATTTTTATCACTATTCATCCTCATCTACTTTCCATTTTGTTTTTCAGTCTCAGTTTGTGTGCAGTTTTCAAAGGTTTGTAACTCCCCTAGGCCAAAATAATGCTTTTGGGTTTGGGCTGTTAGCACCCAACAGATTTTGGAGCATTTTATAAATAAAACTTGCAGTAAACTTTTTTGCCAATCTTAAAAAGTGACTTGTGATTTTGAGTGCCAAGTCTAAGACACTTAGTCCATGTCCACATGAGCATGGACGTTTGGTTCACCAGGGACAAGTAGCAGCAGCACACCTTGCACTGCCACTACTTGTCCCCAGGGAACACCCATGCCATGAGCGCTTTGGCACACAGCAAGTTACCCTGGGTCGGGTATGAGAGGCTGGAACCAGCACTGTGCTGGCCCCATCAGCCTTACCTGGTGTCCTGGGGGCCTCCCAGGGCTGCAGCAGTGGCGATTCTGCTGTGCAGAGCCTGGCCAGCAGCCACAGAATAGCTTCGGGCAGCCTGGCTCTGCTTTGGAACGGCACACATTGCCCATGCATGCACTGCTCTGTTTTTTTTTTCTGTGGGTTTTTTTGACCCCTGGATATGCAAGGGACAAAGAAATGCACAAGAAAAAAAAAGGCAAAGCAGCGTTCCCTTGCAGCGTAGAGAACATCTGAATGTGTGGTGTTTGGTGCCATAGATGTGTTTCCAGCACCACAAACCACATGCCCGCACTCATCTGAATGCGACCTTAAGGACTAGGGACAGAAGCCACATATAAATTGGTTTAAGTGATCAGAAACTGGTTTTCACCTTTAAAACAACAGACGTTCAGTGCACATAAACTTCTTTCAAAATGGCCAAAACTAGTTTAAAATAAACCTGGTTGGATGTAGTATCAGACTTAACTGATTTAGGTCAAACCAGTTTATAGAACTTCTCTCCCAGATTCCTTCCTGGTTCAAGTTAACTCTCAGTCCCCCAGCATCCCAGGATGCTTTGCAGCCCCGGGCTGTGCTGTCTGCTCCAGTGGAGCAAGGACTGCCCTGCCCCTCTGCTCACTAGCCTGCTTCTTGCCTGCATCAGTTAACCCATACAGACAGGGAGGGCAGAGAACAGACCCCCAGATCCCCCTAACCAGGGTCTACATAGCATGCAGTGGGGAGGAAAAGTCCCTGTGTTGGGGGCTTTTTGACCCTCAGTAGCCCTCCCCCTCACTGAGGGAAGCTCTTCCCCGTCCCCTGCAGAGCTGCTTGCCTGAGTTGCTACCACAGGAAGGCGGGGGAAGGAGTTTTTAAGGCCCCAGGGCTGCGGACACTGGGGAGCCCCCACCTCAGGGGACTTCCTCCACCCTGGCTGGCCAGGGACCCCCTAGTAAGACGGGCACTGCCCTGGGGAGCCAAGGGCATATTTCCCCCCTCCACTTTCCCAGCTGCTTATTGCTTCAGCTGCTGCCACAGCTGGTCCTCCATGCTGGGTGCCTGCCCATGCAGCCCAGCATGGGGGTACTGGGAAGCCCCTGCCTTGGGGGGCTTCCCCCCACCCTGGCCCAGGGTTCCCCAGCCTGGGGCAGTCCCAGGGAGCTGAGGGGAAATTTTCCCCTCCCAAACCCCACAGCTACTTGCCTTAGGTGTCTCAGGGATAGCCCAGGGCAGCCTCAGGGAGCAAAGGGAAATTCTCCTGGCCCTCTCCAACTGGTTTTGCCTCAGCTGCTGAGAGTCTGAGGCAAAACCAGTTGCAGGAGAGCAGAATTTCCCTCCACTGCCTGAGGGTGCCCCGGGCTATCTGTAAAATTTGCAGTGCTGAGGCAAGCAGCTGTGAGGTTTGAGAGGGGAAGAATTCCCCTCAGCTCCCTGGGACTGCCATGGGCTGGGGACCCTGGGCTGGGGGGGGAGGGGGACGCCCCCAAAGGCAGGGGCTCCCTGGTGCCCCCATGTTGGACTGCATGGACAGGTAGCTAGCACAGAGGACTCCTTCTCCCTCCCCCCCAGGGTAGTGGCTGAAGCAATCAGCATCTGGAAAAGGGGAAGGAGGAATTCCCCTCAGCTCACCAGGACTGGCTAGGGGGGAAACCCTCTAAGGGGGATGCTCCCCCACGGTGGGCCAGCACCTGGACAGGGGGTTCCTCAAACCCCTGAGGGGGGACAACAGGGAGTTGGGGCATGTACTGGGGAGCCAACTAGGGATGGCCCCACATGGCAGGGCTGGCAATGGCCAGCAAGCTGGAAGAAGTGTTCAGGGTATCCCCTGCCTACTGGCCAGGGTCAGTGCATGTCTCCCCCTGCCTTTCCCAATTGAAAACTGAACATCAGTTCAGTTGGTTATCAGTTCAGTTTACACAAATTAAAGGAAACTGCATACATTGAATCGATTCTGCCTCAGGCTTTTTGACTGTTTGTACTTAGCCAAGAGGCCCAGTTTCCTCAGGATGGGCTACTCAGGCTCTCTCAGGTTAGGCATGCAAAACCTAACACACTCAGAATCAGTGTTTGTCCCATTTCCTCAGACTCAATTTAGAATTACTCAGCACCTGTCTCCCTACCTGAGAAAAGAGGTATTAATTGTCGGTTTATTTATCACTGGTTTATCTGTTATCTTTTACAATGGAATAGATAGTCCAGGAATGGGCATTTTTATTTAAATAGTAACATTTTATCCTTTATCTCCCTACTGAATCACAGAGTTCTTCTTTTGTCTTATATATATGCAAAGCTTTATGGAGACTTATCCTTCAGTCAGAACCACATGGTGCAGTAGCCAGGGTACAGTGCATCTTGCTGTATCCCAGAGAAAATAAATATAATGTTTGTACTCAACTGGACCTGGAAATTCAGAACAAAGTCAAAACTCAAATAAGATGCATCCAATTTGGTTTTTAAGTATTCAAAGCTTGTTCAGGGAAAACCAACCTATTAAATAGGTACTTTGCGTCGGTCTTTCATCAGCCCTATGGGACGCCCATGCCCGCTACAGGGCCGGGAAGTCCGGGTGAGGGTGATCCCCTGCCCTCCATTGATGCTGACTTCGTGAAGGAACATCTTGAGAAGCTGGATACCTTCAAGTCAGCCGGCCCTGACAATCTTCACCCCAGG
>NW_005841838.1:5774059-5807814 GCF_000455745.1 Alligator sinensis | reverse complement strand
GGGACGTCATTCTCCCCCTGTACTCGGCCTTAGTGAGGCCGCAGCTGGAGTACTGTGTCCAGTTTTGGGCTCCACAATTCAAAAAGGATGTGGAGAAGCTTGAGAGAGTCCAGAGAAGAGCCACGTGCATGATCAGAGGTCAGGGAAGCAGACCCTACGATGACAGGCTGAGAGCCCTGGGGCTCTTTAGCCTGGAAAAGCGCAGGCTCAGGGGTGATCTGATGGCCACCTATAAGTTTATCAGGGGTGACCACCAGCATCTGGGGGAACGTTTGTTCACCAGAGCGCCCCAAGGGATGACGAGGTCGAATGGTCACAAACTACTTCAAGATCGTTTCAGGCTGGACATAAGGAAGAATTTCTTTACTGTCCGAGCCCCCAAGGTCTGGAACAGCCTGCCACCGGAGGTGGTTCAAGCGCCTTCATTGAACACCTTCAAGATGAAACTGGATGCTTATCTTGCTGGGTTCCTATGACCCCAGCTGACTTCCTGCCCTTTGGACAGGGGGCTGGACTCGATGATCTTCTGAGGTCCCTTCCAGCCGTAATGTCTATGAAATCTATGAAATAATATGTGTAGTACTATTGAGGCCTAAAAGCTAAAAGTCTGCCTCCTACAGTTAGAACATACTACACGTAGGTATTCTGCAGCATCTGGTATCTGTAAAATACATGCACTGCCATGCAAACTAATATCAGAAAGATACAAAGGTTCTAATCTCTAAAGTACTTTGATCAAATTCTCCATTAATTTGGAGTTCCTTAGGCAAGCAATAAGCCGACTTAAGGACAGGAGTGAAGTGAATATAGATTTTAGTACCCATCAGCTGCACTATAATCTCTGTCTATCAGCAGCTATCCATTCTGAAAAGTACTTTTAAGAGTCAAAAGCAGTACTCTAATCTACAGTACATGAATGAAGGGACACTCAAGCAACAGCAATTAAAAAATCATGTTGCAATCTAGCTACATTTCTACAAGGATGCTAAGCTGATCTAACAACTATGAAGAAGAGCTGATAATACTCATAGGATGCTTGACTTCACTAACAGAAAAAAGAAAAATATTTCCGGTCTTGACCTTCTCAGGAAGAAAACAGCTCACTTGACTGGCACTTAGCTAAAAGCAATTTGGTTTCAAACAATACATGAACTTTCAATCCTCAACTCATGTCGATACATACTAATCACACCACAACAAATTAAATAATTCAATCAATAATGCTGTGTTTCATCAGTATAACAAGCTAAAATGGCAGTGTGTCAATGCAAGTTTTGGCACTCATTATTAAAGTTCCGTTATTCACAAGAGGTGTGATAACTCCTATATCATAGCCAAATTGTAACTTCAATATTTATGTTCATTAGCTAATGTTACCACTGAAAAAGTACATATTACTTCTTTTTATAAATGGTTTTGTAGCTTTGTTTTGCTGAACATCAATGCAAAGGAATACAAAGCAATTCCTAATAAATAGATAGTCAAATTTACAAAGTGCTTTGAAACCCTAAAAGGTCAAAACCCATACTGTATACGCATGTCACAATGTGGGGTTTTTTTAAGTGATAGAAGAATTTTCTCTATGCTATATATAAACAGTCGCTATACTTTATTGTTGCTTGGTTCATTTCTATCCCTACTCCAATACCCAAGTAAAGATTTGTGCTGAATATTGCATTGTTCAAACTTTTGGTACAGTTTGTTCAAAACCAGTTATTTGTCATATCTCTTTCTCTCTTCCTACAGACCAGATTCAAAAAAGTCTTTCATATCAGTAAGAACGGAGTGCATGGATTGAAGATTGGCTTTATAATAATTTTGTAGTTCTCACTTACCCAATTTTATTTTTCTCTATTGCTCCAGCAACAGCTACTTTTAAGTTTGCTTGACATATTTATTGTCATCTGTGGTCTTTTATTTTGTAGTTATTCTTTATGGACCCAATCCTGAAGTACTTACTGAAGCTATGCTCACAGTGGCAGTTACTTCAGTAGGAATGTGGTATTGATCAGGAATCATAAATATGGTATTGATATTTGGGTTTGTAGCATGCCACACTGGGGCTAAAATTATTTACTTTTCTATTTCCAAGATATTTGCATGGAGATGCACATATTTTTGTACCAGGATTACCAAGGCTGATCTCCTTTACTAGTTGTGAAGACATTAGAGTGAGCTGCAAAAAGTACTTTTTAAAAATACTTTAATCAAGATAAAAATCTTTTTGATTATGTCAGTTTCAACAAAAATACCAATGGGAAAATGTTTAAACAAAAAGTTTTGATAATGTTTAAACATTACATTTTAAACTGTTTTGTTTAATTCTGACATCATTATAAATATTACTGGATAGTTGGCTTTATATAACATTTTAATTTAAACATCATATTAAAAATATCATTGCCATTCACACATTGTACATTTTCAATATTTTCTAAATGGAAACTTTTGAAATTTTAGCTTTTCATTCTAAATTGAAATTTCAAAATATTATAACTACCTTGCAAACAAAAACCCAGTTCCTATCAGTTTTAGATAAAAATAAAAGTCAGGAAGGATGTAGATGACTGATGACTATAAAGAGCTAGTTACAATAATTAAGCAAGGTAAAAGTAATGGTAATTATATGTTGCTAGGAAGAGTAATTATAATAAACTGATAAATATTCTTACATGTAGTTATAAAGTGGGATGAAACTGGATTCTGCAATATAAAAGAAGTTACAGTAAAAAGACTGAATTTGTCAGATGCTATATAAAGAATAACTGTTAAATAAGGCTTAAAAGAGAAATGCTAGAGAAAAACTGTCAACTTTTGACATACATATTTAATTACACTCACAAATCTTCTGTATTTCTAAATGTACTGCTTAGGGTCTATTTTTAAGAGTTTATTCCTGAAACTGAAGTGTGATTTTAGAATAAGTTATAAAAGAATAAATGTTTTTTTAAAAATTACAATGAAAAGCATCCTTAGGAAAAAATGTGGGTGTGCACTGATTTCATAAATGTTAACATCAACATATAAATACTAATGCTGATTAAATTCAGCAACATTTCACAGATATTTTCTAAATTCCCCTTTTGTCAAAATATGGATGTCATTTTCACCAAAAACTCAAATTCAGACCACATCGACCAGTTCTAATAAACAAGATGTTGAGAATAGTGCTCATGGAAGCAGTGCAATAAAACTACCTGGTGCTGTTTTCGAGGAATGACTCTGAAAACAAGACATCCTAGTTTACTGAATCCTTAGAAGGGTAGTTTATTGGCTGTACTCTCATTCCTCATACTGTAGCTAAAAAGACTTGCATAAAAATTTTGCTTTCAACTTTATATTGTGACTTCACAAGAAAAACATACAGATTCCAATTCAATTTTTAATTCAAACAAAATTTGTTTTGCACTAAATCCTCATGCCTTACGCCCAATGAACTGGACATTTTACTGAGGAGGAAATTAATCAGAACTCCGAGATTGGGCCCCCTATCTTTAATGGGAGTTTTGTTTCAATAAGGTGTTGGCTACAAAGGACCAACTCACATGATCTTCATAAAATTCTAGTTTATTAGATGGATGCAAAAGTCAGATCATAAACCTTGGGGCTGATCCCCTCAAACACACACATTCATGCACACACACACACACACACACTCACTCACAGGAGCTAGCTATGAACATTAAGCACCGATGTCAAGATATACCAATGTCAAGATATACCTATCCCCAAGTGCTGGAGTCCGTCATCAATGGCCAGCTGAGGCTTCTTTCAGTACGATGTTGCTTCAGAAGGGGTCACCAGCTGATCCTTCTGGTTGGGCAGGCAGGCTGTTGGTCAGGTCAGAGAGGGCACCATTGGGGGTCATTCTTCGCTGCCTTTTATCCCTCTCTGGCAGACTTTGGTAACTCCCCAATTTTTGGGGCTTACCCAATCCAGGGGTTGTTGACCTCATGGGACGTCCCCCTTGGTGGTTGTTGGATGGCAGCTGTCAGCCACAGGGGTCACATCCACAGGTACATGCAGTCTTGGGAGTCCGTTGATAAAGTTTGATTAATTCACTGTTGTGATTAGTTCAAACTGGGGTTTCTGTACCTTTAACAGTGAAGTTTCAGGGAGTTCCTGGCTCTGTATTGATCCTTTTCTCACCTTAGTCTGTGGCTTTGTAGATGTTAATTGCCGCTCATTAACTTGTTATCCTGTCTAACTACTGTGTTACTCAATCAGTCAAGCTTCATTCAGGGACCTGCTCCATACAGAGAAGCTGCGTTTTGATTGCTGCCCTTGCTAACTTTGTTACACGGTACAATTTACTTTTAAACTTAAAGTACATTTGTTACAAAGTTAAAAAGCATAGAATATAAAACATAAAAGGGTGAAATGCCATGGCACATACAACAAATAAACCAAATACAATCGGGGGGAGGGGGACATGGGGAGGGGGCAGACATACAGATGCAGAATACTATTTTACACCCGTAAAAGCATCTACAAACTATATTTTTATTACAAGTACACCTTATTTTCTATTAAAATAATAATAATATAATAAAAGAAGAGGGAGGAAGGAAGAAAAGGTAAAAAAGAGAAAGCATCCCCAAAAGGGAGCAAATACTGCAAAAGGGGCTTTTTGCCATATGGAGGGGCTTCACATTGGAGGTGGGGGACAGGCAAAAAGAAAGGTTTCTTGCTAGAAAAGGAATATGAAGTTGTATCGATGGTCATATTAACTACACAATAAAACAACAGGTAAATACAACGCACTATCTGGCCTAGTGTCACAGTCACAGGAATGTAAGAAATACCATATTTTAAATGAGTTCACATTTTATTGCCAAACCTATAGTGTTGCTTTATTTTGCGGGGAGGGAAAATTCACTTTAAAAAAAGATGTAATAAAGACATTAAAAGCTAGTTGTTCTAAGGCAGTAGTTCTCCATCTTTTTTAGACTCAAGTAAAATGCCAGCTCTTAGCTTTCACTCATTTGTTGACTATAGAAAAGTAATAGAACAATAGTACTTTTTCAATTTAGAAAGCCTGTGACAGGCTAGGATATTTTTGACACTACAATTCCTATTTGAAAGCTCCAAGTTTACCTTGAAGACATGGCAGGGCGGCACCTTAGAGCACCCATATACATGCCAGATGTCTGCTCCAACATGTGCTAATTAGCAGACATCAGAGCAGACTCTACTAAATCAAGTCTGCTAGAGCATACTAATTAGCATGCTCCAACAGCCTCCACATCACATGTATTTAGCATCCTCATGATTCAAAATGGTGGAGGAGATGCTTTAACTAACAGTTGTTTGCATGAGCTTTAGTTAAACCATCCCAAGGGGCCAAGTGAGAGGCCAGGCAAGCCCTGGGAGAGGAGCTGAGAGTCTGTGGACCTGTTGAGGGACCAGGTGAGCCCTGAGAGAGGGGCTGAGTGTTTGAGAGACCTGGTGGAAGGTCTGGGTAAACCCCATGAGTGGGGCAGTGTATATGGACCTATTGAGGGGAGCCCAGAGAAGGAAGGAGCAACATTAGAAAAGACCTAGGGAGGGCTTCAGTCCAGCCCAGAGAGAGAGAGAGAGAGAGAGAGAGAGAGTGATCTATGGAGGAGCCTGAGAGGATGGACCCACAGAGGCAAGGGGGCTAACAGCCGGAGGACTGACCCTTGGAATCTCAACTGGCCTGTGCAGGGCCAGGGCCCAGGAGAAGCCAAAGGATGAAATAGGCCACACAAAGATACTTAGAGTTCTGAAGGCCTGGAGTGGGGCTGAGGAAGGCCAAGGAGTCAGAAGGCCCAGTGAGGGGCTGTATCAGTAAAGTGTTAGAACATCTGTAAGGATGCCATCTGTGAGGCATGGGGAATAGTGCAGGGAAGATACTGAGCCATGCAATTGGCCCATGAGGTCAGGACCACAATCTGGGTGGTCATTATGATAAGACCAGGGCAGCCTGCCACACACTGTATTTTAATTAACATCAGGGCATGATGGGCAAGAGCTGGGCACACTGCCTGTAGAGCAGGGTATTTCCAAAATTTTGGGGGGTTACCCTGTGACAGACTTGCAGAAAGCAAAAGTCACTGGTGAAAAAGGTAAATGTGGCCTGAATAGGTGAACAAGGATAAACATGCAGTTAATCTATTGAGGGACACAGGGATCCCTCCCAGATTCTTTTGTGAATCACAAGTAGGGATTTGTAAACCTAACAGAGCTAATACTGTGTGGCACCCCAACGTGTCCTTAGAACTCTCTCATGGCACCCTGATTAAGAATGACTGTTCTAGGGCTTTTCTCTTCCTATCAGCACCTTAGTCTTCCACCCCCTACTATTCATGAGCACGCTGATTTTGGCTTGATATTGAGAAAGCTGGGAGATGGTGTACAGCTTTATCTATTGCTGGCAGATTTACGTTTTGTTTTGGCTTTTTTACCAGTTTTCTCAATAGTTTCACATGTCAGGAGTCTATGTACAGCAGAGAAGAGGAGATTTTGCCCCAGGCTACCATTTGGTCAGGGCTCACAATGGCTTTGTTTCAGGGTTTGCCCCCCATGGTAGTGTAACCCCCATGACAGAAACAAGTCATCCATAGTGAGTTTCACATATGGGGGAATGGGCAAAGTCAATACTTTGCCCCCGATCTAGGAAAACCTATCTGTGCTGCTGACGACAGGGGTTCAAAGATATGGAGAGGTCTAGATTTCATTGTTTGCATAAACATCAGGGCTGGAAGGGACCTCACAAGATCATTGGGTCCAGCCCCCTGCCCAAGGGGCAGGAAGTCAGCTGGGGTCAGAGCACCTCTGGAATATAATCATCCAAGTGTTTCTTAAAGGTATCCAGACCTCATCTGCCCTTGGGGTGCCCTGTTGAACAGATGTTCTCCCAGTTCCTGAGGCACACCCCTTATATACTTATTGGCTGCCACCAAGTCACCCCTGAGCCTTTGTTTGTCCAAGCTGAAGAGTCCGATGGCTCTCAGCCTCTCCTCATAAGGCCTGTTCTCTTGACCTCTACCCATGTGTGTGGCTCTCCTCTGAACTTTCTAAAACTTCTCCACATCCTTTCTAAAGTGTGGAGCCCAGAATTGGATGCAGTACTCCAGCTGTGGCCTCACCAAGGCTGAGTAAAGTGGAAGGATGACTTCTTGGGTCTTGCATGAGATGCATTGATAGATGCAAGCCAGAGTTTTATTTGCTTTGCCACCTGCAGCATTGCATTGGTGGCTCATATTCATCTTGTGGTCAGTCATGACCCCCAAGTCTCTTTCGGTTGTGGTGCTAGTGAGTGTAGCACTGCAGAGCCTGTAAGTATGATGTGGGTTTTTTCTCCCAAGGTGGAGCACCTTGCATTTCTCCATCTTGAATGTCATCAGGTTTTGATCCACCCACCTTGTGAGCCTCTCCAGGTTGGCCTGAATTGCCAGCCTATCCTCTAGAGTGACTGCACTTCCCCATAATTTGGTGTCATCCACGAACTTAGCCAGTCTGCTTCTGACACCTGAATCCAGATCATTTATGAATATATTAAAGAGTACTGGTCTGAGTACTGAGCCCTGGGGGATGCCACTGGTCACCGTGCAATATGTTGACTCAGTTCCATCGACTATTACTCTCTGCGTCTGACCACAGAGCCAGTTCCCCAGCCATCAGACCATAAGATTGTTGGGGCCACAGTTCCCCAAGTTTACCATGAGGACATCATGGGAGACCAAGTGAAAGGCTTTTTTTTAAATCTAAATATATGACATCAACCTCTTTTCCTCTGTCCAGATGATGCATCACCTGGTCATAAAAGGAAATGACTAACCCTATTATACTTAAGTACACTATAGCAGGTCACTATAGCAGGATGTACCTGCTCCTTTGAGAGAGCAAGCGGGCTGAGAGACTGCTTGCAGGTAGCAGATAGGGAGCTAATGGGAGATTCACCTGACCAGAAGAGGGCTCAGGCTGAGCTATATACGCCCAGGGTCTGCACCAGTCAGGTGGTCTCTCCCCAGTCAGCATGTAGTGAGGAGCTCCTGGCTGCAGGGCAGCTGTGTTCCTGAAGGGACCTGGATTATACTGAATGACTCTGCAGGCCTGGGAATTGAGGCAAGTTCCCTGGGTTGACAAAGAGTGGGCTTTTACAGGCAAGTGTCCTTTGTTTATGTTAAGCCCCTAGATGGTTGAGGTGTCTGCCAGTGGGCTGGGATGCTTGGTGCTTTTTTAAGTTACACTAATGGTTTACAGTAATCCTGGAGCCCTCAGACTGAGAGTGGGGCTTAATAGGGAGTCCAGCAGCTAGGAAAGGCTGAGACCTGCACCAGATGGTCCATGAGCCCTGAGTGGGTTAGGCCAGACTAGGGGATCCAAGACCCTGGAGGAGGGGCTGCTTGTGGGACCAGGGGGTCCAAGAACCTGGAGGAGGGGGCTGCTTGTGGGACCAGGGGGTCCAAGAGCCTGGAAGAGGGCCTTCTTGTGGGGCAAGGGGCCTGAGAGTTCAGATGGGAGCTATATAGGAGACCATGGAGTCCAAGGGTCCAAAGGGGGTTGGTGTATACAAATAGTTAACACTGAAGAAAGAGAACATCGGCAAGGCTTGTGGTGTTGTGTAGGGACAGAAATTGAGCGATGCATTGAGCCCTTAAAGCTATGGATGCCCTGGAAGGGGGTAGATACATATGTAACCCTTGAAGCTGCAGAGGCCCAGTAGGAGGATAGGCCAGCTGAGGGGCTGTTGAGCTTAAGGGTTGAATCAAGGCCATAGAGGATCTGGGAGGGAGCCAGGGATATGACAAGTGGACTAAGGCTCATTCTAAGGACTGTGAGTATCCTTCCTTATTTAATCTATAATAAGAACATGACATGGCAGGTGAGCAATCAAGGAGAGGGCCGTAATAGAGACTGAGCCAGAAAGGGGTCACACAACAAGAGGTATCATGGCTGCCCCTGTGGCTCAAACCTCCTACATATACCTACAGCCATATTATTTGGCAAAAGAAATAGGATAGATTTGGTCATTACTTGTAGGGCAAACTTTCCAGGAAAACTTGTGTTCCTTCAGTGCTGGTGGATATAACCCCCTTTATTTCAGTCAGCACTGAACCAGTGTGGTGTGATATTATGGGCATTGTGCTCTGGGGGGGTGTCCCCATGAATGGGAATTTGTATTTCCCCAAGGAGAAACAGCAGCGGTACAATATGTGCTGCTGCTATTTGTCCCTGGGGAACTCCTGTGCATGTGTGCTCTGGCGTGCTGGATGGGGTAGGGAGGCTGGGGCCAGCGGGTCCTGGGGCTGCAGCTGCAGCGATGCAGCAGCAGACAGCCTGGACAGCAGCTGAAGCATAGCTTCGAGCAGCCAGGCACTGCTTCAGGTGGTGCACACTGCCACCATGTATGCCGCCTAACTTCGTTTAAGCAAGGATTTCTTGACACCTGGATCTCCTGATGTCAACCTCCCCCACCCTCCCGCAAATTAGCAGTGCAGGAGATGCCTGCATATGCAGCGTATGCAATGTGCAATGCTGTAGACAGGTCTGTGGTGCCACATACCACATGTGCACACTCATCTGGAGGCACCCTTGGAGTTTAAAGCAACAGCTCACACCACAAAGAGTGACACACCTCTTGCTAATTAAGGACTAGCAATAATAAGCTCTAAAAGAAATCCCATTCCTCCTCATCCATGAAAAACATGCAGAAATTCAAAACAATTAACTGACTGGTTACAAATCACAACAAGACCAAATCCAGGATCAGTCTTTCTCCAAATAAGCAATTCTTGAACTTGCAAAAAAGTAGAAGGATAAAACATTTAAAAGAATCTTTCCAAAATAGACTGTGGATGTGTTGTTCCATGATGAACTTGGTTTCAAACAAAAACTGTATTTCTGAACACATCTGAGGTCTATAACTTTTTTCCCCAGCTGGTTGACAACTCACATGAACATCTACAATAGGATTAATGCTGTTAGTATATTATTATAGCTAATGTCTTTCATTAGAAATCGTACATCATCTGTCTTGCATTGTCTAGCAA
Organism: Alligator sinensis; assembly: GCF_000455745.1. Taxonomy (NCBI): domain Eukaryota; kingdom Metazoa; phylum Chordata; order Crocodylia; family Alligatoridae; genus Alligator; species Alligator sinensis. The sequence continues at coordinate 5,797,795 of NW_005841838.1, read as the reverse complement.
GAATGCATAATTCCTGTATGAATCCATAACAAATGAAAACTCCAAGCTCAAAAATTGCGCTAAAGGTTTAATTACCTTCTACCTTGTTGTCCCCTAACAATAGATGGGCCTTTGGGCTTAGACCAAAAATTACTGAATTAGTGTAGTAATCTGATTTCTAAGCAGGACATGACAAATAAAGCTGCCTTGTGCTGACTGATAAGTCTATAAACTTTTTGTGCTTTCCCCCTCATCTATTTCATTATAAATTCAGCCATACTCAGCTGAAATGAAGAGACATCTCCAGATGAATTCATGATTACTAAAGGACATCCAGGCAATGCAAGTTAGTAGATAATATTTGAGGACTGGGTTTCAGACAGACAAAAACTATATTAGGTAAGGGGAAGAAGAATACAATGGGCTGTAACACTTCAGAGAAAACAGGAAAACCACTAATTTGTGTTTTCCATATAGAAAACAGAATTTTCTTTCTTCTTATTGCTTATTTGTTTGCCTTTGCTACATCCACTTGTTGCCACTTGTCTTTTATTTAGACCGTAAGTTCCTCTGGGACAAGGTCAGTCTATTTGTGTTAGTATTATACCCAGCGTAATGAGGTCCTCATCTGTGACTGGGGGCACCTGCAATACCAGTACATAATAATATAATTTCTGTCCTTAACTTTAAGCATCTTAATGGGACTTAAGCATGTTGTTAAGAGCTTTAGTGAACAGGGGTGGATTTTAGCACAGGCTTACATACTTTCTGAATGCACACAGTTATTATTTTTTCCTATTAGAAGTAAACGAAAGCTGTGCCATCCTGGAGGTCGCAGTCTTACTGAACAGGTATCCACATAATCTCCATTTGCAATAGCTGGCATCCTTGTAGGCAACTGTAAGAAAGGTTTGGGCAGTCCAGGTGAATTAATCTTCTACCCCATGAGATTCCTTCAAGGTTGGGGGGGTTTCCTTCATTGAGTGGCATTTTTGGGGAGATTATACGAATGCTTGGTAAATTACTGCTCTCCAAGGTGACTTCATGGGCATTACGTTCACATTTTAAACGATCTACATGCTAAAGTCGGTACTAGTGACCACAACAAATAAAGTGACTGGTAGCATTTTTCATGTCCAAGTTGTTATTTGACAAACACAAACAAAGCTGGCACCTCTGACAAACAATGTACTGAATCATGAATGAGGACTTGTAGGGCAGAACTTTATTTCACTTTACACCCGATTTCACTTTATACACCCAAATGGCAGTTTCCCAGCCACGAGAGTGGCATTTTTGACACAAAGGGCCCATCCAGACGAGCACACATGTGCCTCTTGCAGCATCTCAAACCCCTTTGAGATGCTGCAAGAGGCACGTGCGGGAACAAAAAACTGTTCCCCAAGCTGTAAGTTTGCAGCATGAGGGCAAAATTGGCCCTGTGGGGGTCAAACCATACCCCAGGGGGAAAAAGCAGGACCAGAGGCTTGGTCCTCCCCAGAGACACTCTGGTAGCCAGTCTCCAGCTCATCTCCAGGGACTTATCTGCAGTCTCCTGCTCATTCTCCTACTCATCTCCAGCCACCCAAGGCTGGAGACAACCAGGAGAATGAGCAGGGGACTGGAGATGAGCAGGAGGCTGGAGATAAGCCCCTGGAGATGAGCTGGAGACTTCCCCTGCTGTCTCCAGCCTCCTGCTCATTCTCATGCTCTCTCCAGCCTCCGGCTCATTCTCTGCCACTGCCAGCGAGTAGAGTGAGCGAGGAGTTGGGGGAATGACGGGCAGGTGGAGGGAATGCATGGGGAGCTGGGGGAATGAACAGGGGGTTGTGGGAATGAGCCTCCTGCTCATTCTCCTGTTCTCTCCAGCCTCCTGCTTGTTCTCCTGCTCATCTCCAGCCTCTGGAGGCTGGAGATGAGCAGGGGAATGAACAGGGTCATGGAGACCAATGCGGGGGCTGAGGGGAGCTGTAGCCCCTGAGGGGGGACTAGGACCCTGCAGGCAGGGTAGTCCATGTGCTGGGGGAGGGGCTATGCCCTGTGGGGGGCAGGGGACCCACCTCCTAAGTACCCCCACACCCCCAGTCCCCCCACACCTACCCACTCACTGACTCATTTGCCATGCATAGGGGTTGCACATGGGTGCACCCCACATCCCCATATCACACACCCACCATGTGATAAAGAAACCAAAAGCAAACATTAAAACATATAGATATTTAGGATTTATTTTATTATGATGCTAGAGACACTGATAGTCTTCCAAATTTCTTTAACATTGTAAATACAGCAATGAAACATTGCCCATCTGATCAATCCCTCTCTCTCTCTCTCTCTCTCTCTTTTATTCTAATTGTGGAAGAATATGGATTTTGGGGTATTTTAAGAAGTGAATTTGGGATGCTGCTTCAACAGTCTAGCTGATACAAGGGGCTAGTTTCCCCAGATACCAAGTAGCTGGGACTCATAAGCTCCTCAGGACAAGTAGCCCTGAGCTGCTAGCCAGGGCAGGTTTTTATACTGCTGGGGTCAGCACAGGTGCTGGCCCCAGGCTCTAACTCCCCCTGGCTGCAGATCTGGAAGGAGCCAGGCAGGGTTATTTTGCCCCAAGTGGCACAATTTGCTCCACAATCAAAGTGCATGTCCAGACTCGTGCGCTGAGGCAAAAAGCCCCAGCTCAAATTTGCACCACTTCTTTTGACCTGCTGCAAGCGCACGTACTTGCATGTGTGGATGCACCCAAAGGGAGCAGACACAACTGCAGCTCCAAGCTGTAACTCAGAACAATTTCTGCAAAGCATTCTGAGTGACAAGCGGTACCCTAGACCAAACAGAAGTTCACTCTTGGTTCCAGAGGGGAGGGGAATCTAGCTGCACTGGGAGCCTGCAGCCAGGTTCCCATAGCAATGGCCAGGGCTCTCTGCCAGTGCTTGCTATTTTCCAGAATAGAAGAGGGGAAAGGCAGTGGAGGGAGCTTGTTCTTGGGCCTCCCCAGCTGTCGCTAAAGGGTGGAATGGGTGAACTGGCGCTCTCCCCATTGGGGGGGGGTCCAATACACCTGCTCCATCCTCTGTGGGGACTGAAAACCCCCCAGACTGAACTCCGTCCACTACCTTTCCTCTGTCCCATTCTGAAAACAGCAACAAGCTTGGAGCTCAGCAGGCACAAGTGAGAAAAGATACTATCTTTTGAAACCTCTTTATCTGATATCTCATGCAATGAGGGGTCAGATTTTCACCCAACGGTTCATTTTTTAAGCTGTTTGCAGATATGCACTTGTGTTTGGTCACTGCTATAGACTGCTTTCTGTGGCCAGATTTAAGCACAGTTTGCATTTCTATTGCCCATCCATACAGCTACTAAATTCTCCCCCTAGTGAATCTGACAGTTTGGAAACCAAAAGGCATTTGAACACTACTGAACATTTAAGGAATGATCAGAACATTAACCCATTACCATGCTTAAGAAAACATACCAATGAACAACAGATGCATTGATGATGTTACCAGATACCTCTTGGGTATTCCTGTAAAATGTATACTTCAAAGAATTAAACTACTCTCATTTATCCTCAAGATGTGAGCCACAAAATCTTTCAGGCTGACATTTTTCAATTGAGAAACAAAGGATTCTATGTTTGACACCAGCACTGAAACTTTAGAATAAGTACTGCCTTGAAATGTAACTCAAGACATGACTTTATCAGCCAAAATATCCCAAGCATGGGTAGAGTCAATCAATGAATATTTTAATTGTTACTACATCAGAATTTGATTTTTTTCCCATCTAGATAATTGATTTTTTTTTTATTCATTTGGTAAGTAAATTAGAGAGCACTCCATGGAGACAGGAAAAGCCAGCATGTCACAAGACAGTGCATTCATCCCCAATCTTATTTTTCCTTTTTACTAATGCAAATAATACACCTTGTGAATTGTCAATTCACTGTATTTATAACCTATACCTTAACCAGAATAGTAAATCATCGGCTAATATACAGTCTCCCAAGAAAGGTGGTGGGATCCCACTAAAAACAAAGCATGGCTTTAACCTCTTTTCTTCAGGTCCCAGTTCCCCTGTAAAATAATGTCTTGTGTACTTAGATTATAAAATCATTGCAGCAGGGCCTTTTCTGAATATCCAGGTATATAGCATCTAACAGAATGGGGCTTGGATATTGGTTATGGCCTGGTCACTACTGCAATAAAAATAATTGTTGTGTTGTGATCAGCACAATTATCCCAGCAGAATAGGCACTTAAGCCTGGACTGAGGGAATGAAGTCAGGGAAACTCCTCCAACACCAAAGGTTGGACTAGCTGGCTAACAAATTGCTTCCACCTCTATTACTTTTGATTCTACTGTTAGACATCTGCTCTTGTTTGAGCGCATTTTAATAAGGACAATTTCAGAGCAGCTACAGCCTCTTCTAGAAGTCTACTTTACATTTGCCAATCAATAGTGATGAACCACTTTGAGGGCATTTACCTCATTAATATTTTCTTGCTGTTTTATAGTTATCCATGCATGCTCAATAAATAGCATTTTGCAATCACACAGATTTACACATGTAGTGTCTGGACAATTAATGTTTATTCATTGCAGTGCTTATCCTTTTGCCATGGGAGGGATTTGTAAGGAAGGCATTTGTTGGTATTATGCAATATTCCCTTACGGTGACATGGGGCAAATTTATTCTCTTACAACCATACTTTATTATTAACACTGGACAGATTGTAAGGTAGCACATGTCCAAAATGACCACTCAAGAAAAAAAAAAAGGTGAGGTAGGTAACCTCATCTCACCCTGCACCTGACCCTGCTATGTGCTGAGTGTCCTGAATACCATATGATTTCAGCATTTCACAGGATCAAGCCTCTACAGAATAGAAGAGACTATGCACTGTTGTGTGGCTCTCATGCAACCCATGTTATACTTCATGCACACAAAACTTCTTTTGGCTAGACTATGAAAGGCTTTTACTGCATAAAGCATGTAGGATCTTGCCCACTTTGACATGATTCATCAGTGGGAGGCACTGAGCATACAGGTTAAGTCCAGAGGCCAGGAGGAGTCTGTCACTGGTTTTAATGGACCCTTGATTTGGCACTAGATGAGAAATTGTAACTGAGCGCTACTCTAACAGTCTCAGTTCACTGAAGCTAGTTAGCCTCATGACGCAAAGCAAACTTACCAAAACATTGCATGCCAAATGAAAGGCATGTTCAAAAGACTCAGGTAATGGATGCATTTTAGTCAGCCACCCATTTTAAAATATATTGTACCTGTTCCTTGCTGGAAGTGCTTTCTTGTCTCTTTGGTGAGATACCAGAATTTTGACTTAAGATTTGCAGTCAAATATTGTGTGTTGAACATTGTGACCATGTGCCCGTCCTGGGTACCCATTTTTCTGGTAGCTCCCCCAATTCCCTCCTGCCACGATTTGATCTAAATACAATTTGTCGGGGGGAGGAACAGTTGTTAGATACCGGTACCCCGGTAATAAACACGCAGGTCAGATCTTCATAGCAAGTGCTTTATTACAGTTAGTCTGGCTCTCTCTCTCTCTCTTTAAACTTGGATTCCTCGGGCTTGCCGCGGGGTTCCCACGGTCTGCCGTCTGGGAGTAACACAGGGCCACTGGTTTGCTTGTTACTCAATAATCAGTCGTTAACAAGGCAATTAACGGCTGATTGACGCCGCTATCGGGATTCCCCGGCTGCGGCCTGTGCCGGCTTCTAAAGCCCAGCTTTGTCAATTTCTTTTCCTTTCGCTTTCTGCAGTCTCTGCTTCCCCTTTTCCCTCTGAAGAGAGCTCGGGGTTACTGGGGCTACAGGATCATGTTGGGGCTTCTTTGCCCTTTTCTTCCTGCCTCTTCTTTTCTCTTCTCCCCCACCTCGCTCAGGGAATTCCCACGCTGAGCCCCCAGAGCTGCGGGTGGCTTCTGCGCCGCTGCTCCATTGATAACTCACCACCGAGGTTGTCTCCTATCAGATAGGACACAATCCGGGTAAGGACATCTCAATTCCCCTCAAAAAAACTCCTAATTCTGTCTTGGAGTGTCCCTTCTGGTTCCTTTCCATGAGTGCATGTCTGAAGGCACCCTTGGGAAGTTTCCTCCCCTTTTTATTGCACTTTCCTGGCTCTGTATTGGCTGGCTGGGGTTATTCATCCATTTCCTGGATGTCTTCATCTCCGGCAGCTGCTCCCTCATTTTAGTAACCGCGTCGCGGCTGCGGCGCTGTTACACACATAAATAAATATATATAAGTAATCTGCTCTGTGAGGATGACAGCCTTAAATAGAACTTCTTGGGAAAGTATCTCTGGGCTGGAATAGAAAGTAATTGTTCTGGCTACAGTCCCATCCACCACAGTTTTTACTAAGTGCAACAAATATATTATTACATAGGACACCTTTGGCAGACATCCAAAGTTGAGTCTTTCACCTTCCCATCTACTTATTACTTTATGGGAATGTGTGCTTTTAGTTGTAGAAGAAAACTGAACTAAAACTGCATCAAGCCTTCAGTCTTAGAGAGATAAGTAAACTATCAAATGTAATAGTCAAACAAGTGGAAGGGTTACTGGCTAGGACTTTTTTTTAAAAACCATATTAGGTTACTTACAAAAAATATAATTATTTCAGACTATAGTTTAAATGAACAAAATCAAGAAAAGTCAGGTTAAAGGCTGAAAAAGGAACACCTCTGTTTCAACGTGTTGTACAAAAGTTGGCCCCACAGCACATAAAATTCAGCCACCCTACCAAACCCTTTATTCCCTCTTCCACAAGGACCAGTCATAATCTAGTGCTTTGAACATTCTTCTTCTGTTAAATGTCTGCAAGTCCCATAGGTCTGATTATTATTAGTTTCAGTGGAAGATGGGTGCACATCTCAGAGGACAGAATTTAGTTCTCAGTTTCAAGTTAATACTTTGCTTTTGTAGGTTAGAGTCAGGTTCTAACTTGAAGGCACTTGTGAACATACTGTTAACAAAAAGGAAGAATTCACCATTATCACACTATGGGGTACAAAGTTACACAGATCTAATATAATGTAAATGGACCTATTTGAGCTCCAGGAGAATTTGGGTATTGACCCAGAAATTATACAGGAGTAACATACAAGCCAACCACGTATGTGGTTATAATAAGGACAAGAATTTATTAATTCAATAACAAAACTATCAGGGCCACAGGGAAAAGGGAGGGTAGGGCAAAGGGAGAAAGACGGGGTGATGCCTCATCACTGTCTTGGCAGCAGAGAATGGTCCAATTGTTGTGAGAGAAGGAGTAGAGGGGTATTCACAATTAAGAACTCATGATTATTTTCTAAGGCAACCTGTGAATTTGCAATTGCAATTGTTGGTATTCAGTGTAATAGATCCTTGCCATAGAATAATTGCTGAATGCTAGTCTAGCTGGGAAAGTCATCTTGCTGAAGGAACAGCACCTGACTTTGCACTATTTAAGCCAGGGGCGCACAATTATTTGGGTTGGACGGCCACTTAAGGAGTTTTGGTGAGCTGTTGGAGGCTGGGGATAGGGAGGCGGGTAGGGGAAGAGTCAATTGAGCTTATCTGGCCCTGGGACCATGTCCTGCACCTACCTCTGGGCTGGACAGAGTGGGTGGGCAGGCAGGGTCTTCATGGAGAGCAGACCAGGACCCCTGTAGGCAGGGTGCACTCAAGTCAAGTGGATTGGATGGGGCCATGGGCAGACAGGGAGTGGTGTCCAGGAGCAGGACAGATGGGCAGGGTCAGGACTGGGGCCAGGATCACAGGTCAGCAACAGTGTTGGGCTGGGCCCAAAGCTGAGCACTCTATCACAGCACTGCAGTGACATGGAGCAAATTTGTTCTCTTACAACCATACTTTATCATTACCACTGGACAGATTGTAAGGTAGCACATAACCACTCTAGAAAAAAAAGGTGAGGTAGGTTATTACCTCATCTCACCCCACACCTGACCCTGCTATGTGCCGAGTGTGCTGAATACCAAATGATTTCAGCATTTCACAGGATCATGCCTCTGCAGAATAGAAGAGATTATGCACTGTTGTGCAACTCTCATGGCATCTTATGCATCATGCACACAAAACTTTGACTGGATGGAACAATAAACTTTGACTGGCCCTCCTCACCCATCCCACTCCTGAACATTGTTCTCCACCTGCCCACCCAGAACCCAATCCCATTCATCTGGCTAAGCATGCCCTGCCCGTTGGAGTCTCAGGCCAGTCTCCAGAGACCCTACGTGCCTGTTCTGTCTGGCACTCCTAAAAGTGGGTGCAGGGTGGACGGGCCAGGGTGTCCAGGCAGCAGGGCCAGGTCCAGCAGCAATGGTGGGGCACACAACTAGCTCCACATGGCAGCGGGAGCCACTGGGAAGGTGATTCTGGCTGCCATGCCAGCCCGCTGCTGACCCTACCAACTACAGCTCCTGCCATGCCCGCGAGCCACACGTGGGGCAGGGCGGCTGTGCCAGGTGGCACCTCTGCACCTGGGGGTGGTGGGACCTGCTGCACACACCACTGCTTGGGCTGCCCCCCGCACCTGGGGCGGGTGAAGCCAAAGGACCTGCTGTGTGCTGGATCTGTGTCATGGGCCAGATCAATCCTGTGGGCCATATTTTGCACACTCATGACTTAAACCCTAAGCAAAGGGATTAAAATTCACTCAGTCGATATTACATATTAACTGCTTTTCATCATGGCACCATTTACAATGCTACCTGGTGGCCTTCAAGCTCTTCACACTGATGACAACATCACTATAAGATGGTTGAAAGAATATGCTGAAACTACATATCCTAAATAAAATCATTGTACTTTAATAGTTTTAAAAAAGTAATGCAATGTATGCTCATTGCATTAGTAGCTATATCTCAACCATAGCAAACAATATTTAACTGACACAAGAGGTTTATAAAGACAATGAGTGAATTCCCCTGTCACTTGCAAAGATGCATCTTTCCATTGCTTTAGAAAGGGCCCCCAATAAACTCCTGTTTTCATGGACTGCACAAAAAATCCATTAGTCATATTTTATGGCAGAAAATAAGACACCACAAAACTGTTGTTCCTGGGAATGCCTGCTCGGGCAAGCTATTTTACGAGTTATGTTTCCTGTCAAGTTCTTGATTTAATGCAAGTAATTCTCTGATATTCTATAAACACTGGCTATTAATGAGACACTCATAGAAAATCAAATTCATCATCACTGCTAGTAATTTGTTTTGTTAAATCATCACACTAAATAATTTGTTTTGTTACATAAAAATAAGACTCATTTTTATGTTATCAGGAATTTTGACAGATCCTTATGGATAAACTTGTCAAGGTTTTGCTAGTGATTATACATTTGAAAGATTAGAAGATGGTTGGACAACTTTAACAAAATGTAATTAATTATATACTGCAGTATTTTCTCTAATTTAGCCTAAAATTATATTATAGACTTTTATTTCAGTCTTTTTTTCCAACAATAATTAAAAAACAATAAGTGCAGATCTTGATAGTTTCATCTATCAAATCAAAGTGAAGGACCCAACAGTAAAGCAGCAGAGTACTTCAAAGTATGATAGTGTCCCCATCCACAGAAGGTGTTTTTGCTGCACTTCTAGTAGGATCTTTTTTAAGTGGATTTTTTTTTCTTATTTTGGGTATTAATTCAAATCTGAATATGCCTTGTTAGATCATCCCTGGACAATTACTATTAAAATGTAAAATAACACCTCATAAAACATCACAATAGCACTTTTGACATATTTATGTAGTGCACATATGTTTAAGGCAAATTTTGCTGCAGCCAGTTGAATGTAAAAATAAGTTTTAAAGTTGTAAAGAAACGATGCAATGTCAAATCAAAAATTACCTTGAAAACTGCCTAATGTGACTTCAGTTAAGTCCCTTTGTTGATCTCAGTTTACTTGAATATAACAGAGAATGGCTTTCTTACCCCAAAATTAGATTCCAGGGGCTAAATCCCAATTTGCATTTATGTGCCTAACTGGCGCTTGTGTACAAGCCAAGGTGCAATTTTTGGCAATTGCACAGTTTGGATTCTATTTGCACTTGTGTAGCTGTGTTCACCTCATGCTTGTCTTCTGAGCATGCTCAGAAAGCTGCATCCTGGCCATAGGCTCTCCAGTAGAAAAGAATTGCCCAGATAAGCACATAACACTGCACCGGTCCCAAAACTTTAGCCGCAGAAAGAACACTTCTAGAAAGTTATGACACTGGAGAAGGAGACGACTCTCCCATCTTTTGGCCCAATAGTCTAGAGCAGTGCTTCTCAACCTTTTTAGACTTGAGGCACCCTCAATAGACTCAAGGCACCCATTGGAAAATGTCAGCTGTTAGTTTTCACTCTCTTTTTTACTATAGAAAAATAATAAAGCAATTATGTCATTGCAAACAACTCAGAAAGACCAAAAAAGATCAGAATGTTTTTAATACTATTCCTATTTGAAACATCTGGGTTTATCCTGTGAATCATGTTTTTACACCTAACAATGATAACACTATGCGTCATCCTGCAACACTCATGAAAGGATCTCAAGCACCCGCTATGGTGCTGCAGCATCCTGGTTGAGAATCACTGGCCTAGAACTAGGGCATTTCCATGGGACATGAGGCCCTGGTTCTATGCCTCCCTCACTCAGGAGAAGTGTGAATCTTAATTTTCCACTTCCCAGGCTGGCACAGTAAGATGAATACTATCCTAGAAGGTAGGGGGTCCCGAGTTCTAGCCTTGGTCCCCAGTGAGACACATTCTCCCAGTGCATGGTGTAGAAAAACCACTAGAGGTAGGGACGAAAAACCCAGAGTCCTTGCCCTTCCAGGACTTTATCCATCTCACTGAATCACCTTCCTTGGACTTGCTCCTCTCCTGGCCCCAAAGTTCACTGATGGAGGCTTCACCAAACTTCAGGCTCTTCTGAATCTCTTGAAGATGTAAAACTGAGCTACACCTTTTGCGTGAATATGACTTCTTCTGAGGGTTCCAATAATTCTCGTCTCTGATATGGTCAAAGTTTACTGAAACACCAATCACTGAATAATCCTGCCTATGTAGATCAATTATATATTTTCTTGGCAATAGCCAAAAGTGTGGGAGCCAAGTAAAATATTTGCCATCACACACACACACACACACACACACACACACACACTTAGAGAAACTAAATCAATAAACACAATCATACTTGCTTGAGTAACCATTTGTACAACCTCCCTGAATGTGAATGTCCCACTTAGTCTCACTTTTTAATATAAGTCTCTTGATTGCACACTCAGTGAAGCTGTTCCTCTATAACAGAGGTCCTCCTTTGCAAACCCACAATGAGAACAGTTCCCAAAGAAGGAGAAAAGGACAAACACATATACTTCACACAAGAAGTCCCCAGCAGCTTTTGCGGAGAATCTGTGAGCGTGCTGAGGGAGAGAATGACTCTGAGGCCCCTGCTGCACATTACACTTAAGTAGTGTTGCCAACTCAAATTGAAGCTATTCCGGGAGATTCTGAAGGTATTCTGGGAAGAGACACCCCCCTCCCCCCACACACACACACACACATCCTGCCCCCCCGCCCTGTTGACACAGCACCATCTCCTGGATTGAGTCACCAGGAGATCGACGCTGATTCCGGTAAACTCCCAGCAAATCCAGGAGGGTTGGCATCCCTACACTTACGATGTGATAACCAGTTATTCTACATCATCTGACAGGCCTCCCAGAGGCCATGGGGACACATGGTGTGCCCCTGTGGTTGGGAGCTTGCTCCTTGCCAGTGCCGCAGGGGCCCGAGATTGTGATCCCAGGCTCCCCTGACATCAGCAATAAGGCATGATGGGATCAGATGCACAATTCCACAAGCGCACCTCCTGCCATGCACATCAGATTCCATCATACCTTTACCTGCATGTCTAGAGGGGCCCAGAGAGGATGTGGATGGATTTGCAAACCTCAGTGTTTCAATTTCATACCCTCAGCTGATGTTTCATAGTAGCTAGGGTCAGGAGGGACCTGAACAGGTCATCTAGCCTGACCCCCTATGTAAATCAGTACAGAGTGACTGAAGTCCTGATGTAAATTAGTCCTAGACTTACCATGTGCCACATGTTTCTTTACTAAAAAAAAAATTATAACAACACTATAAAACAGCATCTTACAACACAGTGACCATACAGAAATGACCACAAAACATTTCAAAGAAAAGCTGTCTGGCTTTGTCTGTTTAAACCTAATACTAGTTACATTGCATTATTGTAGTAAAGGGCTTGCAGATCACATCTGCAATACTTAAATAATGGTTACAGAATCCCTTATGCTTAGAGATGAAGCATAGGTTTGATTAATCTTTCATCTAAGTCAGAGTGTTTAATATTCTTGAATGATGATGTAAAATAGTTTGTATACTTTCTCAGAGACATATATGAATAGCAACCCTGAAAAAATTGTCAATGCAGCCAGTAGCTATTGAGTGACTGATGCTTTTTGCCCAAACAAGAAATTAGTTTCTCTCTTTGTACCAAACAATATGTCAGTAGCACGCTGCACTGTAGCACAATTAGATGGAAGGTTTCTGTTTGCCTGGAAGAACACAAGTGAGCCAGGCACAGAAAAACAGTACTTAGAGGCATCTGCTTTCATGTTCTGAGCGACTGTCATAGGAATATTTGAGCCCTTGATCAGAGCAGTTCAGTTAAAATAAGTTGAATAATTTGATGTATTTCATGATAAAATACATTATTAAATACATTATTTTTGGTTAATAGCTGAATTATTTATTCACTTAATAAGCTTTGCTATTGATTCATTACCTGTCCATGTATATGAATTTCTTAGGTTTTTATTTTCTAAAAATAAGGAACTAAAAAAATAAAGGCAACCACCACTTGAAGAAATAATGCTTTCATATTAGACTTAATTTCGAAGTGTCTGATATACTTGGTGTCATAACTTTATTCTTTATTCTCTGCAACTGATTTATTGCATCCCAAGGCCTCCATAACCTAATTCAGTAAAGCAAAAGGACTATTTTCCCACAAGAAGACATTCACCTTTCATTCAAACCCAAGACTTGAGTCTTTTACTTTAGCAGGAAAGGAGTGAGGAAAGAGAAAACAGAGCTAGTGTACTGGAGTTACCACTGGATGGGGAAAATACTCAAAAGATATCAGCAAATCCCTAACCCAAGGTGCCACAGTACCAGCCATGATTCTACCCATTGCTCATCATACTCCTCTTGCTATTTTTAAAAATTTCTTTAATATTCGATTAAATAGACATACATCTTGAATTCGTGGCAATGATAAAAGCTCCATGAAATGGGTGTGACTACTGTTATCTAGTTAAATAGCACAAAGTCCGCCAATTTACTTCTACTGCATTCCTAGTTATTATTTTCCACAATAGCACACCAACACTTGTTAGATGAGGACAGCTGAATAGTACCTTTCCTTGTGGCAGCCAAGCAGAATTCCAATTTAGCATCGTACCTATTTCCCTTTGTCACATATTAGAAAGCTGAGAAGTGATAAAAATGTCACCTGGCTTGAAAGTTCCAGAGACCCATCTGCCCTAAAAGGTGAATGTATATATATTTGTTGAAACATATAATTTTGATTAAATCTAAGTAGAGTCTAACCTTTCCCATTGATTTAGGTTCCAAATCAATAGAAAATGTCCTCCTGCTGTTGTTAATCTGTAATATTATTCTCCATTTTAGCACACCATATACGGTAAATATTATTACTTGTTTCTTACTACTTCAGGGGATGCTAAAATGCAGTTTTTTATTCCATCAACACTTCTTAAATTAATTTAACTTTTACCACTCCACAAGCTGAATTTAATATTAAATAGTTCTGCTATTTATAATAAAAGACTAATTAACTGACCACATTTTATTACTAATCCTATATTCTTTACTTCCTCCATTTCAGTTTCTCTTTCTGTCAGCTGTTTGTAAGGATTTTGTTCTCATTCATCATAAAATATGGATATACACACTCGGCTATTCATTGCTAGGATTACTACACACATAACAATGGGCCTCATCTCCACTAGGGAAACAAATTAGGCTTGCATTTTGCAAGAATTTGAGCATATTTCATTTTCTCATAGCTTCCTGTGGATATATATAGCAGTGAAATTCCTATGAAAATCTGTACTCTGAGAGATCCTGGCTTAACAAGATTATAAACAAAATATACTTAGACCAAGAATAAAAAGCATTGTGTATTTAGAGTCTACAAAGTCTACATACAACATGTATATTGAATTTTCTTTATCAAATTCCACTTACAAACAACATATTACAAGATTACAAGTATTTCCAAATCTTGTACCCAAAAGTTTGCAAAGAATAATAATAAAAGATATCACATTTACTCAAAGATCTTTGTCTGTCCAAATCTTGATGAAGTCGAATACTGTATTGTGATTGAATAAAAGTCATATGCCATATAAACACTTGTGTTTCCATGTTCTCAGTAGAATACCAAATTTTATTTGAAAGAAGATTTTGAATACTATTTTGTTAAACATACAGGAGCATATTGAAGTGTATATACCCAAAACAAAGGAAACTACTACAACAGGATTAGATTTACTGGTAGCTGTTATTGCAATTTGTGAATTGTTATAAATTCTAAAAGCAAAAAAAGCTTTCCATCTATTTACTCTAAAATATCAACCAAGCAGTAAACAGAAACAGAGTTGCTGCTATTTTTGCCTCCTCTGTCTTAATGGGCAGCACATTCAAGTACATTTAGGGAGCCTACTTGATACCCAAAGAGCTGAGTAGGGACTTCCTGCTCCAGAGCCAAAAAGCCATCACAATTCACTCTCTCCAGTCATATGAATGTTAAGAGAATGTGTGGCTCAGACACCTGTGAAGAAACAGGGAAGGGGATGGCAGGAGGTCCCTTTAGTGTCCCAAATTCCCTGATGTGATCACCTACATTAGACTCTGTCCCCTGGCCCTGACTGGTCCTCACTACTTGTGTGGCAGAAAATCAACGGAACTGGTTAACTCTACGATGCCAACAGCGAAGTCATTTCTGCTTTGGCCACTTCTGAAGTTGTTCCTACCAAGAATCTAGAAGAATCAGATAAAGCAGGGTCTGCTGCATGAAGTAAAACAGGGTCCAGTTAGAACCATCCCTAACTCCAGGATATCCTCCAGAGTCCAGACTGAGAACTGTGCAGGGGAAACCACCCTGTACTCTGGAGAAACAAGGGCCCCAATGGTGAGAAGAATGGTCTAGATTACTATACCAAGATTTCTTGTCAAATTAAACAAATTATGTTTGCTTTGCTCCGGCTGTTATTGTGCCACCAACATGGGTGATTTTGCTTGGCTTGTATTTTTGGTATATACTACAAGCCTTAATAGCTTCCTCAGTGTCACTGTACATCTGAGGCCAATATAAAATGTCTCCAGTCCTTTTCTTGAATTGTGGAAAATCCTTTCACATATCCATTTTAACATATAATTCCATTCCCCTTTAGGAATCACATCCCTGATGCCTTAAAAACATTCCTTCTAGGACTGATGGCTCAATGCCAAAGTTGTGAAAGAGTCTGAAAATATCCTGTGCTAATAGCCTTAATTATTTCCTTCAGGTCTTTTGCTGCTTTGGTTGTATCCCAATATAGTATATGCCTACTTTGCTGCAACTGTTACAGAACCACCAGTGTAGGCAATTTTGATCTGCTTGCAGTTAGATCCACTTTCTCTATGCTGCTCTATTTTAACTATGTGATGAAATATAAAGAAGCAAAAACAGATTTTTATAGCCAGATAATTTTCCTGAAACTACCCACAATTATCAGCAGTCGGTCTAGCCTTGAATTATTCAAGATGTCTTGTCACTTCCTCTAATAAGGCCTCATTCTAAACTGTTGCTCTGGCAATCACAACCCACTTTTCATTTGAGAGCAGATGGGTGTTTTTGCTCATTTGCCTTCTTTACTTGTCAACATACTGATATCTACAATGTCTAGGTCTGGACTTTTCTCCATTCCACTTTTTCCAGTGGTCAGAGAGTGTGCGCCTGTAACCACAAAATATCTACCAGGTTTGTATTCAATTTGCAAATCAGACATTTGTAACTAAAATTTATCTCTGTGTACCCATAGAACAATTTGTCACTCCCCTTGGGCAATGGTCATAAGTGGTTAATAATGTCTGTCCTTTAGCACTGGATGCCCAAAAAGACATGAAACATTTTATATCCATAAAGACTAAAGCCAAAACCTTCTGTTCTAAATGAGCTTACTGTCATTCAAGTTTATTAATATCTATCATACATATGTTATCAGTCTCCAGTAATCATATCTTAACCATACTGTTTTAGGACTATGTCAATTCCTTTTGGAATCTCAAAAATTAAAGGAACATGCTTTCAGTACTGGTAACCTATTAAGAACAAGTAGTAACCTACTTGTAACCTATTAAGGTTCTTAACTAACCTATTAAGAACAAGCTTCCTTTAAGTTTTGTATAACTTTCCCATGAAGACAAGTGATTTATAAACAAAACCAAACCCTTTTATCCAAAATACTTATATTTTGAAGAAGTATATTCAAGTATATATAAGTATATACTTACATTTTGAAGAAGAAACACTGGGTTATTGGTGGGAGACTCACTCCTGAGAGGCACCAAGGGGCCAATCTGCCAACCGGATCCTATGGCGAGAGGTCTCATGCATGCCTGGGGCTAAGATCAGTGACATCACCGAAAGGATTCCTGATCTCATCCAGCCCTCCAACTACTACCCCAAGGTCTTTGTCCATGTGGGCACGAATGATGCGGCTGGGAGTAGTTCGGACCACATCATGAAGGACTTCCATGAGCTGGGGGGCCAGGCTTAGGAAGCCAGGGGCACAGGTGGTATTCTCTTCCATCCTTCCAGTTGGCAGCAGCTGCCGGTGCAAGGATGTTTGCATCAGGGTAGTCAACCAGAGGCTCCAGAGATAGTGTCTTCATGAGGGCTTTGGATTCTATAGCCACGATCAGCACTTCCGGGCAGGATGCTTCCTGGGATGGGACAATCTTCATCTCTCTCCTAGAGGTAAGCATCTGTTCTCCCACAGATTGGCTGATCTCCAAAGAGCTTTAAACTAGGTTTGACAGAGGATGGGGAACCAGTAGTCGAGGAGAACCCATGGTTGGTGAGCCGCAAACAAGGCACCGGACCAAACCAGGTAAGCACTAAGAGAAACACTAGACATCAAGGCAAAAGGGCATGAAGGGTCCCATCGGGGGGCTAATGTGTCTTTACACAAATGCTAGGAGTATGGGTACTAAGCAGGAGGAGCTCACACTCTTACTTGCTAGGACCCAGTATGACCTAGTCGGCTTAATGGAAACATGGTGGGATTCTATTCATGACTGGGTGGTAGGCATTGAGAGGTACAGGTTGTATAGGCAAGACAGAGTGGGGGAAAAAAGGCAGGGGTATAGCTGTCTGTGTTATGGAGCAGTACACATCTTCCATCATCAAGGCAGGGGTAGAGGAGGGGAATACCAAGGTATTGTGGGTGAGGATACAGGGGGGTCCAGGGGAAAAGGACTTGGTAGTGGGGGTCTACTACAGGCCTCCTCATCAGGATGATGAGCTAGACGAGATATTTTCCAGGCAGCTCTCAGAGGCCATTCAGGTGAGAGAGGTGGTGGTCATGGGGGACCTAAATTACCTGGACATCTGCTGGGAGGAGCAGATGGCCAAAACAAACCACTCACGTAGGTTCTTAAACTGCATGCAGGACATCCACCTAACCCAGAAGGTGTCCAGTCCCACCAGGGGTAATGCCTTGCTCACCTGGTCTTAGCAACAGGGGATGATCTCGTGGGTAACTTGTGAGTACACAGTAACCTGGGAAATAGTAACCATCATTTGGTCAAATTTACAATCCAGAGAAGGGTGGGAAAAATAACCAGTGAGACTAAAGTGTTAGACTTCAGAAGGGCCAATTTTAGTAAACTTAGAAGGCTAGTTAGTGAGGTGGCTGAACTCAAGATCATTGAGCAAATGGGGGTCCAGGAGGGTTGGCCGTTTCTCAAGGGAGTGAACCTTGGGGCACAAAAGAAAACTATTCCATTACGCAGAAAAGGGGGCAAGAGGACAAAAAAGCCCCCTTGGCTGAACAGGGGACTCCAGAAAAGATGGGGGCAAAGAAAGAGATTTACAGGCAGTGGAAGTGGGGGGCAGCCACCAAGGAGGAATATACCTCTCTGGTGCAGTATTGCAGGGAATCAGTTAGGCAGCCAAGGCAGGACTGGAGCTTAGGCTGGCTAAAACAGTCAAGGACAATAAAAAGTCCTTCTACAGATACATAGCAAGCAAAAGGAAGGCACAGAGTAACATAGGACCCCTGCAGGACAAATCAGGACAGTTGGTGGCTGACACAGGGAACAAGGCAGAGCTCTTCAATGAGTTCTTTGCTTCAGTATTCCTAAGTACTGGCCAAGACAATTCCCCCAACTTGAACATAGATACATGTCCAGGAGGCACTAGTCTACCAACAGTTAGTACTGACTTAGTTAAGAAGCACTTGGAGGGGCTGGATGGGTACAAGCCAGCAAGCTCGGATGACCTCCATCCAGGGATGCTGAAGGAATTGGCCAGTGTCATAGCTGAGCCACTGGCACGGATGTTTGAGCAGTCATGGTGCCCCAGTCAGGTCTCTGAGGACTGGAAAAGGGCCAGTGTGGTGCCCATTTTTAAGAAGGAGAGAAGGGATGAGCTGAGTAACTTTAGGCCAGTCAGTCTTACCTCTATCCTTGGCAAAACACTGGAAAAGATCAAAGAGCGCATTTGTGAAGGCCCAGCAGGGGAAATGATGCTGAAAGGAAACCAGCACGGGTTTATCACAGGTAGATCCTGCCTGACAAACTTTATAGCCTTTTATGACCAGATCACACACTGCCTTGACACAGGAGCTGAGGCAGATGTCATCTACCTGGACTTTAAGAAGGCCTTTGATACAGTTTCGCATCCTATTCTCATAGGGAAGCTAGCAGGCTGTGGAGTGGATGCTTACAGTCAGGTGGGTGGCCAACTGGCTTAGGGACTTCACCCAGAGAGTGGTGGTGAATGGGTTGTTTTCTGCCTGGAAGGAGGTGGGCAGTGACATCCCACAGGTTTTGGTCCTTGGATCAGTACGATTTAATATCTTCATCAGCAATTTGGATGAGGGTGTGGTGAGCACTCTGTCCAACTTCACAGATAACACGAAGTTATGGGGCAAAGTTAACATACCGGAGGGCAAGGAGTGGATACAGGCCAATCTGGACAGGTTGGATTGATGGGCAGAATGAAACAGGATGCATTTTAACAAAGACAAATGCAAGGTACTCCACCTGGGGAGGAAGAATCCCCAGAATACCTATAGGTTGGGGGATGACCTCCTCAGCAACTGAGAGGGATCTTGGAGTCATAGTTGACTCCAAGATGAACATGAGCTGGCAGTGTAATAAAGCCATCAACAAAGCCAATCACACCTTATCATACATTAGCAGATGCAAGACCAACAGATTGAGGAAGGTGATGCTCCCCCTCTATGCAGCATTGGTCAGGCCACAGTTGGAGTACTGTGTCCAGTTTTGGGTGCCATACTTCAAGAGGGATGCAGAGAATCTGGAGAGAGTTCAGAGGAGGGCAACTCATATGATTAGTGGCCTCCATGCAAGGGATCTGGATCTCTTCAGCCTTCACAAGAGATGTCTGAGTGGTGACCTTGTAGCCGCCTATAAGTTTATCAAGGGAAGACAACAGAGAATTGGAGATGTGCTATTTACCAGGGGACCCCTAGGAGTAACTAGGAATAATGGGTGCAAACTAGTGGAGAGTAGATTCAGGTTAGACATTAGGAAGACATTTTTCGTAGTAAGGGTGGCCAGAATCTCAAACGGACTGCCAAGAGAGGTGGTACTATCACCTGACTTGGAGGTCTTCAAGAGGAGACTAAATAGGCACCGGGCTGGGGTCATCTGACCTCGGTCCTCTTTCCTGCCTGGGGCAGGAAAGATCCTTCGGACATGATGATCCTTCGTGGTCCCTTCCAACTCTACAATCTATGAATCAATGAATTTATATTAAAAATATAAAAAAAACACAATTAAAGGTAGATAACATAAGTTGGATGCAGTTTTACTGCAGAAAGGCTTCTCTAATACTGAGAGGTTTGTTCCTTCTGAAAACTTATTGATTTTTTTCCATTGCCCTTAGTAGAATAAATAAGAAGCCAGAAAGATTTCTGTGTTGTTGTAAAACTCCTGTCCCACTTACATAAAAGAGTAAGATTGTGAAACTTAAAAAATAAATAAATAAATAAAAAAAAGAGAAAAGAAAGAAAGACCAAAAGGCATTTTGTGCATTCTCGGGTGCATCTAGACTAAATGCTATGTCACTGTAGTGATGAGCTACGTCGCTGTAGCTTGTTGCTAGGGCTGTGCCAGAAACGACCCGTGTGCCACTGGGACCGTGCAGTACCAGCTGGTACTGTGCAGTCATTTAGTACTTAGTAACAAGTACTAAAATCACTGCTGTGCAGTACCAACTGCCCCCTGAGGACAAAAGCACTGACAGAAAAACATATCAAAATCCATTCTGCAAATAAAAGGATAAAACTAGATAATATGATACCTTCATATAAATAAATAAATAAATAAATACTATCAATGAATAAATATATCATTGAAAAAGACCAGCATCACAAATGTTGTTTAGTACAGATCTCTTCCCCCTTACATACTATATAATACTATTGTAATACTTGTGTCTTCTATGGTGCTATTTCTGATTTATACACAAGCATAAGAAAAAGGAAAAAATGTATTTATCCAATATGCATACTACATTTTTGCCATTTAGATACTTGTGTGCAAACATTAATCACCTCTCGTGGATCTCTATTTGACTAGCAGCCTACTCTAAACACAAGTGCAGGTTCTA
This sequence comes from Alligator sinensis, assembly GCF_000455745.1. NCBI lineage: Eukaryota > Metazoa > Chordata > Crocodylia > Alligatoridae > Alligator > Alligator sinensis. The sequence goes on along the minus strand of NW_005841838.1, from coordinate 5,776,839 downwards.
TTTTGTCAATGTTATGTAGAAAATGTAGTCTATCATGTCAATTAACACTGGTCTGCAAATCAGTGCATACAAATTTAACACACATTGAAAATAAAAGGTTGCAGAGTATGACAAAAATGTTTACTGTTGAGCTAAGGTGTGGTAGATGAGGGATATCCTCTAGTCTATACCATGATGAGCAGCTGTTGCAATAAAAATGTCCACTCTACAGTGTTGGGAGGCATGTCTAGTACAGTGCACAAGGAGGCAGACACATGAATCTAAATACTAATGCTTTAGGAACCAAAAATGTGTACAAAAATAAAGAAAAGTCTTACAAGGCTTGGCTCTGCATTTGGAGTTTCCCCTACCAAACTGACAAGAAGGAATATCAAAGCTTTTCATAAGTTCCATGATACTTATATTAGCTGATGAGACTGATATAATTCAAGACTAATGCACTCTAAATTTCCTCAAAAGAAGACTGCAGTTAAACTTTCTGGCCATTATGACCTTGATTTTGATCTCAGTTACATTGCTGAATATCTAGAGTAACAACACATAATCCTGAAATCCCACTTCACTCCTTATTGCAGCTCCAAAGTATACCACTTCTTGATAACTATGCTATCAATAATTTTGCCTGCCTAAGCAGGCATGGCACAATCTCCAAATCTGAGCAGATAATAAATACTTTTTTTAAATTATAAAACCGACAAAAAAAAAATGAAAAAAACCCCGACCTTTTAGGGGAAGGAAATGGACAAAATTGTATTCTTTTTGCTCAGCTCTGTTCAGTAACTTTTAGTAGATTATAGAACCTAGATCATTGATGGCAATTTAAAGCAGTGGTTCTCACCCTATTTAGACTTCAGATACCCGTCATTAGACTCAAGGTACCCATTAAAAATATCAACTCTTAACTTTCACTTGTTTCTTGACTGTGGAAAAGTAACAGAGCAATTCTTCTGTTGCAAAGAGCGCAGAAAGACCAGAACAGGTCTTTCGAACATGTTTTTGACCCCATGGATTCCCATTTGAAATTTTATTTTGATCGTGCTGAGTAGAGATCCTCTAAAAATGCTGTCTGCTAGATTGCATTCATTAGAGAAGAATGAACCCTATGAAGTTTAAGTAAGCTTTAAACCTGATATAACCTCCAAATGAAGCAAGTGTTCATATGATCTGTGAGTGTTTATATTACCTGATGATGCAGCACTGAATCATGGTTTTTATTAACAGATTTAACAATATACTCAAGCATCATTTTTGGTAAACCATAGGAAATCGAATCAGTTGGAACCTATATAAATCAAAATTTTTTTTTTATAGAATCCTCAGCCAAGAAACTGTTAAGAACTCCACTGTACTTCTTGTTGTGAAACATTGGCCCAAACCATTTAGCAAGATATAAAGGGCAGGTCTACATGAGATGTTAAATGTACAGTAGTCTAATAATACCACACAGTAGTGTGTCATGGCAGAAACAGTGTTAATATGCTAGTGTGCAGTATTATTAAGCAACTGCACAGTTGCATCATTAGAAAGGCATGACCGGCATTACTGCGCAGTAGTGTCAGTTACTGCACACTGATTTAGCATTTGGTTATACAAGTACTAAACTGAATGTCCAGTAACTATAGCACATTAAAGGATGTGTAGATATTCCCAAAGTGTGAGACCTCTGGGCCCAATATTGGCCCATTAAAAATAATTAAGAATTTGCCATTGATTTCAATGGGAAGAGGAGCCCTCCTATTTGCTGTTGAATTTCAGTTCAGGTCACTATGTATTCTATGTTCTGGACAACTACCATTCAAGGATGTTATTTCTGAACAAGCTAATGGGGTCAGTTTGTTACCTGAAAAGAATATTTCAGAAAAATCAAGAGCAGTTGCTAAGGTTACAATATGCTGCAGATATTGTGTCCCTGTGTTTGTTAAACTTCACCCCAAACCATCTCACAAGTAGCTCTGAAAGGATGACCTAATGCAGGGCTGTGCACCTGGCAGCCCATGGGCTGCATGCAGCACCCAAAGGTTTAGTATGCTGCCCATGGGCTCCCATCCAGCTTCCACTACCCTTCCCCTGGCACAGAGGGATTGGGTTGAGTTACCCACACTGTTTGTGTTGCACAAGACAAAGAGAGAAGCAGAGCTGCCTGCACTGCAGATGCATGGCACACGTGGGCAGGAGGATGCTGCACATGCAGCAGGGGGGAATTTGGCTGCCTGTGCTGCAGAGGGAAGAGGTGGGTTACCCACATGGCTGGTGGGGAGCAAAACCAGGCTGCCTGTACGGTGTCCAGCAGGAGGGTGGGGGGCCTGCACTAGGCTGCTCATGTGACAGTGGAGAGTTAGGTGGGGCACCTATGTGGCATGCAGCTATGGGTCCATGGCCAATGCCATGTGCAGCCACTGATAAAGGGAAGCCCTTTATCCCCATACTGGGAGCCTCAGATGTTATCAGTTAGGTTTTGACTCTTTACAATGAGTGCTATTCCTTACAGTAATGGGTTTCAATTAGGGTAACCACCCATCCCTAACAGGGTGGGACAGTCCCAAACATCAAGTCCCAGTCCCAGGCTGAATGACTCTGGGACAGCATTTGTTCCGGATTCCCCTTGACACCATTCAAATTTACTGCTTAGCAATGGTCAAACCATAGCAACTACAGCACAGTGTAAAGTCTGCTTTGGTGATGTAAACTCTTGGAATCTTCATAGTTGGTAGGGTCGGAAGGGACCTGAGCAGATCATCAAGTCCGACCCCCTGCCATGGCAGGGAAGAGGACTGGGGGCA
>NW_005841838.1:5751180-5774008 GCF_000455745.1 Alligator sinensis | reverse complement strand
AGTGCTCAGGGGAACAGGGACTCCCCCAATGCCTGCTGGTCCCCTCTGACTAGTTTGTAACAGGCCACTAGATCCCCCCTCAGCCTTCTCTTGTGGAAGCTGAACAGGTTCAGGTCCTGTAGCCTCTCCACGTAGGGCCTGCCCTGCCGCCCCCTGATCATGCGGGTGGCCCTCCTTTGGACCCTCTCAATGCTGTCCACATCCCTCCTGAAGTGCGGTGCCCAGAACTGGAAGCAGTACTCCAACTGCGGCGTGACCAGTGCCGCATAGAGGGGGAGGATCACCTCCTTGGACCTGCTTGAGATGCATCTGTGGATGCATGACAAGGTATGGTTGGCCTTCCTGACTGCATCCCCACACTGTCGACCCATGTTTGTTTTGGCATCAATAATGATTCCAAGATCCTTTTCTGCCTCTGCACTGACAAGAAGGGAGTTCCCCAGCCTGTAGGTATGCTGCTGGTTCTTCCTCCCCAGGTGCAGCACCTTGCACTTGTCAGTGTTGAAACCCATCCTGTTCTCATCTGCCCACCCCTGCAACCTGTCTAGGCCCAATTACAGCCTATTCCTCCCTTCTAGCGTGTCCACCTCCCCCCACATCTTAGTGTCATCAGCAAATTTGAATAGGGTGCTTTTTACCCCCTCGTCCAAATCACTGACAAAGATGTTGAGCAGCGTGGGTCCGAGTACCAAGCCCTGGGGGACCCCACTGCCCACATCCCTCCAGGTCAAAAATGACCCATCCACCACCACTGTCTGAGTGCGGCCCTCCAGCCAGCTAGCAACCCATTTGATTGTGTAGGTGTTGATGCCACAGTCCCCTAGTTTTTTAATGAGAATGGGGTGGGAGACAGTGTCAAAGGCCTTTCTGAAGTCCAGAAAGACTATCCACCACTACCCCTGCATCTAAGGATTTTGTGACCTGGTCATAGAAGGTCACCAGGTTGGTCTGACAGGACCTGCCTCTAATGAACCCATGTTGGTTGCCCCTAAGCATAACCTCCCCTGCTGGCCCCTCATGGACATGCGCCAGGATAATTCTCTTTAAAAAGTATGCAAGATCCAATAGGAAGTACACAGTTAAATCAAAATGAACACTTCTGGTTTTATTTTATCTTATTTTATTTTTTTTACATCTGATGGAGAAGTGTACCTTTTTTACTGCAAAAAACATTCTGATGAATTGAAGTCCAGTGGAAAACAAGACACATTGGTAAATTGATATTTAATTTTTAATTACCATTATTAAATATAGAATATAAAACGTACACACACACACACACACACACACACACACACACACAATTCCCCCCCCCATTTTATTTAGTGGCATATGTCCTACTTCTTAATTTTGAAAAGGTGGTCACCCTACTTTCAGTTGCTTTTTTGTGTTATTGTGGTCATATACTTGTCAGTGCTTTCTTGTTGACATCAGCAAAACATGGACTCTAGCCTTGTAAGCCTGTCTCTATATAAGTTTACCCAAAGTTTGTTCCAACCTTTATATAATGGAGGATGTATAACACATGGAGACACTTATGCCAAGGCCTCTAATGTGTTCCTTATATGGGAGTCTGGACTGTGTGAAATATAGCCCCTAGCTGCCCACAAATTGAACGGCCCTGACCTAGTGGTAATGATGCAAGGGAGACAGAAATGGCACAGGATCTATGGAAGAAAAAGTATCTCTCTTGCAGTAGTGTAGCAAGGGAAGTGCCAGCAGTGCACCAGCACTAGGCACTCTTGCACTGCTCTAGTCACCCACTTGGGCGGGGGAGGCAATAAAAAGTGGCTGCTACTGGTAACTGTATGATCACAACTGCAACTGCAGTGGCAACTGGAAATTGTTGCTGCTTCTGTGCACCAGGCGCCCATCCATGCCCCTATGTCGCTGCTCTCTTTCTGTAGTTACCAATGGATTCCTTCACATTCCCTCCCTGAAATCCATCTGGTGCTGATTGACAAATACAAAAATAAAATACTTTTTGCGTGAACATACACCACAATAAGGGCACAGACAGAGGTGACAATTTTTGCCTGATCTGGCTACAGAAAGCAGTCCATAGCCTTGACCAAAGTGCACAGCTGCAGACTGCTTCTAAAATGGCTGATCGAATGAAAATCTGAATCCTCATTGCATAAGGGGCCAAATGAAGATATTTCAAGACAGAGCATCTTCTGAAACTTGTGTCTGTGCTGCCTGCCAGCCTTCAGCTGGTTTCAGAATGGGAGGGAGAAAGGGAGCAGAGGGAGTTCAGTCTGGGGCTTTTTCAGCCTATGCTGGAGGGTGGGGTGGTGGGTGTATTGGAGTCCCCCTGAGGTGAGGGGGGCTCCAATTCACCAGCCCACTCTCCAGCACTGGCTGGGGAACCCCTAGAACGAGCTCCCTCTCCCTCCTCCCACTTTGAAAACTTTGCAGCCTCACAGGGAGGAGGGACTGTTGCTAGGGGAAACCAGATGCAGGCTGCAGCCAGCTGCTAGATTCCCCTCCCCCCTGGAATCGACAGTGAACTTCTGTTTGGTCTAGGGGATCGTTGTAACTCAGAACGCTTCTTGCAAAGTGTTCTCAGTTACAGTGGGAAACAATACTTCTGTTTGCACCTTAAATATTACAGCAGAATTAATCCGCTATTGTAAAAGCAAATGTCCCCCACAGCACAGTGATAACCCTTCCTTCTTTCAGTGCTCATCTCTCTCTTTTTCTTATGTTCACCATCTTCATCCTACCATATCAAAGTTATACAGAAGGTTCCTAGGATAGCACCCAAAGCTGTGATTACTGGGTAATTAAGCTGGCTGTTGAATACCCACAGCAAATTTTTAAAAGTTATTTAGAGTCAAAAACATGCTGTAGTTAAGCTCAAAACAATGGAAACCAGCTCCTGAGAAATAATGATAACCAGAGGTGCTTAATGATGAACTCACACTAGGTTACATTCAGACCAGTAATCAATTCCATACATATTCTTCACTGAAGGCTCTATCCATCAAAGGCAAGTTCTCCAAGCCTGACAAAACTGCTTGTGCTATTAATGATTTTCTTTCATGTTTATCACTAAGGAATTAATCAGTCACTTAGCAAGTGCTCATTTGCTTTTATTCCAGCTTGAGGTTTTTAAGTGGCAGTTTGCTGTCTGTGTTGACCAGCATGACCTTTTCCTTGTGTACATGTGCATTGTGATACAACAGCTTGTGAATTCATAGACATTAGGGCTAGAATGGACCTCAGAAGATCATCGAGTCCAGCCCCCTGCCCAAAGGGCAGGAAGTCAGCTGGGGTCATAGAATCCCAGCAGGATAAGCATCCAATTTTTTTTTGAAGGTGTTCAATGTAGGTGCTTGAACCGGCTCCAATGGCAGGCTGTTCCAGACCTTGGGGGCTCGGACAGTAAAGAAATTCTTCCTTATGTCCAGCCTGAAATGGTCTTGCAGTTAGTTTATAACCGTTCGACCTCGTCATCCCTTGGGGCGCTCTGGTGAACAAACGTTCCCCCAGATACTGGTGGTCACCCCTGATAAACTTATAGGTGGCCATCAGATCACCCCTGAGCCTGCGCTTTTCCAGGCTAAAGAGCCCCAGGGCTCTCAGCCTGTCGTCGTAAGGTCTGTTTTCCTGACCTCTGATCATGCGCATGGCTCTTCTCTGGACTCTCTCAAGCTTCTCCCTGTTTGCATTTACTGACACACGAAGTGCAACTGAATAACAACAAATAATGCATAGGACATTTGTGTTTGCTTGATTCTGGAACCTGCACTGCAGATAATTCAAACTTCTTCCCCTGAAGTTATACAATTAATTCTGGCAGGTTTCCTCATTTGTATTCTACAAGCAAACTAACAGGAAAAAAAGATCATAATGTTTTGCCAAGTGATCCCAAATCTATTCTTTTGACATGGAAGCTTCTGCTACAAAATAGTTGCTTCCCTGTGTTTACCAGGAAAAAAAAATTGTAGCAAATTCTGCAAAGTCAATCCAATTCATCCTGAAAATAAAATTGTAAAAATATTTTATATGTATCCTTTATATTAAACTAATCAGTAAATAGATCAACTTTTAAAAGGCTCCATGCTCTTTTAGTTCTCAGGCAACAGCTGCTATTCAAGGGTTCAATAACAAGCTATATTGTTATATAAGGGCAGGGTTGATTTTATGGTTAAGGCAATAAACTGGACTCAGGAAATCAGGTTTCAATTCTCAGCTCTGCTACAGCTTCCCTGTATTATCTTGGATAAGTCATTATTTTTCTGAAACCCAGTTCCCCTACTGTAAAGAAAGAAATTAGAATTATTATCTTTATCTTCTGTCTTACCTATTAATATTTAATCTTCAGTACAAGCACTGCCATAAAAGTTTTAAAAAGGGGAGAGTGTTTAAAATATGTTACAGTCAGAAGGGGAGATCTCACCACATTAACCAAGGAGGATGGAAGGGAATCAGAAAGAGCTCCTTCTGCTGCGAGTTGAGGAGGGTAAGCTCATACTACTCTAAGTCATGCTAAAATAATAATTAGACAAAAATTCCTTCTGGCTTTCAGTTCAGCAGTGTAGATATATACATGTCTAATAGGCCTTGAATGTGTCAGTAATAAGTTGCTATATCTCTCTCTTCACCATTTAATCAGAAGTCTATCCATCTGTTCCTCACAACACAGCAAACTAAGATAATAGCCAAGTGCCTCATGCCTATTCCAAAACATTTTCTTCCTCAAAGACCTAAAGATTATGGGAATCAATAGGCAAAACACAACGTGTGGGTTACCTTGTTTGGAAAGCATCCACTAAGTTACAGCTGAAGAACACAGTCCATAATAACAGTCTCCCAGCTCCTGTTAAACCATTTAATCCAGGGGTGGGCAATTTTTTGGGCTGGAAGGCCACTTAAGGAGTTTTGGTGAGGTGTTGCAGGGGGCAACTGGCAACTGAGCACACCTGGTGCTAGGCCTGTCTGACCCACACCCACTGCAAGGGGTGCGAGAGAGTGGGTGGGTGGCATCTCCATGGAGACTGGCCCAGGACCCATGCAGGCCAGGTGTGTTTGGCTGGGAGGATAGGATGGGACCATGGGCAGGTAGAGAATGATGCCTGAAAGTGGGACAGGTGGTTGGAGCCATGGCTGGGACTGGGATCACTGGATGGTGACAGTGTGGGGCAGGGCCGGGCCTGGTGCAATCTACTCCCCAAACATCTCACATTGTAGCAGAAAGCCCCCTTTATACATTTCCCTTCTGGACATGGAAATAACAGAAGCCCCTTCTTGTCTGCAACCCCTCCCCCCTCCACACCATTTTGGGCATTTCTTTTCCTTCTCAGTATTGGCAGACACCAAGCACACCCATTGCATGGGTGTGGCAAAACTCAGAGCAAGCCAGAAAGCTGAAGTGACTTTCTGTAGAAGAAACCTAGAAACTACATCTACATATCAATTAAGCTCAGTGTCACTACAGAAAACAAAAAACTAAAATACCTACTGCAAAGTCTGTAAATATATCCTGTGCTAACCTAACTCACTTACAGTCCCCAGTGCCTTTCATCCTCACTACCTCGCATTGCATTTTTATATATTTCTCACAGTACATTTTCATATTTCATCTGTCTCATCTTTACCATGGCATTTTGTATTTTATATTTTATACTTTTGAACTCTTAAGGAATGTACTCCCTATAGAATGAAGTTATACCCTGGACAACTGTTAAAACTGCATTGAAATTGTAATTGTAAAGTGATAAAATCTGTTGAGTGAATGAGAGTGAATAATGATCATCAGTAGACAATAGCCTAGCCAAAGGAACTCCATTTTAAGCTAATCAAGCTAAAGAACTGATTCCTGAAACTGAGCACTCACCCTATGGACTATTCCTATAACCCATGACAATATAGCCATTAAGTCAATAAGTCAAGAGTGGACTCCCAAAAATTCAGGTACCAGCAGGCCGAGATCCCTGTGACTAACTCAGATACTACTCAAGATCCACATGGGACAGCGACCCCTGGATTGGGTAGCCAAGATGATGCGGGGAAATACACAAGTCTGCCAGAAAGGGATAAAAGACAGTGAATCATGACCCTCAGTGGCACCCTCTCATCCAGCAGCTGACCTACCGAGACACAAGGACAAGCAGGCGACCCCCTTCTAGTGAAGACATCACCTTGAAAGAAGCTGACCATCAACAGCAGACTCCGGGGCCTCAGATAGGTAGATATACTAACACCAGTGCTCACAATCACTACAGCAGCCACTACACGCTATACTACCTGGGTTTGACTGAGTGAGTGCGTGTGTGCACTAAGGTGACCAGTACCACCCATAACTCAAAGTTCGCATTTATGATTTTATTGGTAACTTCACATCCCATCCAATACACTAGAATTTGTTATAATCCCATGAGTTGTTCCTTTGTAGCCAAAATTATGATTCATTGGGACTGCGCTGCATTGCTGGGCCACAAGCAGCCACGACACAAACCAGGTGCAGTGCAGGGCAGCAGAGCTGGGTCTTGGGGCAGAGCCGCGATCTGCTCTCTGCACATCCCTGTGATGTGCAACAGTTCCACGGGCAGGGGCTGGATGCTGCCCTTGGAACTGGCACCCATCAGTGACATGCAGGTAGAAGATCATGGATCTGCCCTGGACCCTACCCCCCACACTGTCACTGCCCCACAATTCCAGCCCCTAAATTACTGAAAGTTAACCTGTTGATTCTACATTTTTAATGAGACCTCAAAAAGCTTTTTTAAATTTTAACTGAGTAATCTTTCCTGCATGTTTCTTCATTATGAGCATAAGTAAACAGCCTGCAAGAAAATTTAAACAATAACTATAACCAATTTCCCCCAACATTTTAATTTAATCCCTTCCATACTATACGATTCAAATAGGACAGACAACATTTCTAAGTGTGCCTGAGGACAAGTGCATGCTTATTCTCTGAAGAGTTATGAGAAGTGAGATACCCTGGCAGTGAGATATTTATTCAACTATAAGACAAGGTTTCCCCCGCCCAATCAGCATGGGGGGAAAAGCTCCTCATCTTACATTTGCATACAAGAAAAACTCATTGAATACTCCGTCTAGCATTAAAACTGCTGCCAAAAGCAGAATGTGCTCAGTAATGGAAACCAGCTATGAAGTTGATTAAATGCAGTCAACACTGAGCATGACTATAAAACAGATGGCCCATATTAGGCAAACATGCTGATGGGAACCCACCAAAAGGATTGCTTAATACAGCCCATATGAATAAGGTGAGAGAGAGAGCACCACTACACTGAATACATTTCAACTTCCTCTTCATTCCCACGGTTGAGCTGTGTCTTTCTTCCCCATTTTTAAGTGTTCCTTTTTCTTCACAAGCTTTAAATGTCTGGCAAACATCACCAAATTGGGCCCCAAACAGTTCACCCAGAATCCTTCCACCAGCCCATCTCTTAGCCTGTTGCATATGATTAGTGTGGCCCTGCCCTCCATGAGGTAGAGCTGAACCAGATTGCCCTATGCCTCATCTGTGTATAAAATTTTGGAGCATCCCAGACAAGTTCCTTATCACAGAACCTACAGTCTGCCTACCTGGCTTCAACCCACCAAGCTGTCAGTGGGCCTTGCTGAATAGGTTCTGGACAGAGCAAGACCTGTGCATGACCAGCCTCCACTTCTGGGGTCTTCACAACAACCCAGACTATAGCTATGGCAAAACACAAAGTATGTCACATTGTCAATAACTGCCCACTAACTAAGTTCAGCAGTGGAGTACAGGAACTGCACACGGCCACTGAGGATGCATATGCTGACTGACTGACTGGAGCATCCCAGGAATTATGACAAAACACCCAGTTCTCCAATCATGAGTGGAGGGCTAATAAAGCACATGGCTCCTATGTGGGGGGTGGGGGGAGGTATCTGGAGTATACTCCCCCTTAAAACACATACTGAGCAGTGGTGAGCTGTGGGGTCACCAGGGTTTGAAATGCTGTTTACTCTACTAGGGCCCAGTTGAATAAACTACATGGTAAATCGTAGCCTGTTGGCTTTGGACTAATACCATGCATATATAAGTATGTACAAAAGTGCTGCTTAAAAGTCTGTTTATGGAATATCTTTGCTAAAACTTGCACTAGTTGGAAAAAAGTTAAAATGCATCAATTCTGGATGAACTAAGTCTGTGGGTACCCATAGTAATTTGACAATATGCAAATTACTACAGGCATGTTTATTTCCAAGTCAGTGTTTTCACATTTGTCCCTCCCTTTCATATGCGTAGGGAGAACAGGGTTTGATAGTAAGGGCTGGGGGGAGGAGAGGGCTTCAGGTGGAAGAAATTGGGGAGATATAGAGCAAGGGGGCCCCCTCCCCCCATTTATTTTCCCTGATGTAGCAGTGGGAGGGGAACAAATTCAAGGCAAATCTCTAGTAATTAGATTCTATACCTGGAACATTAGAACAAATTGTTAAGTTTCTCATATGTAAAATCTAATTATTGGAGGCTTATCTTATATTCAGTAAATACATCTAATTACTGTATTAGAGGCCCAAAGAATGGATTATTGATGACAATTTTTAATAAACTAGTGTATGTTGTATTCAACACTGGCTGTATTTATAGTTGATCAATTAGCTGTTGATTACATGTGATTCTGAGTGAATTAATAAATGGTTTACTCATTAAGAGAAGCAAAGGATTCTCATTTGAGAAATACCATGCAAGGCAAAAATTGACCTAAAGAAAACCTAACCTTAAAAATTAGAAATAAAATACCTACGAGATTAAACAGAAGGGGATTATCCTATTTACATTCCAATATCAGCTAGAATATTTGTCCACTTGGTGCACCTAGGTGGTTAGATTTCACCTTTAAAATTTAACTGGCAAAATAGCAAATTCATAAACTAACCTTCATTCAGACTTCTGGCAGCCCCAAATCAATTCTTGTGTTTTCATACAGATGCCTCTCACCCGTTGTTAATCTGCTGTTGTGGTTCAGTGGTAGAATCCTGGTTTGCCATGTGGGAGACCTGAATTCAGTTCCTGGATGCATATATAACTACAGCCATTAAGGCACTAAGGGTTCCTGTAGATGTGAAGGGATGCTGCTTTGATGCACTGTAATTACAGCAGGTTGTAACAGACACAATTAATCAAGTCTGCTGGAGCATGCCAATTAGAGGACTCCATGCAGCCTCTGCATCTCATGTATTTAGCATCCCTGCACTTCAAAATGGTGATAGGGGCACTTTAGCTAAAGTTTGTTGAATGAGCTTTAGTTAAAGTGCCTCTACCGCTTGGTGAATATACAAGACACTGAGGGAGCTTTAATTAGAGCAGCTCTCAGAGCCATTGTAAAGAAAGCACCTCCACCACCCACTGAACCCCTGGAGCTCATGCAAAGATGCCCCAAATGTATGGACTCGGTCTGGCCTTTGGATATTGTCACAATAGTCAAAAACGGGGATGGAAGATCTGGGCAGCCTTCACTCCTCCATACTCCTGACTAGGCATATGTGATGAAGGTCCTGGTGACCTCTCATGTGTGCCCCTTGATCCATAATGATCAATAGTTGACTACTACCTATCATTAGAGACTATTCTGCTTTTACTAGCCAAGCAGATGCTAAATTTACACTGCAGATACACACACACACGTCTTAACAAGGTAATAATTAGGAACTAAAATAAGCAACTTCTTGCTGCTGATTGTAAGAAAAAACAATATTATAGGCCAGAACATTGATTCACCACCAGTGATCACAACAGGTGAAAATGTACTGGATGTTGTAAGTAAATTTACGTACCTTATTACCAATAACCTGCCACTTGAGCTAAACTGAATGCCTGTATTGGCGAAGCATCAAGTGTCATCAGCATGCTGAGCAAACAAGTGTGAAACAACAACAAACTGACTGTAAAGACTCAGGTCAGTATATCATGCTTGCAACATCAACAGTCTTTTGTACAGAATCAAATCCTGGACCCCACACACTATTCAAGAAAAATGCCTCAACAGTTTTCACTTACGCTGCCTTTGCCAAAGTCTAGGAATGTTCTGGTGTTTGTAAGGTAGATATGAAGGCAATGAACATAGAGCCAAATGTCTGGGAGAAAATTTCTGAGGATCAAAGTGCTTGGAATCAGTTTATTACATGTAGAATGAAGGCTTTGGAGGAAAGAAGAGCTCAACATGCAGAAGAAAGAAAAAACCTCATGGAAAAACATTGCATCACCTTCTGGACTGTTAAATATGAAATTCACATGTGGTAAGTGTGGAAGGGATTTGTTGGCTCTGGATTTAGGACACAGATGCCTTGTTTGGGGTGGGGGGGGTAACAACCCACCCAGGGGACTCACCCTCAGACCAACCACGACCTTTCCATTTCCAGTCAATAATAGGCAAATGTATTGATACACAATGATAACAGAAAACAAACAATATATACAATCAAGCACTTCTATATACTACCAATTCTAGGACTGTCAAAGTCAAAATACATCTGGCCAGGATGCAGTCTTCACTCTGAGGCTCTCTCTTAGGTGTCAGATGGCAGCATGTCAGCAGCCTGAGGTGGGATGCTGAGGCCCACACCCCCTCCAGTGTGGTGGATGAGATGGGCTGGTGATGTGCTCTCTGTTCATGGTGGCCTCGGGGGACTCCCCCCCAGGGACAGGGACCCTCTTGGGGAGGAGGAGGACCCAAGCGGGACCCTTTATTACTCTCAAGCCTCTGGTTCTGTATTCTCCTTTCCTCCTGATGACTTTTGATCCGTGGCTGTCGCTGGTTGGTCTCTCTCTGTGGTAGTCACACATCCATGTAGCTCATCACATGCACACATAGTAATTTGGTCTTTCCAGGCCTTCTCCAAATTTTGTCTGCTTCCCCAAAACCGGGTTTCAGTCCCCCCTGCTCTGAGGCCTTGTTAGCTGGTGCCACCTTATCTCATGTTATGAAACAATATGGTGCATTTCCTCAGTTTCTCAGACTGTGTCCTTGTTTGTTAGTCTGTCTGTTTCTGAAGGCTGAGAATCTCTGTATGCGAGACCCAGACTCTTAAAAATCAATTAACCCCTGCTGTGCATCTTGAACTATTCCATATATATATATATATATATATATATATACACACACCTATAAGACAATTCCCAAAAAGCAAGCCTCAAATACCATTCTTAAGCCATCAGGACTGTCATTCAAGAATTGGGCTCTACAGCCACATTTGCAGATGTTCAATGAAGCCGCACTTGGTGCAAATCTATTACTGTCTTGCAAAACAATACATTTAAAATAAGTTACTGTCAACCTTCAGTATGGGACAACACATAGATATGCTGCCCCAGGAGCCACTCTAGAAAGGAAGTGAGGCTTCCTGATCTCTGGCCTTGATCTCTGTGGGAGTAAGAGCTTAAGGGCAAAGTCATGTAAAAGCAAGGCACTTCAGAACCTAACTTTTCGTCGTCTTCCCCCAAAGTGGAATCCAGAGCCCAGAGTAAAGTACTAAGCTCCCAGTACAGTACATGGGGTGAAGTAGAAGCCTCAAAACAGTGATCCAAAAACCTGCATGCTAAGTACAGAGCCACCTGTTACCACTTGAAAAAATAGCTCAATTAAGTATCATCCTATAATGCAAATTTAATGCCAATTAAAACAACTCTAATGTTGCAGCCATTCTGCTCTTCCCAAGGGGATATGGAAGGTTAATGAGCACAATCAGTCTTATTCAGGATCCATTGATAACAATTAGTGTCAAAGCACTGATCAGCTTGTTCATTATTATGTCTGAACTTCAGTGCGGGTAATCTATACATTTTAAGAATTGGCTGAATCCTGTTTTACTAGCCCTCTGTACTAATACCACAGAGCTGTTATAAACATATATTATGGTTTCTGCGGTACTAGTGTTAGTAAAAACTGAATGGTCTGTATATATTGTACACTCTGGCTTTATTCATCGTAAGTTGAGAGAGAGATGGCATAAAAGTACGTAACAGCCAGATGGCCTTTTCTGATGCCTAGAGGTGCTTTCTATCCCCACTTTGACATAGTCGATTTACTTTAAAGCATGATTGTTGGTTGCCTTGGGTTTCTTCCTAATAAAATAAGTTGTTTTGGGAACACTCCTAAAATCAAATGTTATTCCACATCTCCTGCTTCTCCCAGGGCATATCATTTTACAAGGCTACATATAGCATTTTCCCACATATCACATTTAACATGCCACTGTATATAGTATGCACTTTGATTTTGAAGGATCCTGAAGAAAGAAGGGATTCTCAAATTCCTCTGCTGTCAATAGGAATACTGTACAATTCAAGACAGCCACAGTGACCCCAACCCATTTTCTGTTCCATCATTACAGGATCTATTCCCATTATGAAAAACTACATAAACTCTTATTGTTAGAAGATAATTAATTTGTATCACTTAATGCATGTTATCATCATGGTTTCCTGAATACAGAAACTATTTCTGCATTCAGGTAGCTGACATGCAAACACACCACAGAGCATACTGTAAGTTGCATGCTGTTATGTGAAATATGGCATCTGCCACAAACTTTGCTAAGATTCAGGGGTCTGAAGGTGTTATCAAGATGAGCACTTATATTTTAAGGCTGTAAACTGTGAACTATACTTTTATGTTTTCCAGGCTAGACACTAGGTTTATATGAAATTTTATTATTATTCCTGGCAACATGTAAAAAAATGATATTTACTAAAGAAACAAAGCCTCTGAAATTAACTCATATATACAAGATTAAAAATATCACTCAATTTGAGAATGGAGTCATATCTGACAAACCTAGTGAAAAGTATGTTTAAGAAAAGACACAAGTTTCCTAATTCTAGTCCTTTTTTCTACTTTTTCTCTAGCCATGGAGCAGTTGTTTTCAACAATGAAATTTGGCAGGCATTTAACTGTTATTTCAGAGAGAGAAATTACTTCTTCATAACATTTCATCAAATCATCAATTCAACACCATAGATCAAAACAACAGGGAAACTGTATCAGGATGGGAAAAGGGCTCCCCTGAAATCAGACTGGTTCAAAATGACATGAGCCAGTGCTGAAGAAAGAAAAAAACAAAACATATGGGAGTTTCTCAAAGGATTCCCATTTGAAGAATAGGAATGATAATGAACCAATTTTCTGGTAAAGTGGACTAAATGTTTACTATTCTCTTCCATAACTTTCAAACCTACACTTAGAATTTATTTGGTACAGATGAGTAACTACAAATTACTGTCTCCAAAACATTTTTAGTTGACCTCTCTGACCCACCTAACTTTTTTGGTACTGCAGCAGAGCATACCAGTATCTTCTGTATCTATTTTCTGAGGAGAATGGCCAGAAAATGCAGTGTTCTTGAAAAAGTTTGAATCAATTGTAAAGATAAACATTCTGGCCACATCCATATGAGCATGCACATGCATTTTGCAGCGCCTCAAAGGCTTTTGAGACACTGCAAAATGCACTCTGCACAAGTGATTTGGTTCTCCACACTGCATATTTGCAGTGCAGAGACAAATTTAGATACCAGGAAATCCCAATATCAAAAAAAAAGTGCAGCAAAAAAAAAATTGGGATGGCCCATGTGGCAGCACCATGCAGAACCTGAATCTGGAGCCCGGCCAGCCAGAGCCACACTCCAACTGTCGGCCAGGCTACACGCGCCCAGATCGCCACTGCTGAAACCCTGGAAGGCACCCAGGAGCCCAGGTAAGGCTGCTGAGGCCAGCTACATGCTAGCCCCACCCTCCCCTACCCCACCTGGAGTATTTTTCCCCACGTTAACCTCATATTATATATCGTCCTCGATTCATCAGCCAAGCAAAAACCGCATTTTTAAATATGGTGCCATTTTTACCTCTTTGCTAGTCAGCAGCAAGCAGTGGGGCTGCCAGAGTCTCCCAATGGTGGGGAGACAAAAATGGCACAAAGTTTAAAACTGCAGTTTTTGCCTCCCTGCCAATCAGGAGTGAGCCGCAAGTGCTGCCCCTCCACCAATCAGTGTTGGGTGAGTGCACAGGTGAACCTGAAAAATCAAAGGTGCTGCCACACAGGCCACTTCTGCCGTGAATTTGGTAGGCCCCTGTCTTTTTCCTTTTTTTCTCCCTCTCTCTCTTCTCTTTATTCTTTCCCTCCTGTTGCCCTCTCTCTCCTCTCCTTTTCATCTTCTCTCCTCTTTTTTCTCTCTCCTTTTTTCTATTTTTTCTTTCTTTAACTCTTTCTCTTTCATCACAATATGCTTAACAAAAAAGAGACATAACAACAAAGGTAATATATGAAGTTTTATTTATTGTCACCAGGTTTCGAATTTTTAGAAAAACCTGGTATTTACTGTAAAAAAAAAAAAAAAAAAAAAAAAAAAAAAGAAAGAAACATTTATGATTATTAACATGCAGTGCATCCTGCCATGTACCCCCAACCCTGGTTTTGTTTTTCTGGCATGCTGGCACTCTGGTACCTTACAAGGTAGACATTGCTGTTTTTTTGGCACTCCAGCCAAAAACATTGCTTACCCATGGTGTCACAGTGAAGTGATATACTAAACGATGCAATAATGGAAGATGATGCTCATATCCCAGGAAGGAGTCAGTTCTCTAACAGGTGAGTAAGGATGTAGACTCTTATGATGTTATTAATGTGAGAAGACCAGATATGACTGTATTAAAGTAAAATATGCCAGCATTGCTGTGGAGTGAACATCAAGAGTACTGAGACCCAATTCATTTCAGATATTATAGTCAAGCATTTTTGGCCCATATGGAGGACAGTTCTCATTTGAAGATGCCTTTCTAGAAGGCAGATTCTTGTTGAAGAAACACTGTAAAATATTTCTTTATTCTATTAGGAATGGTCTCTATCAGTGGCTGGGAAGGGTCAAATATGTACGTATCTTGCTGGAAAGGAAGGAGAAGAATGAGCCTTTGCCTACCTCCTCACTCCCTGCCGCACCCTTCAAAAGATCTCACGGCGCTGCAAGGTGCCACAGAACCCCATATCAGAATCACTGGTATAGAAGGAGAACAGCAAAAGTTTGTCAACACAAGCCATTTCCCCCCGCAGTGCTACCAGACTAAACCAAAATGTTATACTACATTTTGCACTCGGGGAAATGCAAGGAGACAATGTAATCAAAATGGATTAGCCCTCATGAGATGACATTTAGTAAAGCAAACTGGTAATCTCACAAGAGTACTCAAGTTCACAGATACACACGGTTTTATTGCCATTAAAAACTAGTTTCAGACATTGCCAAAATCTGTAACTTTATTTTAATTATTCTGTAATGAGCTATACTATTTTACTTTCTGATTTCCAATGTAGTTGTTACGCTTAGTCACCAGTCTCTATGTACCCAAAGGCAAAATGACTTAAGTCAGCTGATTCCCTAGAGTTCAGAAGACAAACATCATTTTGGGAGTGAAAGAATAAATAGCTCTGAGAATCCTGAATAATTGAAACAAGTTACATCTTCAAATAATGCCCCCGTCCCCACCCACCCAATCTGCTTTTCTTCCATTCATAATTCTATGATGTTGTAATTGTGCTCGGCCTTTCTCTAGATAAAAACTGCATTGCCTTTACGTAGAAATAAATCCAGGCTATGGAAGAGTATATAATTTAGGTGCCTTTGTATTAGATGATAAAAAGAATGAAACTGATGCACACTGATCAAGATTATTTATATTTCATTTGTGTTTTTATTGCTCATTTGAATTATAGATGAGGCAATCATAACATCAGTAGGCTATCATAACATTATATCAGCTCTGTCTAGCATAGAAGGTCAAAGTATATGGGAACCAAGTCAATCTCCCTCATAGCAGATGGGGGAAAAAAACCTACAGCTATCTCAGGAAGTATCTCTGGATGTGAGAAGCCCTTCCAAAAGTATCAGGGATAGAACAAAAGGGGTCCATAAACATGATTCTTTAACAAAAATCTGTAATATTTAATACAGAACATAGAAAGTTAATCATTTTTTGTTATACTCTTCAGACTTTTCCATGGGAGATGGTGGAGAGTGGAAACAAAACCCTAGAAATTCACAGGGATTCCCTTATATTAAATAATAGTGGCAGAGTCTTGTTTTGCATTGTGAACCTAGGGGGCTCAGAACAGGATTCAGATACTAGTTAGGCATTTGGCTCCTGAGAAAAGAAAAGTAAAGTCATGGGGAAATACTGAGCCTTTATATAAGTCGACTGGGACAGACTAAAAACAACCCACACAAATTCACAAATATCCATGGGCCCTCCATGTATACCAGGAAATTATAGGGTTGATTATCTCTGTCCACTATATGCAGAGATGACCTTAACAATTCCTTTTTCTTTTGGGCAAGTTCATAAAAAATAACGGACAGGCATTATCACAAACACATTTTGTTCCTGCTGTGGTATACCCCAGAACATGAATCCCTTCAGAGTCTAATTTATTCCTATGAGATTCTGAGGAGTCCACACTAGCAAATCCCACCACAAAAATCAGGGCACACTACAGCTTGGAGGCAAACAATTTATTTTAAAAACATTACTGCTTCCAGGAAAAAGAGATCATGAAAGAAGATGGTTAGGAGCATCATTATCATCAACATGGGTGGAAACTGAAGAAAAACTAGTTATGTCAAGAAAAGCATATATTATTCCTTCTTCTTGTAATTCTTTGCACTATCAATTTTCTCTGTGATGAAAGGGATGATGAGACTTTGCATAAAGTAATAATACTGTAGATAAGCATGAAAAGAAAACTGATTATAGGTCAGATTCTGAAGAAGAAGAAGATGAGAACAGGAACAAAAGAGCAATGACATGCTATTACCACGAACACCACAGATATTATTTTGCTCAATAGGCTTAACCCCATTAAAGTAGCTGCTTCATAAAATTATGCCAATGCTCCAGCAGAAAGCAGCATAAATAAAATTGTGATTCACTAAGTGTAACAATGAACTGTGTTTTAATACTTGGTTTAAGCACAAGGAATTCTCTGTGTAGACTGAACTGCATGAGGTTTAGGAAAGTATTTGTAAGAGGTAACTGTCAGGATTTTAGGTAACTTCTCAAAATTCTGCTCCTAGCAAAGGGAAAAGTGTAAGTCTTTCCTTCAAAGAATCACAAAGTACTTTACAAACAATAGTGAATTAGGCTTAAAAAAAAATCTTGAAATAAGGAGGTAGTGTTGGCTCCATTTTACAAATGGCAAAACAGAGACAGGAAAATGTTAAGAAATGCAAATCACATGTGCAATTACCCTGATACAATAAACTCCAGAAGAGTTTGCATTGGAGTCAGCTGCTCCCAGGCGCAGCGTTTACACATGCACCCAGGACCACAGCAGTTTGAGCTGGGGTGGAGCAGCCCTGGACTGGCAGGGAGTCTGGGGGGATCAGCCCCAGGCTCCAGGTGGCAGCACTGAGTGGCAGAGGGGCTGGTTGCAGCATGAAGGTGCTACAGCAGGGGTGGGCAAAATGCAGCCTGGGGGCCGGATGTGACCCTCCAGGTCATTCTATCCGGCCTGCGGGGCCCCTAAAAATTTAGAAAATTAATATTTATCTGCCCCTGGCTGCCTATCATGCAGCCCTCCATTGCTGAACAAAACTCAGTAAGCAGCCCTCTGCCCAAAATAACTGCCCGCCCCTGTGCTATAGTGCTAACTGGCAGACAGCCCTCACACTGTAGCACCCTTATGTCCCAGCCAGCCCCAGTCACTGTCTACACATGTTGCAGTGGCATTAATTACCCCACCATCGGATAGTACTTGTCCCAGACAGTACTATCCGGCAGTAGAGTGAATTAATTTACTGCACTCTAATATGGGCACACGTGTAGATGGTGACACTTTACTGCAGAGCTAAGTAGTCAACTGCAGTAAAGCACACATGTAGATGCACCCACTGTGGTTTTAATTTGGGCAACTGGCAACCAGGTCTGAGCATAAAGGTTAGTCTAGCCCAGGTATAAGCAGCTATGCTGTAAATCTATACTCAAGTCACTTTTTCTACACTAGAATTACATATACCTCTGTATGCTGCTAAAATGTCTAGGACTAGAGCTCATTGGAGAGGGTCAAGACCAGGGACCCAGAACTTTTAGGATCCACTGTTCCAGGCTGACCTGCCAGGAGGACTGATTAAGGGCTAGGGACCCCATGCTTCAAAGATCCCAGCCTCTAAACCAGTCTGCCAGGCAGCATTGCTCCAGAGCCATAGACCACAAAAACATGGCAGTGCTCCATTAATTTCCAAAGCCAAATTTTTCATAGTTTTCAGTCTGCAAGAATTTTTTTTTCAATTGCTTTTAGTCTTATTTGGAAAGAAACCACATTTCAAAATTCAAAATCCTCAAATTTTCCTCAAATCAGAAGACTTAATGTGTGGCTTACTCTAAAGTTGGCATGTCCCATGATTCTTAGTAAGATGATATACGCTATGAATTTTTGCCCAGAAAATTCTAAGAGGACTTTTCATTCTTGGGCACATTAGAGGATGTGCAGAAATACATAGAAGACTACTTGCATGCTTTAGCTTGTGTCCTCACAGCAGGAGACTCACAGGCACCAGTACATTTGGGTAAAAAGATGCATATATGGATAGTGAAGAGCAACATCCAAATCAGAGATCAAATTAACTCTGCAGTAAAACCAAAATCACAGTATCTTTTCATTATCCTACTCATTATCATGATAATATAAGCAGAGAGACATAGTTAGCTATGTTAGACTGAAGTCAAGTAGAAGACAGGGTAGATTTGCACCTTGTAAACTAACCAAAAAAAAAATCGATCGATCGATAGATAATGTATTGTAATGTAAACTGTAATGTGAACTACAACTTCTAGAAGCCCCTAGAGGATTCGGAAGCAGGAACCAGCTGGAAGAGAAGGAAGAGGACATGATAGCAAGACCACAGATAGATAGTGGTGGGATGCAGCGGGGCTATGAACCTCACTGGAGGAGCTGGCCAAGCAGTGAACTGAAGCAGTGGAACTCAGACTTGGACGCATGTGCGACTGAATTGGAGCCATCTTGGAACTAAAGGCTGGTTTGGGAAGACCTCCAGAGGTGGGGGAGGGGCTGAATGTATGTATTATAGTGTTAATGCCTATTGGCACTGCAATAGGCAGGGCCTATTGATAATAGGAAGTGCCTATTTGGTATGTATTGGTACTGCAATGCCTACTTTTCTTGGCCATTGGCTTGTGACACTAACCCCTATGATTTTCTATATAAAAGTGCCCCCCCTCCCCCTTCAGCTTCTTGTGCCAGTTTCTGGGGTTGCAGTGTTTGTTACAGACAGACAGACAGACAGACAGAATCATAGAAAATTAGGGTTGGAAGGAACATCAGGAGGTCATCTTGTCCAACCCCCTGCTCAAAACAGAACTATCTCCACTATATCACTTCAGCCAGGACTTTGCTGAACTGGGCCTTAAAAACCTCCAAGGATGGAGATTCCACTACCTCTCTAGGTAACCTGTTCCAGTGCTTCACCACCAGCCTAGTGAGAATGTTTTTCCTAATACCCAACCTAAACCTCCCTTGCTACAACTTGAGCCCATTGCTCCTTGCTCTGTCATCTGCCACCACTGAGAACAGTCTAGCTCCATCCTCTTTGGAACCCCCCCTTCAGGCAGTTAAAGACTGCTATCAAATCCCCTCTCAGTCTTCTGCAGACTAAATAAACTCAAGTTCCCTCAGCCTCTCCTCAGAAATCACATGCTTCAGCCCCCAAACCACTTTCATTACCCTCCGCTGGACTCTCTCCAACTTGTCCACTTCCTTTCTATACTGAATTGTGCTACATAAGGATTCTCATCCCATTAGCTAGGTTAGCTTTGGTTACTCCTTTTCCACATCCTTTCTAGAGATAGCATAAGCATTCATGAGCTGAAGCTCACTTATAGATTTCATAGACATTAGGGCTGGAAGGGAACTTGGAAGATCATCAAGTCCAGCCCCCTGCCCTAGGGGCAAGAAGTCAGCTGGGGTAAAAAGATGTGTAGAAAATGAGCTATGGGAAGGAGATAGAAATTAGAATATAAAAGATTGTGGGGGGTGGAGAAGAGAGAGATAGGGAGATAACAGAGCTGGGATGGACAAGCAAACAAACAGTAAACTCAGAAACAAAAGAACCACACGGTAACTCTGGTAATGGGATTAGTATCCATACTTAGCACGATCCAGTCTACGGATGATTTCTTGTTCCGCCATTTCCCATTCAAATAGTTTTTTCTGTCTGAGATCAGCCACCCTCAGGTCAGTGATGAAATTTAATGTAGGGATCACCCAGTATTTCCAAGGTGGGCAGCAGGAAGGCACTTAAGCCTTTCTTGAAGAACATATATGAAATTGATGGAGTTCCAAGTGAATGAACCTTGGATATTATAATCTGTATTATTTGGTTCTGTGATGAGGTGGTCTGTATTAAGGTTGGGGCAAGAAGGCATTTGAGTTTGTTGCAAGGCCTGGTGCCTCAGTGAGACTGAGGCTTAGGCAGCTTGTTGCTGTTTGAGGTTTGGGGGCTGCTTATAAGCCAGGACTGGTTTGTCCCTCAGGACTGCTTTAAGACAGTCATCCTTTTCCAGGAAGGGTTGGAGGGCATTCATGATATGTCTAAGGTGGTCAAGCTGGGGGCTGTAGGTGACAACCACAGGAACTCTGTTGTCCTTGTCCTGGTATTGTCCCAGTCTGAGCAGGAAATTGCAGAACAAGAAATCATTCACAGAGCACAGACTGAATTGTGCTTCATAAGAATTCTCATCTCATTACCTAGCTTAGCTCTGTTGAGTCCTTTGCTCCTATGGGTTTCATGTTTGTTTGCTTGTCTCTCCCAGCACTGCCCACCTTCCCACCCCATTTCCCCCTCTTCCCCCCACTTGTCTTTGGTATTCTAATTTATCTTTATTTCCTATACTCTGTTTTCCGCACATCCTTTCATAGTATCTAGTAAAGTGAGCTTCAGCTCAAGAATGCTTAAGGTGCAAATCTGTCCTGCCTTCTTCTTAGGTATACTATACACACTTTTTCCTATACCCCTTGACCTATGGTCAAGGTAGGTTTCATGGAGCCAAGACAGAGAGAAGCTAATAACCTTTACACTTGTCACATAGGCTCTTATTCCAAATCACATGTTAGTATTAAAACCATGGCATGAAGAAATAAAACAAAACCAGAACAATTAAGATAAAAATACTAATGGAACCTATAAAGAGGAAAAAAACCTGCTTTACCTGAATTGTACTTTTTTCTCTTTTTTTAATTTAAGGAAGTGCTACTGGATGCCTGCTACTTCACAGCAGATGTAACAATATCAGATAAATGAATACTTGTCACCCAAACAGTTTCCCATCTAAAGGAACAAGTGGTTCAATATACAGAACATTATGGAAAGGTAATATGCAAAAAAACACTGATTTGTGCATGACCACTGTGTCACTGAAGTTTCATTTTCTTCTAAATTTCTAATCCTTCTTTAATTACCATCAGGTCAAACAAATTTCAGGGCAAAATGTATAGGGCGATCAATAATATTAAACAATTGCTTCTGGTGTCTAGTACTTATATTTGCTACTAAGAACAGTGGCAAGGTAGTTCTGGTGCATAATGATGAGATGGAAGTAGCTGGAATAATACTGCTAAAAGGAAGAAAAAGTAAGTGTAAATTTTAAGTTTACTGAAAATTTTCCATTTATTCCCTGCAATTCTTTATGGCAACCAACATAAGGACTGTAGTGATGACAGCTGTATTTGGGAGATCGGACCAAGCCTGTAAAGAAGTTCATTACAAGCAACAGCTGAAGTAAAAAGAAAAATGTGTGTAAAATTGCATTAGGGTGGAAGCAGTTATCATCACTACTAGAGTTCAACTTCTGCAGCTAGAATTCTGGATTTTGTAAAGATTATTGTTAAGCAGGATTTATTTTATACATTACTGCAGGGATGCCACTTCTTATGGGACAGCATAGCAATATTTAACAAAACTCAGCAGCCCCACACAACACAATTGCAGTATAGGAGAAAAGTAAAAAAGACTGTTTGACTGATCCAAATGGCATTTAGTTAGGCAAGAAGTATTTGTGCCATATTAAATCTAATACTGCAGAAAAACAGGCCCTTTATAATAGCAATCAATAATAAAGACTTCAGGTTAGATGTTGCCTATGTAACGAACAATGACATCACTTTACCTGGGAGAACAAGGTCCCAGGGTGAACTCAGCCAGGCAGCAGCGGGACAGCACAGCTCCTGGGAGACCATGGGATACAGACAAGTGAAGGCCGCCCTGGAGGCAGCCATTTTGGAAAGGGAAAACGGCTCCCTAGAGAGCATGTGATAAGGGAAGATGAAGCCCACTTTGGAGTCAGCCATTTTGGGGGGGAAGGGGAAGCTGTGAGAGAAGCCCAGAGGGTGAGGGAGAGCTTGGATATGGTGTCTTTCTCAGAGCTGCCAGAGGGGAGGAAGCTCAGCCGCAGCACCTCTCTTGCTCCTTTTCCCCAGGGAACCCTGCCCAAGCTGCTTGGAGGAGCACCTGGCCCCTCTGCAGGCCTCCCCCAGCGAGGCGGACTCTTCTCCAAGTGCCTGTGTGAGGTGAGGGGCACTAGGGGAAGGGGACTGATCCAGATCACTGTGAGCTCTGGGTGGGAGACAGAGCTAGGGGACATGAGCCCTCCTCAGATAGCGTTAAGACCTGAGGAGGAGGTGGACTTTGACTGCCTGGCAAGCAGGGGGGTGTGCGGGTGTTGGCAGGGGATTGCCCGCATTGCAGCCTAGACCCTGCTCCCTGTGTGTTAGGGCACGAGGGTCTGGGCCGGGTAAGCTATTTCACAGGAATTTCAGGCAGG